>NW_020664447.1:49743305-49774003 GCF_002925995.2 Terrapene triunguis
AAAATTTCCCTGGAACCTAACCCTCTCATTTACATTAATTCTTATGGGGAAACTGGATTTGCTTAACATCATTTCGCTTAAAGTCGCATTTTTCAGGAACATAACTACAACGTTAAGGGAGGAGTTACTGTACCACCACCAACAGCTTTCCTTAGATCTCAATGGGAATGACGCCATAGGCTCTCTGTAGAGGAAATCTGCAGTGGCTCCGACTGCTCCACAAGCCTCAAAGCAAGACATTGTGATCCAGCAGCCAAAGGGAGAGGGACTACAACTGCCTCCAGTGCTCTGTCCGCACAGGTAGGTGTCCCATTGTCTACACCTTTACAACCAACCAGCAGATCTGCAGAGTTGTCTAAGTCTCCACTGATTCTGTTCTTACCCTATGTACTTTCCCCACTGTCCCCGAAAGTATTTTTAACCAACCCCCCCGCCACACACACACACACACACACACACGGGATGTCTACAGTTGAAGCTGGGGGGGTGGTTCCAGCTTGTGTATACATACGCATGCTAGCTCTCACCTAGCTAATGGGCTAAACACAATAGCGTAGCTACAGTTGCATGGGCAGCGGCACAGGCTACCCATGGTGAATGCAAACTCACCTGGACTGTATAGGTATGTATTTGGGGTGTCTAGCCCATGCCACCATTCACTGCTGCTTGTGCTACCTGGCTACACTACTATTTTTAGCACACTAGCTTGATGACAGCTAGCACGACTGGGATGCTGGCAGTACAGATGCCAGCTCTTGATCTAGCTGCAGGCATTAGCTAAGAATACACAACCTTGTAGCTGGAGAACAGACCAGGCCACTTCTATGTTAGTTTTGCTCAAAATAGGTATTAGTCTTAGAAGAATGTTTTTAGTGTTCAGATTCTATGAAATGCTTGTATGTTGCTGTGTGTATGAATCTCACTTATAATATCTATATCCCATGTTATAAGGTAATATTTAAGTGTTTGCTCTGAAGCTGTAATGGAACCCACCCACCTCCACACCTCCAGTCAGAAGAGAAATATTACCAAGTGTGAAATACTAGTTTGCCAAGGAGGTTATCTTCTGCCCCCCAAAAAGAAGGCCATAGATACCAGACAAACCATTGTGGAACATCAGAGGACAAAAAACTTTGTTGACTGCTCCCCCACTACCCAGGAAGAGGAGACGTGCACATGAACTCATCCCATCATCTTGAACACTGGGGGAAGGGAATAAAAATCCCTGACAAGAAGAAACTGCATCTTTTTTTCTGTTTGAACTCTGAAGGGCCAGACACTCTAAATCAAAGCCAGACATCGCCAAGGGTTGCCTCGTGGGTCTGCCCTGAAAGACACTTTGAACCGACAGATCACTATAACTCTGTCCCTCTTAGGATTTAGATGGTAACTCATTTGTATGTATGTGTTTGTGTGCATTAACATGTAAAAAAATCATTCCTTTTTCCTAATTAATAAACCTTGGATAGGAAACAAAGGGTAGGAATAAATGGTCAGTTTTCAGAATGGAGATAGGTAAATAGTGGTGTTCCCTAGGGATCTGTATTGGGACCACTCCTGTTCAACATATTCATAAATGATCTGAAAAAAGGGGTAAACAGTGAGGTGGAAAAGTTTGCAGACTGCAAAGAGCTATAAAGGGATCTCACAAAACTGGGTGACTGGGCTACAAAATGGCAGATGAAATTCAATGTTGATAAATGCAAAGTATTGTACATTGGAAAACATAATCCCAACTATACATATAAAATGATGGGGTCTAAATTAGCTGTTACATCTCAAGAGAGAGATCTTGGCACCATTGCGGATAGTTCTCTGAAAACATCCACTCAACCTGCTGTGACAGTCAAAAAAGTGAACAGAATGTTGGGAATCATTAAGAAAGGGATAGATAAGACAGAAAATATCATATTGCCTCTATTTAAATCCATGGTATTCCCACACCTTGGATACTGCACACAGATGTGGCTGCCCCGTCTCAAAAAATATATATTTGAATTGGAAAAGGTTCAGAAAATGATTAGGGGTATGGAACAGCTAATTAATAAGACTGGGACTTTTCACCTGGAAAAGATATGACTAAGGGGGGGATATGATAGAGGTCTATAAAATCATGACTGGTGTGGAGAAAGTAAACGAGGAAATGTTATTTATTCCTTCTCATAACACAAAAACTAGGGGTCACCAAATGAAATTAATAGGCAGCACGTTTAAAACAAACAAAGGAAGTATTTCTTCACACAATGCACAGTCAACCTGTGGAACTCATTGCCAGAGAATGTTGTGAAAGCCAACACTGTAACAGGGTTCAAAAAAGAACTAAATAAATTCATGAAGAATAGGTCCATCAATGGCTATTAGACAGGATGGGCAGAGATGGTGCCTCTGTTTGCAAGAAGCTGGGAATGGGTGACAGAGGATAGATCACTTGATGATTGCCTGTTCGGTTCATCCCCTCTGGGGCACCTGGCATTGGCCACTGTAAGAAGACAGGATGGACTAGATGGACCTTTGGTCTGACCTAGTATGGATGTTCTTATGTTATGCTCTTATAGTTAATTATAGACATTATCTTTGGTGTAAGATCTAGGATACCAATTGATCTTGGGTAAGTGACTGGTCTCTTGGGATTGGCAGCAACCTGAATGTGGTGTGTTTTTTCATGTTAGTGACCATTTATCACTAAGTCCAATTTGTCCAGATGGCAAGATAGACTAGAGAGTCTAACGGGACTGTCTGTGACCCCATGGGAAGATTGTTATAGTGATCCAGGAGTTCACATTTGTTACTGGCTTAGTGAAATCTAATTATGGAACACACCATCAGCTTGGGGTGTCTGCCCTGCTTTTGACAGTCTGCCCTACAGTAGGCACACAGTCGTGAGCCACTTTAGACAATGTGACAGCAACTATGTCTACACAATCACACGCCTAGCTCATGGTGTAGACAGTTTTTCCCTACCCTACCACGAATTCAGGAACTCAAGTTTCATTGCCCGCCTATAGGATTTTTCTCCCCCAAAGAGCATGTGACTTGGACCCAAGCTTGTTTTAAGCAAAGCAAATATAACGTGCTATTCAATGGTGCACCAAAAAACTGCAACCTATAGAAGTATATACCTTTAATATGTAATGAAGAAGTGGCAGGGTGAACACAGTAAGCAAAATTAGTTAAATTGGTACTGTACAAACTCTTCTGCTGCCAGTGTTATTTATTGCTTACATGAACACTTAGTGATGCTGAACAAATCTCTCCTGAATAATGCATATCAGTGCTAAATTCCAATATGAGAAACAGCTGATACTCTTCTACTACATTCTTAATGATTCACTGTCATGCCGTTTCTCCTCTTGGAACCTAGTTCAAGTAGGATCATCCAAAGGTGATAACTGGTTTTTAAGACAGTTGTAAAACTTTTCTTTGAACATATCAACAGTCTAATTATTTTAATATCCTGGGATCTTTGTTAGCACACCTGCAATCAAGCAATATCCAGAAATGCTGCAAAAGCTCAAATAATTAATGAACCTTTTCTTTGAGAAAAAATAGTGCTATAATGAAGACAGTAATGCTCTGAATGCCAGCAAGGCCACGCAATCTACTGAAGCAGAAAAGTTGCATTTGGATATCGAAGCAAAAAGAATCTGTTGCTTCTTAGATCTACTGTTCTTCTCACACCTGGATATTAAAAATATGTATTTATTACTCGTCACCAAGGACGGAACCTGGCAGGACATCAGAAGCACCAGGGACAGGTTAGGAGGAGTAAGTCTGCTAGGTACAGCCAACATGAAGGCACACGCTCACGGAATCCAAAGAGAAGAGCAAGCAAAGAAGGAGGAGATGGTAATCAGTCGTGTTAAAAGAACAGGAGTACTTGTGGCACCATAGGCCTGGTCTACACTACGAATTTAGGTCGAATTTAGTAGCGTTAAATCGAATTAAGCCTGGACACGTCCACACGACGAAGCCCTTTTTTTCGACTTAAAGGGCCCTTTAAACCGGTTTCTTTACTCCACCTCCGACGAGGGGATCAGCGCTAAAATCGGCCTTTGCGAGTCGGATTTGGGGTAGTGTGGACGGAATTCGACGATATTGGCCTCCGGGAGCTATCCCACAGTGCTTCATTGTGACCGCTCTGGACAGCACTCTCAACTCAGATGCACTGACCAGATAGACAGGAAAACCCCGCGAACTTTTGAATTTCATTTCCTGTTTGCCCAGCATGGAAAGCACAGGTGACCACGCAGAGCTCATCAGCACAGGTAACCGTGATAGAGTCCCAGGATCGCAAAAGAGCTCCAGCATGGACAGAACGGGAGGTACAGGATCTGCTCGCCATATGGGGAGATGAATCAGTGCTAGCTGAATTCCGTAGCAGTAAACGAAATGGCAAAATATTAGAAAAAGTCTCAAAGGCCATGAAGGACAGAGGCCAAAACAGGGACGCACAGCAGTGCTGCGTGAAAATTAAGGAGCTAAGGCAAGCCTACCACAAAGCCAGAGAGGCAAACGGAAGGTCCGGGACAGAGCCGCAAACATGCCACTTCTACGCGGAGCTGCATGCCATGCTAGGGGGTACAGACACCACTACCACAACCATGTGCTTTGACTCCATCAATGGAGAATCACGCAACAGGGAAGCGGGTTCGGGGTACGAGGAAGATGATGATAAAGACAATGAAGATAGCTCACAGCAAGGAAGCGGAGAAACCGGTTTCCCCAACAGCCAGGATATGTTTATCACCCTGGACCTGGAACCAGTAACCCCCGAACTCACCCAAGGCATGCTCCCAGACCCTGAGGGCACACAAGGGACCTCTGGTGAGTGTACCTTTGTAAATATTACACATGGTTTAAAAGCAAGCGTGTTTAATGATTAATGATTAATTTGCCCCGGCAATCGCGGCCAGTACAGCTACTGGAAAAGTCTGTTAACGTGTATGGGGATGGAGTGGAAATCCTCCAGGGACATCTCCAGAAAGCTCTCCTTCATGTACTCCCAAAGCCTTTGCAAAAGGTTTCTGGGGAGGGCTGCCTTATCCCGTCCGCCATGGTAGGACACTTTACCACGCCAGGCCAGTAGCACGTAGTCTGGAATCATTGCATAACAAAGCATGGCAGCGTATGGTCCCGGTGTTTGCTGGCATGCAGACAACATCCATTCCTTATCTCTCTTTGTTATCCTCAGGAGAGTGATATCATTCACGGTCACCTGGTTGAAATGGGGTGATTTTATTAAGGTGACATTCAGAGGTGCCCGTTCCTGCTCGGCTGAACAGAAATGTTCCCCACTGTTAGCCACGCGGTAGGGGGGAGGGGTGAAGTGCTCACCCCAGAGAATTGGGTGTGGGGGTAGGGGGGGTAGTTGGGTTTGTGCTGCATGTTAACCCAGAAACCGCAGCCCCTCCTTTTACATTGCAAACCCATTTTAAATGGCCAACCCAACGGGCGCTTGGTATGGGAAATGAGGGCACTACTGTTTGGAACCATTCCCACATGTTAAGAAGGTTAAAAAAGCCAAAAGACAGTGGCTTACCATGGCTGCCTGCAAGCCGAAATCTGTTGCCTGGCACTGCGTGAGTGATCTCTCACACCAAACCGGCAGGCCCTTGATACAAGAGGAAAAATGCGACCTTGTAACGAAAGCACATGTGCTGTGTAATATGAACAGCAAAATTTAACGTGAAAGAGTGTACCCATTGTTCTCTAAAATGTCTCTTTTTTAACCACCTCTCCCTTCTCCTCCACCAGCTGCAAATGTTTCTCCTTCACAGAGGCTAGTGAAGATTAGAAGGAGAAAACGGCGGACTCGGGATGATATCTTCTCGGAGCTCCAGATGTCCACCCATGCTGACTGAGCACAGCAGAATGCGTGGAGGCAGTCAATGTCAGAGTGCAAAAAAGCACAATATGAACGAGAGGAGAGGTGGCGGGCTGAATCGCGGGCTGAAGAGAGCAAGTGGCGGGCTGAAGAGGATAGGTGGCGTCAGCTTGCTGACAGAAGGCAAGAGCCGATGCTCCGGCTGCTGGAGCATCAAACGGATATGCTCCAGCGTATGGTTGAGCTGCAGGAAAGGCAGCAGGAGCAGAGACCGCCGCTACAGCCCCTATGTAACCAACAGCCCTCCTCCCCAAGTTCCATAGCCTCCTCACCCAGATGCTCAAGAACGCGGTGGGGGGGGCCTCCGGCCACCCAGTCACTCCACCCCAGATGATTGCCCGAACATCAGAAGGCTGACCTTCAATAAGTGTTAAAGTTTTAAACTGCAGTGTGTCCTTTTCCTTCCCTCCTCCCCCACCCCTCCCGGGCTACCTTGGCAGTTATCCCCCTAGTTGTGTGATGAATTAATAAAGAATGCATGAATGTGAAGTAACAATGACTTTATTGCCTCTGCAAGTGGTGCTCGAAGGTGGGAGGGGAGGATGGTTAGTTTACAGGGAAGTAGAGTGAACCGGGGGGGGAGAGGGTTCATCAAGGAGAAACAAACAGAAGTTTCACACCGTAGCCTGGCCAGTCACAAAACTGGTTTTCAAAGCTTCTCTGATGCGCACCACGCCCTGCTGTGATCTTCTAACCGCCCTGGTGTCTGGCTGCGCGTAATCAGCGGCCAGGCGATTTGCCTCAACCTCCCACCCTGCCATAAATGTCTCCCCCTTACTCTCACAGATATTGTGGAGCTCACAGCAAGCAGCAATAACAATTGGAATATTGGCTTCACTGAGGTCTATCCAAGTCAGTAAACTGCGCCAGCGTACTTTTAAACGTCCAAATGCACATTCCACCACCATTCGGCACTTGCTCAGCCTATAGTTCAACAGGTCCTGACTACTGTCCAAGCTGCCTGTGTACGGCTTCATGAGCCATGGCATTAAGGGGTAGGCTGGGTTCCCAAGGATAACAATAGGCATTTCAACATCCCCAACGGTTTCTGGTCCGGGAAGAAAGTCCCTTCCTCCAGCTTTTGAAACAGACCAGAGTTCCTGAAGACGCAAGCATCATGTACCTTTCCCGGCCATCCCACGTTGATGATAGTGAAACGTCCCTTGTGATCCATCAGGGCTTGCAGCAGCATTGAAAAGTACCCCTTGCGGTTTATGTACTCGGTGGCTTGGTGCTCCGGTGCCAAGATAGGGATATGGATTCCGTCTATCGCCCCACCACAGTTTGGGAATCCCATTGCAGCAAAGCCATCCACTATGACCTGCACGTTTCCCAGAGTCACTACCCTTGATATCAGCAAGTCTTTGATTGCGTTGGCTACTTGGATCACAGCAACCCCCACAGTAGATTTGCCCACTCCAAATTGATTCCCGACTGACCGGTAGCTGTCTGGCGTTGCAAGCTTCCACAGAGCTATCGCCACTCGCTTCTCAACTGTGAGGGCTGCTCTCATCCTGGTATTCTGGCGCTTCAGGGCAGGGGAAAGCAAGTCACAAACTTACGCATGCGAAAGTTTCACAGCCACTGGGAATCGTCCCACACCTGCAAAACAATGCGGTCCCACCAGTCTGTGCTTGTTTCCCGGGCCCAGAATCAGCGTTCCACGCCGTGAACCTGCCCCAGTAACACCATGATTTCCACATTGCTGGGGCCTGTACTTTGTGAGAGGTCTATGTCCATGTCAATTTCCTCATCACTCTCGTTGCTGTGCTGCAATCGCTGCCATCGCCTCCTCGCCTGGTTTTGCTTTGGCATGTTCTGGCTCTGCATATACTCCAGGACAATGCGCGTGGTGTTCATAGTGCTCATAATTGCTGCGGTGATCTGAGCGGGCTCCATGATCCCAGTGCTATGGCATCTGGGCTGAAACAAGGCGCGAAACTATTGTCTGATGGAGGGAGGGGCGAGTGACGACATGGCTTACAGGTACAGGGAATTAAAATCAACAAAGGTGGCTGTGCATCAGGAAGAAACACAAACAACTGTCACACAGAATGGCCCCCCCAAAGATTGAACTCAAAACCCTGGGTTTAGCAGGCCGTTGATTTCACGCAGGGAGGGGGAAGCAAATGAATACAGAACAAATCTGGTCCATCTATTTTTTACATCTTAAGCTGGCAGCAGACGGTGCAGCATGACTGATAGCCATCGGCATCTTCTGGGTGCTTGGAAGAAGATGCTGTACTACGACTGCTAGCCATCATCGTCAAGACGGTTCAATAGGACTGCCAGCAGGACTGAGTCTCCAGGAGACAAAACATGTCTGCCCAGGTGCCTCTGATCGAACTCACTGAGGACTATGACGATGACGGATATCAATCGTAATACACCATCGACTGCCAAAAGGCAAGGAGCTGCTGCTGTATAGCAATGCAGCCCCACATCTGCCAGCACCCAGATAGCCGATGACGGCTACCAGTCATACTGCACCGTCTACTGCCAAAAGGCAATTAGCTGCTGCTGTGTAGCAATGCAGTACCACGTCTGCCGGCACCCAAATGACATATGGTGACGGTGAGCTGAGCTGAGCGGGCTCCGTGCTTGCCGTGGTATGTTGTCTGCACAGGGAACCCAGGTAAAAAGGCGCGAATCGATTGTCTGCCGTTGCTCTGGCAGAGGGGGAGGGGCCTGATGACATGTAGCCAGAACCCCCCGCGACACTGTTTTTGCATCATCAGGCATTGGGATCTCAACCCAGAATTCCAATGGGCAGCGGAGACTGCGGGAACTGTGGGATAGCTACCCACAGTGCAACGCTCCGGAAGTCGACGCTAGCCTCGGTACTGTGGACGCCGTCCGCCGCCTTAATGCACTTAGAGCATTTTATGTGGGGACACACACAATCGACTGTATAAAACCGATTTCTATAACACCGGCTTCTATAAATTCAACCTAATTTCGTAGTGTAGACATACCCTTAGAGACTAACAAATTTATTTGAGCATAAGCTTGTTAGTCTCTAAGGTGCCACAAGTACTCCTGTTCTTTTTGCGGATACAGACCAACACAGCTGCTACTCTGAATTGTGTTAAAGTCATCTTAGCTTAGAAGTCCAAGGTGAGAAATGATGCCAGGTGGGATGGGATCAAAGAGCTGTAGAAGTATAGGCAGCTTTAGTTGACAGCATGCTCTAGGATTCTAGAAACAAGTGGGAGGAGAAAATAATGGTAACTGAAGAGGCAAAAGGGACTTTGAAGTTAGAAGGTAAAAATGTGCTTGTAGGCAAGAGGCACAGAGCCAGAGGAGAGAGGGCGATTAAAAATAAGGGAGAAAAGAAGGCTGAAAGAGGAAGCAACAAAGGTAAAAAGGATTGGAATCCTGAGGGGAAATTGAAAGGAGATACTTGACAGTGTCGGAGAAAGGATTGAAAGAGGAGAGGTTGGGACTATCTTTGGAAGAAGAGGAGAAAGGAGGCATTTGAGAATATTAAGTTTTATTTTTAAAAACATTTGGCAAGTTCTTGTACAGAGGCAGGGGAGGATGGAAAAATGGGTTAAGAAGTAGGTCAATGAAGAGAAGAGTTGGCAGCAGATGGTTACCAGTGAACAGTCAAATTTAGGAAAGAAGAGAGCAAAATTGAATGAGCTTGATGTATAGTCAAGATTTTCTCCAAAATTGTGCTGCTGCTACCTAAGAACTAATATGGAGGCAGAAAATGAAGCAGGGAGAAGACACACAGAGATTAGAGGGGATGGCACAATGGTGGGAAAGGGAAGCAAAATGAGTCATGTGTAAAGAAAAGGCCTGAGCTGAAAGTAGAAATGAAGTAAAGCAAGGTTTGTTTTGTGGATACCTCCCCTGCCCACTGTAATCCCTTACATCTCTGTAGCAACTACGTACACTGAAAAGTAATATAGGGAGAGCAGTTCATATATTTTTGGTTATCTGCAAACAAAGTTAAGACAGTACCACATGATCAGATAGCTCTCCTCAGACCGCAGTTTAAGAACCTCTGAAGTGGCCTCAGGTAGGTCTATGCTAAAATGTTAGGTCGACCTAGATACGTTGCTCAGGGATGTGAAAAATCCACACACTGAGTAACATGGTTAAGCCAAGCTAACCCCCAGTATAGATCTCTCGGTGAGGTGGCTTAACTATAGCAACGGGATAACCATCCCATCACTGTAGCGATGTCTACACTGAAGCGCTAGTACAGCACAACTGCAGTGATGCAACTGTGCCGTTGTAGCAGTTTAAGTGTAGACATAGCCTCGAAGGAGGGAAGTAAAAGAGTTGAAAGCAGCATAGAAGCTGATGTAGTGGAGGCTGCAAAAACAGTGAGGGGAAAGAGGTCAAAAGAACATGTGATAGGCAAAGAAGGAATTCAGAATTACATGGAGAAGAATGAGTAGTCTATGGTAAAGGTCATGTCCAAAATTGAAGGTTAAGGTAGGAGGCTGTCAAAAGAAAAGCAGTAAATGTGAATTCTGTAAATATTAGAGACCTTTTAAGTAAATCCACATAATTTTTCAGTCTCCTCCTTAACACCAGTACATTTTATGAAATTTTTATATTTGGATATATGGCTTAGGCCTGCATTGATCATCTGCTTTCAGCTTTTCTGATGCAGGAAGCCCTTAAGTGAGCTTTCTGATAAACCGTCTGCTTGCAAATTGATAAGTAATGAAGGTCTATTTTTGTCCTTGTGAATGTCAGCTGCTTGTTGACCTGGTTTCAAAGGGTTTCTGAAATCAAGTGTTTCTTCTGTTTATTTCTGCCCCTCCAGGAGGTCATAATGTAGCTTAGCACTTGCATGGAGAATGCTGTTTTCATATGTTCTGATTTACTGGCCAGAGGGTTAGGATCGACAGTATCAAAACACTATGTACTCATTCTCTTCTATCTTCTCCCTGAATAGTCTCACCTGATACACTATGTGCTGTCAACTGTGTTCCAATAATTGACCATTAGAAAGAGGAAATAAAGCACATATTATAGGTGTGTGGGTTTAATTTGCCCTAAAATTTAAAATAGTATAGTGATTTCAGAATTCAAGGTTGTATGAAAAGTATCACTTACTTTTGTGGGGATGAGATTCTGTAAAATTGATGAGTTCTCCAAGGAATAACGTTTTTAAAATGTTTCTTACTCCGGTTAGCTAAGCAGCCTCAAAGAGCTATTTAACAAACATTCATCATCATTTGCTCCACTGAAAGACTATCTATCCTTAAAATTTTTAAATATGGCATAGGGTGCCCTGACAATTCCTTTGATGACAGCAAAACCTGAGCGGTCAACTGAAGACTGTTTATTTGCAAGATGGCTAACATTCAGGATTGAAATTCAAGCTATTAGTGTTTTAATACTCAAGGACTCCATGTCAGCAGCTAACAGCACAGGAAAGATCCCAGGTGGAAACAGCAGGAACATTTTGAATTTTTATTTTTTTTAAACTAGGACTTTAACCTGAAATTTGGATTTGTGCAGGATGCAATGGCTAGAAGTCATTTTTAACCCCTTACATGCTAGTTGTTATTGCATGGCAGAATCCAGCACACAGACTCCACCTCACTGTTGTCTATAGGCAGAAAATCATATTGCAGACGTTTGTTCCCTCCAATTGGTCTCTTTTATGGTGCCTACAACTTTCTCTAAACTAATATCTTTTCAAAGAAAAGCCACAGATGAAGGTATGCCCTGGATAGTGCAGGCACTTGTTCAGCTGAGCCAGGAAAAACAAATATGCATATAAGATGAAAAATAGTAATTTACCATGGCTTGTTTTTCATCAGCAGAGACTATGGGATATGGTAAAGCAGTTGTTTCACCTTTCTTAGTCCTCCCCTCACCAAAGAAAACCATCCGGATAAAAACAGTCCAGATCCATGACAACTGAGGGTAAAGAAGGAAAATTTGGAGAAAGATCAAATATGCTGAAAACACTGGGCTTGTTTCACCAAAACAATATTCTAGTTTTGTTCTGATGAAATTCCATTTAAATAATTGGAGCTAATACGATGTAAAATGAACCAAGCCCCCCATGTCCCATTTTCTCTCCTTCAACTGGCTATTCTGTTATGGGCTCATGGTTCTAAGCACCAAATTACCAACACTGCATCAGCAGATGTCTGAATGATCACATAGTACTGTGTCTCAGAAGCCCAATAGTGTCAACTGGCAAAGGGTTCACTATTGTTTGGATTATAAGTCTCTCCACTCCTCACCACTGTCTAATTAAAAATGGATCTCACTGTATCATAAAAGCAAATCCATCTCCAACATAGCAACACATAAAAGTGCCATTTCACTAAGGTTTTATCTCACCTTGCATTCATCTTAACTGATATGATGCACATAAATACCTCTAGAAAAGAACACACTATTGTTCAATTCCTCATAGACACACTAAGAATGTCTAAAATAAGCATTCCACTTCCTTTTTTTCCCCTGGTGTCTCACATCATAGAACAAAATCTTAACACAACTTTTTTGGATACATTTTGAGAAATGAGAAACTACTATTTCTGATGCATATTATCCTCTATCCCCCAAACCTTTCTGTCACTCAGACATAGTAACCAGTTCAGGGTCAGCTCCATGGCAGGGAGGGGAGGGAGGAAGCCATCCATCATAAACCAATCTTGACTCAGGCTAAACATGATCTTTCAGTTTAGCAGCCTCCTGGCTCATACACTTGGCAAAAATTTACAATATTCACAGACTCCTGAAACTCAATCTTCTGAAAAATTCTCTGTTGCCCATACAGACTCAGATTTTTCTGATGAGCAACTGTACAGATCATGAGCATCAAAGGATTTTAGCTGAACACAAATTATGTTTGAGATAGGAAGAAAGGGCAAGGGTGAGGAACACCATAGAAATGCTTGTTGAAATGAAACCATTGACAGAAGCTCTGAACTTTACCATTTCCATCTTAAATTGTCCTTTATCCATGGGTCTTTCAAAAGCTGTAAAAATCTACCAACTAAACCATGTCCAAAATACAGAAATATTGTTAGCAACAAGATAATACAGCATCATTTGTTCAAGTTCTGCAAAATTTCTCCCAAGTCCTTTATTACATGGATTTCTCCTAGTCATTAGGTTTCAGATCTAAAGTTATATAAAGCATACAGCTCTGACAATTCCGAGCTGTAGGGTGCGCAGATATCCAAATGAAGCTAGGCTGGTACAGTTCTTGACCATAATTTGCACTGTTGATCTGAATAATCCTAGTAGACTGCCTGGGATTTAATAGAGAGAAGGTCTCATTTGACACTAAATTTTTGGACAGCCTGTTATTTCCTATTGTTACTAAAAAACTCACATGTAAACAATTACCTAAATAACGTAAATTAGAGAGAACTCCAAGCTTACCATTTTGGATGCTATCTTTAAAAGGCAAGTAGAACCTTATAGAGCTGTTGTACTTATTTTTATTATTATGATTAATTACCAGTTTTTAACTAGAAAACAATTCTGGCAGGCTGTTACACTGGAAGTGAGGGAGAATTCACTGAAGTTATACAAGTTGAGACTTATCTGAATTGATTTCCAATTTTTCCCACCTTTCTGATGTTAGAAGACTTACTTTATTCCTACCCTGCCATACCCACACCACACTTCCCTAACCATTAGTTGTCAACAGGGGAACAACTATTGGAAACTGGAGTCAATCTGGAGTTGGCTGAGAGCAGGAAGGCGGAAAGAGAGAAGGAGAGAGAGGATTGGAAGGACAGATCAATCTGTAGTGCTGCTTCACAGAATTGTGGTTGACAGCTGAGGGAAAATAAGACAGGCGAGAGTGTCTTCAGTGTTGGGAAATAAAAGAGATGGAAGTGTGGCATGACTCTATAGTTTGGACGCAGTGGGAAGGGGAAGGAGTTGAAAATTAGAAGAACTCTTTTGCAATTCCTCAGTGCATAAAAATGCCACACAGAAAACAAAACTGAGTCATATTTGTCTTCAGTGGTTTGAGGTTTAAATGGATAAAAAGCTACCTGATGATTTTTTTCTGATCTTTACACTACAGCCTATAGCTTAGAACTCAGAAAAAGAACTAACATTATCATCTAAAAAATGGGTTAATGCATTCATTCATGCTGAGTTAATTCGTGGCTAGGGAACTTACATGTTTCTTTAAAAAAAATTGTCATCATTCTTACACAGCCATTAAGACTGAAATGAAATGAGCTCTAATTCTACATAGCCTGAAATAGATGTCTGCTTATTGGTTGTGTGTTGTTTTGCCCCTCCTCCTCCCATCTGTATATGCATCCACCCAGGAAAATGAAAACTATTTTAAATATCTGGCAGGGAAAATTCTTCTGTTGAATCCAACAGTGTGAACCTCATACAAAACTTCTGCTCTGAAACACAGGGAATAAGTGATGTAAAACACTAATCATGGCACATCTGTGTTTTTTTTTCTCCCTTATAACCTGAAGATTACATCAATCAAAATAAAATGGTGACATCAAAATACACTTTTCCTGGAAATAAACAAAAACAAAACCCATAAAATAGACTTGTAACAGTCAAAAATATGGACAAGCACTGTTATATTCAGACTAAAACCAGTCGTGAATTAAGATTAAAAAGGATCCAGAGCCAATTCAACCAAAGGGCCTCTTTGAAAAATTTTGCAGCAGTTTGCCTATCAGCTCAGCCAATGTCCTGTACCATCTGCTCCAGTAGCCATAGCAGATCACATCACTCTCTGGCAGTCAATCTTATACAAAAGACCACCTTCCACTTTAAGCATAGCCAAGGTTTACACTAAGACTGTTTTTCTCTGTAGGTGGAGATAACTTCTGATAGGCAAAAAAAAGTCAAGGCATTGAAGTCAGGAGACACTATGCAAAGCACAGACATTACATTATAATTATAGAAAGTTTCCATAAGTAAACTGGCTGCATTTACTTTTGAGATCTGAATGGTAAAAATTACTACAGCACAGCTCACTAATAACAGACAGCAGGTGTCCTCACATCACCTGCAAAACCTCATTTTCACTGTACTGTAATGAACACATTAACCTTAGCAGACTGGCAAGTTTAATTTCAACCTCAGTTTTCTTTACTTAGCCTTACCACATTAATTCAAGGTATTGGAGGTTTAGGTCTACTTGTCCTAGCTTTTATGTTTGTTTGATACTGAATCTTTTAATGCAGTCCCTATTAACTTGAACATGTTTTAAAATCCAGGTAATTGCTTTCCTCAGAACTTTGAAATCTGTGGAAGTCACTGATAATCTAAAGTGTCTAATTATTAATATATTCATCTTGCAAACTGTTTGTTTGTAAAGATCCATTCATGCTTTCTAGAAGGCAAAGGAAGTTTTTGTTTTCCATCACAGACAGAATTCGGTTTACCCTTGTCATATAGATATCTCTTGGGCAACAATGATTTCATTTCCTATACTAAGAGATCATGTGAATTTTCTAGCCCTTATTCCTATAAAACTCCCCTATCTGGTGGTCATTACTACAAGCTTTTAAAGGGCACCTATCATTGCGGTAACTGGAACATATCCTGAGACAAGATACAAGTGTTCTTAATGAGATACATATGCACGCACACAAAAAAGAAAAAAAAACATGCTGCCAACAGATTTTAATATGACCCAGTCTGCTAAATAATTAATTATTCAGGAAGGTCTGGATAATGAGGTAAATCTTGCAATGGAAAATGCTAGCTTTTATTTGCATCTTGTAGGGAAGCAATTCAAGAGCCGATTACTGACATTGCCCAGCCTCCAGCGCCCACAACCTTCACCCTTTGGAATAATGTTTGACTATTCTGGATGAGCATAGAGTGTACAGTGAGCTGGAAACAGTAAGGAAATCCTTAAAGAAATATGGTGCTAGTTCATTTAGTGTTTGGCATGTAGTAACTAATTGTCATACGAAAATCAACCAGTGATAACTGGCAGCCAGTGCAAGAACCAGAGCACAGAGTACTTTTATCAGTCCACCCACTGAGAAGGCTGGCAGGTATATTCTGAACCAGCTGGAGCTTCCTGGTGACTGTTGCTAGAACCTACTGGAATGGACCAGCTGGGGGCTTCAAAGGGCATGTGATTAGGGAAGACTGACAGAATTACTATTAGCTGATCACCTATTCTTCAAATTCTGGAATAAGGAATGAGTGAACCACTTTGGATAAGAAAAGTGGTGACCCAAAAAATTCAATATCCCTGAATCTTTTTGGAAGTTGGGGAACATTTAATTGAGCTCTAACATTCTACCCAAATTCTACTGTACATTTCTAATTTCACCTCTGGATGTTTTCCACTATTCCCAGTCTGAATTGACAAGAAAAGGATCATCAAACTTGTTAAAGAGCCTGCTTTCATAAGGTTAGAAGCGTAGTATTGCTATCTTAAGCGGTACGAAGAAGGCTTCAACATCCAGATACATATTCCATCAAAACACTTGAGATTTAAAAATTATTCACGAGTAATTCTGAAATCCTAAATATTTTTATTCAAAAAGAAAGTTTTTCTCTATCACAATCCAAATGGTATTTCTATGCACTTAGATTATATTTCTGTTTATCATATTCACTAGACCCAGTTTTACATTTGCCAGCTTTTATAGTTTTATATTAATAAAGCTCCATTTTCATCCTTCTCCATTCTTCCTTTGTCTCAGCTCTCACCTTGATCCATACATGGCTTTTAAGAGACACTCCTTTTTTCTTTACAGTGTAAATTGAGCTAAATAATTATTCAATACAGTATGTATAGCACTATAATACTGGGAGAAAAAACAGATGTCTAGGTCTGTCATATATATATTTTCAAGGCAGAACAGTCTACTCATTCTATAAGATTAATCTTTGCTTATCACCAATATCTTTAAACATCATAATAGCTACGCATAAATAAACTATCTAGAGTTTCTTTAAATCCCTAAAAGTTGACCACATTTTTTTTAAGTGTTTTCTTCTCAGAAAACCAATATATCTTTAAAATCTTAAGTGATATTGAAAACAAAAACAATGTAAACTTTTGGAATTTTTTTTTAATACCTTTTTTCCATTTGGGGAGTACATATTACTGCCACTAGTTAGCTTGCACTTCAATCCTTTCCAAAAATCTTTGGGAAAAACCTGAAGGTGAAACTCAGAACAAACCAACTTATTTCCCATCAACAAAAATTTCGCTATGGATAATTTTTGCAAATTCTTTCTCTGGTTTGATCTCCATTAGATAGTGCCACATATTCACTACCATAGTTAATTATCGGTAGGATACAAAAGTCCAGAGACATACTTTGAGCATGGACGCACAAGACTTGCACAGAGCAATTCCCAAGGCCAGCCAATCCTTACAGTTTACACAAGGTCATGGCAAGAAAATCCATTAGGTGTGTACCTTGCACTTTTCAGGGGATTTCCTGATGTCAATATTTACACAGCGCCAACAAGCTATTTGCAGCACACTTTACCATGTGTTTACTTATATCCAAAGCATCTCTGCCAGTGAATTCACCTGAACATGCATCAAATGTTGCCTTTACGGCTTAACAACTTGGAGATAAAACAAAGTGACAGCAGAAGTTGGTTTTCTCTCACCTATGTATAGTCGCTTTTAAGCCACTAGCAATTCAAGATTTATGTTCTGGAAATGCCAATTACATTTATCATCTAAGTAAAAAAGGTGACAAAACTCAGTCGCTTCATGAAATACCATATTATACAGCTCTTAAAATAAACTTCAGGAATAAGATTAGATTTAAAATACAGAGAACAGCACAGAATGAGAGGGAGAAACAGAAAATGGTTAGGTTCCACACCATGACCATTTCTGAAACACCTACTTAACAGCAAGATATTGGATTCGTTCCCTTTGTTAGCATCATTTATCAATTCTCCTCAATACTTGGTATTTGTACTAATATAGCACCAAAAATCCCTATGACCAATAGTATAAACAAGACATGGTGTTATGCAATATCAGGATACATTAATACACCTCTACCCCGATACAACGCTGTCCTCGGGAGCCAAAAAAATCTTACTGTGTTATAGGTGAAACCGCGTTATATCAAACTTGCTTTGATCCGCCAGAGTGCACAGCCCCGCCCCCCTGAGCGCTGCATTACCACATTATATCTGAATTCATGTTATATCGGGTCACGTTATATCGGGGTAGAGGTGTACTGCAAAGTTAATTACTAATACAGAGTTTCTTTTTTAAAAAGACAATATCACTCCTACACTGAAATTATCGAGGACTAAGTGTTAGGGGATGTCTACACAGCAATCAAAGGTGTGTCTGCAGCTCTCGTAGGCATACCTGCCATAGCTCTAAACAAGTTAGCAGGGCTAAAAATAGCAATGAAGACATGACGGCACAGACCTTAGTGCAGACTAGCAAAATGAGTGAGTTCATATCCAGGATTTGGGGCGGGCCACATTAAAGCCTGTGCTGCTACATCGTCATTGCTATTTTTAGCTCTGTTAGCTAAAGTAAAGCTAGCATGGGTAAGCCTATACAAGCGGCAATCACACCTTCGACTGCAGTGTAGACATACCCACAGACTACAGGAACATATTTATGTCTGCTATGTTACCAGTATAGAGTTAATAGAGAAGATGCAAAATTATATTTATCCACAGGCTCATAGACAGAAACTTTATAATAAGAGGTTAATGATAAAATAAGAGTGCCATGGTCCTCAAGGTATCTAATTATGCATGGTTATGATCTTTAGGCAAAATTTTTGAATGGCAACAAATTTTTTTCTTACTGTATTTTATGCATGAGTACAAGAGGATTGTATGGTTATACAGCCTTGTATTGTTATATAGATTGATTCCCACCACACCCCGCAACTCCCTGGCCACTCTCCCCTTCAGGAATCTCAGCCAGACTTGCACTAATGACTAATAGCTTATTGGGTTGCATCAGTTTCCTGCTAGAAAACAAACATTGGCTTGATAAACATAAAAGTCTACAGCATCCTGCCACACGGAAGCATGAATCCTTATTTCAGCCCATGGTTCAGTACATCCTAAAGTAAAGAGTAATCTCTAATTTCTTTTGGATTTAAGAGATGTCTTTGCAGAAAATGTTTGACCACCACACATAGTTCATTTAGTTTATAAATAAACTTACTAGAACTGCATTTCAGACTCTAGTGGAGACAAAAATCACAGTGCTTTTTGTAGACTCTACTATTCAGCAAGTATTGCAATCTCCCTATTATCTTTCAGACTTTCCAACTCCATAACCCAAACTTTCCCAATCCCTTGCAGGATTTCACAGACTCCACGCTTTTCGACTCCAGGAACTTTAGAAGACTGGAACATTTTTTCAACTTCTTCCTGTTGTACCAGGAATTTAGTAGTGCACAGATGCCAGTGTTAACATTTTTCAAGAAAGAGTTCTCCAACTACACAAAGTGGTCGGGGCTGCTTTGGCTAGAGGGTTTGTGCGCATTTTGGCAAAATGTAGGGTTGCTATTGGGGTTTTTTTTGTATTTATAACCTCTATACAAGTGGGTCTAAACCTTTTTCACTTGGGATCCCAAACTGGCCTATTTATCACCACAACCTAAAATATCAAGAAAGGGGTAGGTTCAAGGAGCTGCAGTGTGGTTTTAGGGGGCAAAGGGGAAGAAAGAGGGGCGAAGAAAAGGCAGCAGCAAGAGAAAAGCTTCATTTTTCCTTTCACTGCCATCGGGTCTAAAAACTCATTGCATTTTGCTGCTCTGCGTTTGTTTTCTGAATCCTTAAATGCCACTCACTGGGCACCCCTCACAATCCATCAATTAAATGTGATCAAGGGTTACAAAACTGTGTTCTACACTGCATATTGCAGCATTGCAACTGTGAGATAAATATCTTTGCCACAATGCCTCAATATTGCAAAGATACAACATGGAAGCATGTGAAACCCCACCATAATGTTGAATGTAAGTGTATAACTAAGAGCAGAGTTGTGAAAGCTCCTAAAAGGTTCAGAGATTAGGATGTTTATCAACCCCTAGACTTGTTAATCAGACTGACCTAATCCTAGACATTTTCACTCCGATGCAGCCTGCCTCCTCACAGCAGTATTTATAGGACATCTTACTTCTCTCAATCTGTTCCCAGCCCCACGCCACGAGAGCTCCCACTGGGGTTCTATTAGTTCCCCCATGCCACTTGAAGTTAGGTCATCTCTCAACCACCTCTCCTATTCAGCCTTCTCCCAGTTTAAGAGGTGGAAATTGGGTGCTGCAGATACCTCAGGCAGACAGCACTGGTGAAGATGCCTTCTCCTAAACCACAGTATCTCCCACTGCTTTGTCTGGGGGCAGTGCACCTACATACCACCCTTTACTCAGGGCTGCGCCATAAAGCCCAATCAAGTTCATTCACTGTTTGAGTCAAAAATAGTATTCATTACTCAAATGAATAAATAGGAAATGTATTATTTAATATTCTTTTTATACAGACTTTTTAAAGAATTGGAATTTACCTAATATAATGGTGAAAGCTCCTAGAATATAGATTCATGGATGTTAATTAGCAGATCCTTGGTCTGAAACTATGCCAGCAAACTGACTTCCTAAGAAAATAGCAGAAAATGTTTTTGCTTTTTGAGAAAGACACCAGGACCATCATCAGCTATGTTTATATTAAAATATTGTTGCTAATAAATTTTGGGATTTTTTCCATTAAAAAGCCCTGACTTTTCAATGAAAGAGTGTACGCACACACTTCAATTTCAGCTGCTGATTTAAAGTTGCTTTTACAGATTTCCTTTAAGTACGTTTAACAAATTTCAGCTGCCAAAAATCTGCAGCTAAAGATCCATCACGTGATATTTTGCACAATTAATTTTAGATATGCAGGTTATTAACCCCAGGCATAGGGTTTTCTAAATTTCTTTGTATGAATGTCATTATTCTGGATGAATAATCATAAATAATGCTTGGGAGTTGAAAGCCTTTGGCTATTTAAGCTTTCTAAATCTATCTTTTCAATCTGTCTCAGAAAGGGTATACTGTATAAACAGTTCTTTCATTTGAGGAGATCCTTGTGACAAAACTTAAAAGCTTAGTTATTAAACAATTCATTAGTCCACTCATGGAAATCAGCTCTTACCATGATTATGTGGTTCTAGATACAGCTTTTTAGTGAAAAAACAGAATACGATAGTGTTCTATTGTACCAAAATTATCATCCATGGAAAGCATTTAATACTTACTTCATCTGGTAAAAAAGTCTATGTTGTAACTTCCCTTCCAACTGATACTGCCTCCAGTAAGGCAAAATTTGAGAAGACAGGACTAACGTACATGACTAGATTCTTAATAAGGTTCTCTAATATCCATCTAGACTCAAGAGATGAAACTGCCTTAGGAATCTTATTTGACAAAAATGTCTCAAGACATACTGTAATTTCACCCTCTCTTCAATGTCTCAGAATGTTAAGACAATCACTCATATATACAAACTGAAAATATACTCATGTTTAGTCTAATCAAGCTCTTTCTTACCCTAAAATTTTGGATAGGGAGAGTGAAACTTGTAGTAAGTGACCACTCAAGAGATACACAAACATATGATTGTTTAACAGAACAGGTCTTCTAAGTAAGATTGAAGATGAACTTGTTAGATTTTGGGGATACTTCTGGGCACTATCTTAAGACAGGACAAGCCTGTGAAGCAAGGGTAGACTCTTGTGAGGTTTACTGTGCTTCATCTGTCCAAGAGGAAGTTGGTTACAAAAAGATGATCTGCTAGTCTGGCATATGATTTCAACTGGGAAAAGTTACTTAGGTGGGATAACTGTATCCATAAAGGAGCTGGGGCTGAAGCCAGAGTCCATGCCGGGTGTTTGATCTGTGTGGTAGAGAGAAATTAAAGTCAGATTTCAGAGCAGATGACCTTTTCCTCAAGTATCAAGATTTAAACATTTGAGATCCAATATAGCTGACATACCACCATTTCTATATGGAACTACAGATAGAATAAAGAGCAATACACTTCTGAGAAAACGTAATAATATATGGATTTTGGGGGTAGCTGACTCTCCCAATGAAGCAAGGCCAGCTGTACAGGTACTTAGAGAATAGTCCAAGGAGGATTTTAGTGTAACAGGCTAGACATAGGGATGGAACAAAGTCTCACAAAAAAGTTAATTTTCTCTTTGCTCTCTCCTTCATTACATTAGCCATCCTCTCTGTTTTTTGATCAGGGAAGCATGTTCACATTATGACCAGGCCAGGTGGGTCCAAGGACCACACAAAAGGCTTGAAGTAACTGGGATGGGGAGAGGGGATGAGAATGAAAAGTTTAATGCTCTTTAGTGTGAAAGTAGAACTTTGGGGAACTGCTGACATAGGGCAGATCTTGGACCTTGTCTCCTTGCTAAAAAGAGTTCATTTTTTACCTTGGGGTAACTTATGTGCATGAGCTATCCTGAGATAAAAACACATCAAGGACAGTTTTACTGCTAAGTAAACTATAGCCCCACCTGGGGTTAACCTTGCCTGGTTTACTTAGCAGTAAAACTGAAGTGCCTTGCCGTTGCTGTGTTTTTTACCTCAGGATAGCTCACACACTTCAGTTACACCCAGGTATAACTACACCTCTTTTAGTAGTGGAGACAAGCAGCAACCCAACTGTGGAACCCAACTGTGAAAAATGTCAGACAGACATTCCCATAAGAGAATGACATTTTCAAGGAAGTACTGAGAACATATATTTGCATGTGTTTAGGCTTTAGACAGCATTAATTTAAAAGTAAACAAATGCTAAAGATAGATGTTGGATGGATTGAGATAGACTTTGCTTTTCATATTCAAGGCAGCCTAAGGAAATTTACAAAGGAAAGAGTAGAGCAGGGACTTTCCAGGCAATTCAAACAACCAGTATGCACTAAAGTAGGGGTTCTCAAACTTCACTGCACTGAGACCCCCTTCTGACAACAAAAATGACTACACGATCCCAGGTGGGAGGACTGAAGCCTGAGCCCGCCCAAGCCCCACTGCCTGGGGCGAGAGTGCGAAAGCCCCATTGCCCTGGGAGAGGGGCCAAAGGCCAAGGGCTTCAGCCCCAGGCAAGGGTTTGTAACCTGAGCCCCGCCACCCATGGCTGAATCCCTTGGACTTGTGCTTCAGCCCCAGGCGGTGGGGCTTGGACTTGTGCTTCAGCCCCAGACCCCAACCAGTCTAACGCCAGCCCTGGCGACCCCATTAAAATGACGTTATGCCCCACCTTGGGGTCCCGAACCAGTTTGAGAACAGCTGCACTAAAGCAAGAGCTCACAGATGTCTTTGCTCAAGAGAGGTCAAGGATAGAACAGTAGAATGAACATAGAAAGAATGGTGGCAACACTTACTAAATATGTATCCACCCTAGGTATTAGGCTAAGACAAAGGCTCTTAGGAGCTCATTCACGTTGAAAAGTATGCATACTTTGTATCTTTATCCACTCTGTCAGTAGCGGGTCTAATGCTTCCTATAGTTACATATGTTCGTATTCATTATTGTAAGGCCAAAACATGAGGGGAAAGGAGGAGAGACTGTCTGGTAGTTAAGGCACTAGACTGGGACTCAGCAGATCTGGGTTCAATTCCTGGCTCCTCCACAGTCTTCCTATGTGAATTGATGTCAGACAGGCTACTTAATCTCTCTGTTCCTCAGATCCTGTCATAACGTGAACTGGCTGCTTAAGCACTGGTGTTGCTGCTGGGGCTTGGAGCCTCTCTTTGCCCTTTATACCAGCAGGTGATTTCAGCCCAGAGACTTCCTGTTGAACGCTTCCCCCAGTCTCTCAGTCCTTGTCCGCAAAGGAAACCCACACAACACCTTGAAAATACAAGCCTGGGAGCTTAAACTCATAACTCTACTAGACACTAAAAAGCAGGAATTTAAGAAAGACACTTATTGCAATAATCTGTAAACAACTAACTCCCTTTTTTTCCTATGACTGCAGAGGTGTTAATGGGCCACTTCACCTTGAATGCTATCTTACAATATCTGATCATTACTTATGCTAAACAATCTGTCCACCTTGTATTTAGTTGTGACACCCTGAGTACCTTTCCCAGACTTGAAGAAGAGCTCTGTGTAAACTTTTTCCTTTGACTAACTGAAGTTGGTGAAATAAAAGCCATTACCTCACCCCCTTGTCTCTCTTAATTAGGAAAGACACACACAATTTTTCCCCAAACACTTGTTTGTGGTTCTCCCATGAACCCTTTGTGGCTTCCCAAGGGAACCATTGCTCACAGTTTGTGAAGCACTACTCGATACAAATATATTTTTAAAAGGTGAAGCAATGCACAATTAGAATCTGATCTTTTTGATGGAAGGCTGGAGGAGTGGAGGACAGAGAATCATCATCTGCAGAAGGAAACTGAGTAATGTAATCCTGTCTTGTTCCTTCACTACTGAATTGACTTGCAAAAGATATACAATGTCACAAATAGAGATTTTCCAAGTTCAAGAGAGTGTGTTATTAATTTTTAAGGCAACAACAAAAAGTAATCTAACAGGTGAAAATTTAACTAGGCATTCCTTTGCCATATAGTTTTCCCATTTGCTGTTCTGTATTCAAGAATAGTTATTAATGCAAAGCTCAAAAGAGCAGACCTGTGACAGAAGCTTGTTTCTCTTAGTTTCTTTAACATGCAGCTTGATATAAGGTAAAAACAAAGATCTAAAATGAAGTCTATCAACTAGAAAAGACTACAAAAGAAAGAGAAAAAAAGTGATAGATACAAGCAGGTTCAAAAGCCTATTTTTAAATAGGAAAAATTTTAATAATGTGGTTGTCTCTCAGATACTGTATTGTCACCTTCTACAGTGCAGCTGCAAGGAAACAATACAAAGTTATTCATCTGATAAAGATTAGGTTTGAAGTTCAACAATTTGTGACACCACGTGTCCAGTATTGCAAATAGAGCTCCCCGCGATCTGAAAAGCTTGATACAAGAGACACTGCCTCAGCAAAAGTATTACCACAATGCATAATTGGGTCTTGTATCTGTTTCCCACAGCGTTTAAACACCACAGTAAACACAATTTCACAGCAGGAAGTTAGGCATCAAAACAGGTAATTTTACTATCCTGCCCATCTTTTTGTGTATGGTTCCTACACTCTACTTTAACCCCAAATGTTATTTGGAAGTTTCTCTCTCTTTGCACACTGCCATAGTTTTTCCACACAGACGGCAAAAACCAACCTGCCAATAACTAACCTGATGAATTAACAGCTCCCAAAGATAGCATGACATTCAAGGGGACACTTAAACCTGACATTAAACTCCATATCAGTGTCTGCTTTATTTAAGAAGGATGTAACCACAGCACTACTCCAGTAGAATGGATTCTACTTAACCACAAAATTTTCTGCAAACATGTAGTCCCTGAGCCTACCTAGCAATCAACTCTAAACTGCACTATGAGACAGTTGTGCAGTCTCCATCATCTGCTGGACTGAGATGGACTGGAAAGGAATTTTGCAACACCCATTCCAGCGACAACTCCCAGTTGTATTGAGATAACCCTCCATTAGTGGTGTTCAGCTCCCTTATTCTGATATAGGGAATCTCCCTCTCCTGGACATTGGCCTAGCAAAATAGTCAGGAGAAAACAAGGGAGAACAGCTGAGCCAGTGACTTAGATTCTACCTGCTTGGGAGGTGGGGGGAGTCCCATGGGTGAGCGAGTTAAGATTCTTTCTTTTAAACCCGTAAACAAAGGAATTTCTCCACCACATTCTTTGGCTATGGCTACACTAGAGAGCTTAGAGCTGCACCGATGCAGCAGTGCTGCTCCAAGCTCTCTAGTGTAACCACTCTAAGCTGATGGGAGAGAGTTCGCTCATCAACTAAATTAATCCACCCTCAAAGAGCAGTAATAGTTATGTCAGCAGGAGAAGCTTTCCCGCCAACATAGCTCTGTCCACAGCAGCGCTTAGGTCGGTGTACTTATGTCACTCAGGGGAGTGGCTTATTCACACCCCTGAGCGACATAAGTTATACCAACATAACCGGTAGTGGAGACATAGCCTTCATCGTCAAATTCTAGGTCCCTAATATTCTAAACATTTTGGATATCAGGGACACCCTTCATACCTTTTGTACATATAGACATACATTGAGAATAGCCTTATTAAATTTCCTTTGTGCCAAATGGAACAAAATCATAAATATGGCTAGTTCCCATAACTTGGTCACCCATGCCGCTCGGGTTTGTGAACAAGAATTGTAATATATAGAAGTAGTTTTGTTATCCAGCAAATGGATGGGGGAATGGGGCGTACCAGTTAGTCAAAAATTCTGGTTAACTAAGAGTTATACTTACCAATGGAATACCAATTTTCAAAGAATTAGAATACAATAAAATAAACAAACTAGTATACAGGTACTCACCAATCCAGTAGCAGTACTGCACTGCAGAGTGGTTGGTTTCTTGAAGCACGTAGATGTATACAAGTCAAGTTTTCTATACAGTAGGTTATCTTATGACACTACATATCACTATGGGCAGTGCATGGCGTATACCCAGATCACTACAAATATACTTAACACTGAAACTATACTGAACATAATTTAATTGGGAGATATCAGAAATGCCGGTTAATAGAGCTTTCTGGTTGATAAAGTGCCGGATAACACAGCTTTTGCTGTATTAATGCTCTTCATGTTTCAGAACAATACCATGGACTGTCTGACTGTTGGGGACCAACAAACAAACAAACAAAAAACCACCTCAGATCATCTGAGTGAAGTGCAAGATCCATTTCTTCACCTTTCCTAACTAGTTTAAAGCCAGCTTAACAAGATCCACCAGTTCTGAACCTAGGAGTCCTTCTACATAAGTGATTATTTTAGGAAAAAGTCAAAGTAGTCACAGCTACAATAATATTGCTGAATCCAGTATTTAGATTTTGAAACATTCTGTTGCACTGAAGAATACTTGAAGAGAGTAGTCAGACTTAAATAGTAATCACAATCCAAGCTGAAAGAGTGGTCAGGAACCCCAAAAGCTGTTTTCCTGACTAATAATTTCCTCAATTAGAAACAAATGAATATGAAAGCCAAGGTATCTTTCATTCTTTGGACAAAGAAGGGACAGGATTATATAAATTAGCTACTAACACCAACTTCTTCAAACCTGTGTGTCTAAAGTTGGCACCAAAATCCACTGCTAATCACCTAAATAAATGACCTATTTTTCTAGAGGTGCTGAGCAACACAGCTTTCATTACACTTAATGAAAGCTACAGGTGTTGAGCACTTCTAGGAAACAGGCCACATATGTACCTCAGGCATCCAATTTTGATCTAAACTAGTGTGTATGGGGGGAGGGGGAGGGCACAAGAGAAATATATGGTATAAAGCAATTGCAGACTATCCTTAGGGAAGGATGTAAAACCTTTGTGAAGAGAAAAAAAAAATACTAATATCAATAGCACTGGATGAAACAAACATACACAGCCAGAGGGAATTTACTGTTTCAACATAAATTACATTCGTTTTTTTCAGGATGGATCGATACATGTAGCCTGCTAAAAAGAAATTCAATTTTAACTGTATAAAAAAAGAAAAACAAGATCAATATGGAGGTCAAGAAACGCAAGTCAGACTGCAAACAAAAAAGCAACTACACCCTCTAACACCAAGAGCTGACCATGTGCAAAGTTTTCAAAAAGTATTTAAGTGACAGAGGCCTGGTTTACACTAGAAAATTAGCTCTGCATAACGACATTGCTCAGGAGTATAAAAAAAAATCCATAAACCTGAGGGTTATAGTTAAGCAGGCCTAAATTCCCATGTAGGCAGCGCTAGGTCAATGGAAGAATTTTTCTGCCAACCTAACTGCTGGCTCTTGGAGAATGGATAACCTAAGCCAATGGGAGAATCCCTTCCATCAACATATGTAGTGTCTACTCTGAAGCACTATAGCAGCGCAGCTGTGTTGTAATGGTTTAAATGTAGACAAGCCAATAGGCTTCAAAGTCACATTTTCAAAAGGGATTTAGGATCTTAAATCCCATTGACTTCCAATGAAATTAGAGGTCTAACTTCTTTCAAAAATGGGATTTAGGTGCTTTTGAAAATGTTACCCTATATCAAATGGTGAAAACTAAGCTACACATGTAAAGAAAGAGGTTTGATTACGAATTTTATTGAAGTACCAAAACAAAAGAGTACATATGGTAATAGGCAGATGAAAAGATGATTTAATTATTTAGAGGACTTAAAAGAGGTAACAGTCTCAACAAGATTAACACAGAAGCTAAATTCTTAGAGCTGCGATGTGACAGCAAAACTAGCTGTGAAGAGATTATTCATGACACTGCTGTCTGTCTTCCAAACTACAATGTGGTATATGTTTCTGCATAGCAAGTTACATTAGCAACTGCTTCAGTTTCACCTAGCTCTGAGGTAGGAGTGACTTGGAGGACTGATAATGGTATGTGGAACTTCTCTCATAGTTGGGCAAGTGGTATGAAACCACCCATGTTAAGTAGTGACCTGAAAAAAAATCACTGTTCTCAGATGCTCATTTTGATGGCCTATGTGAAGCAAGTCAGTCTTAGTCCAGTTCCTTGTGCATACATATCCACATCGTATGCATGTAGCCATCATCTTTGGCATTCTTGCTGGTAGGATCTTAAGAGCCAAGGAGCAGATTGGACATGGAAACTGACCTGCCCTCCAAGCCCTAGTAATAGCCTCCTTAAGAGCATTAGACACAATTGAGCATGGTAAACTTGTCTGCACTGTGACTGCCATATGTATTTGCTCCCTGTTAAAAAAAAGAAAAAAAAAAGTCCATTTTCAGTGCTGCCACAACGGAGCATCTTTCAGAAGCAATTATATAATGGAAACATCTAAAACATTTCCACAAAGGCACTAAGTTCTTCAGCAGCTACATGGATAAGGATTAGTCAAAAGGAGGATAACTTAATATAAACTCACTGATGGTAACAATTTAAAGGTTTAGTAAAGACAAATCTCAGTCATGCACAATAAATTTTACATGTATTTTCCTTACATCAGTTTTTAAGTGTCAATTCACTTCACACATGGAAGTGAAAGTAAATATCTGAAGCACAGGAATAGGACAAACTTTGCACAGTCTTACAACACAGGAAAGTTGGCAAAGTTCATAGTCTGGAGAGGAAATGCTATTCACACACATGCCGCAAAAACAACAGGGGGTAGGAATGGAATAAATAGCATGCAACACACCTGCTAGCAAATGTTTTTTTCCTAGGGTTTATGAACATCTCCCCATACACTGCAAGTAAGTGTAGTGCTTATTCAAGTCCTATGCAGTCTCCTTCAGCTTCAAAAAGTAAGACACTGGCAATGGATCTAACAGACATGGATCCTGGAACCTACAAAGAGCCTATTTTCAACACAAACTGAAACTTTACAACTATCCCTTCACCTAGCTGTCAGAATCCTGCGACATCATTTCCTTGACTTTGATTAACTTTAAATATTTCAGAATGTTTTCCATAAAACTTCCTCAAAGAAAACAATGTAACTAGTAATGAACACAGACACCTTAAGACACAATGATGATTGGGAAGGCTAAAATTGAAACATTTAAGTGTGTATTCTTCACCTGCAAATTCCAATTTTCAATTATTATTTGTATTTTGATAGTGGCTAGATGCCCTCAGTCAGGATAGAGACCCCTTTGGGCTGGGTGCCATCCTGACACACAGGAAGAAGAGAGAATCCCTGCCCAGAGTAGCTTGCAATCTAAAGAAACAAGCAACAGAGATGAAGGTGGGGAGCTGCAGAGGGGAGCAGAATGTGGCATACAAAGTGGGCAGAGACTGGAACTATTTATTTTTTTTAAACCCAAGACAAACAATATACAAAGGTTAAGGGAGGGCAGAGGGTACATGTATTATTACACACATACCATATATCTCTAGTTATTCTGGTAGGTGTAAATGGCAGCCATTAATCACAAACCTGGTAAAAGTCTCCGGGCGTACTAAGCTTGCTTCATTCAGGCTAACAGAGGGAACAATTAAATGAATCATAGAATATCACCTCAGGAGGTGATCTAGTCCAACTCCCAGTTCAAAGCAGGATCAATCCCCAACTAAATCATCCCAGCCAGGGCTTTGTCAAGGCTGACCTTAAAAACCGCTAAGGAAGGAGATTCCATCGCCTCCCTAGGTAACCCATTCCAGTGCTTCACCACCCTCCTAGTGGTTATGGTGGTTTTTAGATTTTGTTTTGCTTTGCTTAGTTTTTTTAAATAGCAAAAACCTTAGTAGTTTGCATACAGATTATATACCACAGCAACCCTTAACTTCAAAGTATTTTGTACGGGAATAATAAACGTTCCTTCCAGCAATGCTGTTCTGCAACATGAATGGTATTTGCGGTACTTGAAACATTTCAAGGGAAATGGAAGCCACATTCCATAGCATTTTATGGGGAGCAGCAGCAAATTAAACTAAAAAAAAAAAAAAAAGATGGAAGGAGAAAAGAAGAACAAAAAAAAAAACAAAAAAATAAAAAATAAAAGGAAAAAAAAAAAAAAAAAAAAAAAAAAAAAAAAAAAAAAGTTGGATGGAGAAAAGGAGTACAAAAATCAAAGCTTAAGTTTAGAAATTCACATTTATACTTTAAAAAGAGTTGTTTTTTAATGAGTTTTAAAGGGTCTAGTACAAGAGCAATCCTATGATTAGAATAAAGTTAAGCACATAGCATTAGTACAGCATAATGGTCCTTGTCTCTGCAGGCTTTGGGTCAGAGGTTAGTAACCTGTGGCATTTGAAGCTGTTTGTTCCTTCCCCTGTGAAGAAGTCTCTGAAACTTGGT
>NW_020664447.1:49774403-49787757 GCF_002925995.2 Terrapene triunguis
GCCGGACATGTCCGGGAAAATCCGGACGTATGGTAACCCTACACATTTATTGACAAATAAAATTTGCAGAATTTTAAAAGATTGTGTGCATAATTTTTTGGTGCAGAATTCCCTCAGGAGTAGGAGCTGCTCTGAGATAGATTATGAGAGAGTGTAATGGTAAGGAAGGAAATGGGGATGGTGTCTGAGAGAGGGAGAGGGAGAGTCAATTCTTACTACTCCTTTGCTCTTCTGTTGATTTCTCTTAGTGCTTGGAAGATCAGTTTTTTTTCTTTGACAATTTTAAATTAAAATGATTTAGATGAAAGCCATATGAAAAAGTAGTATGTTCTCACATTCAACATTTTTCAGTGCACCACTACATGAAGAAGAGGAAGGAAAGCCAGCTACTTAGGCCTTATCTAGAGAAGAAAATTGTATCTGTTTAACTTAAAGTGAGTTTTTATGCCAACTTAGTATAATCAGTGCAAAGTCCTTTGAACACCTGGCATTGGCAATACAGTTAAGCATCATGCTTTATGAAACATGATTTCTTAAAGTATACAGAGCATATTCCACACTCTCAGCACTTTATTCACACATTTCTTTAACAATAAGGCCAAACAAAAAAATCTTTTTAAAGAACTTTAGTTTAAGGTTATGTAAGATGAAGTCTACAAGATTCAAAGTTAAGTCTGACTCACTTAACATCTTGTCATTCTGTCTGGTGGTGTGAACGGGTGGTAAAGTAATACAGATGGAATATCTGTTTTTAACTTTGAATTTACTAACTTTTCTCTATGTCAAATCCTTTCCAACTCTTTTTATAAGAGAGAGCCCTGTTTTCATCTTCTGTTTGTTCTATCTGTAGTCACTGCTTTTCTCCATTTCCCTCTGTCTACTGCTTGCTTGTTTTCTTCTCCATCTCCACAGTTAAATGGTATATGGCTCCTCAATGCTTGTCAGTCCCACTTTATCACTACAGTATAATAGAAAGCTTTGTGTAGGCAAACAATAGGGTTTCTTCCCCTCCCTTTGACCTATTAATAGACTCTGAGGCTATGTCTACACTACAAATTACTTTGGTATAACTTAGGGCTTGTCTACACTACACAGCTTTTAGCGACAAGGCTGTGACATAGCCTTGTCGCTAAAAGTCAGCGACTGTGAATGCTCTTTTGTGGTATTTTGTTGGCACTTTTGCTGACAAAACGCAAAATTTTTGTCTTTCGCGGGAGGGTGGGGTGGGGGGGGGAGAGGCGTTAAGTACCCACGAAAGACAAAAGTTTTGGCCACAACTGTGCAGTGCAGACATACCCTTAGGGCAGGGGTAGGCAACCTATGGCATGTGTGCCAAAGGCGGCACGTGAGCTGATTTTCAGTGGCACTCACACTGCCCGGGTCCTGGCCACCGCTCCAGGGGCCTCTGCATTTTAATTTAATTTTAAATGATTTTTTTAAAACATTTTAAAAACCTTATTTACTTTACATACAACAATAGTTTAGTTATATATTATAGACTTATAGAAGGAGACCTTCTAAAAACGTTAAAATGTATTACTGGCAGGCGAAACCTTAAATTAGAGTGAATAAATGAAGACTCGTCACACCACTTCTGAAAGGTTGCTGAGCCTTGCCTTAGGGTCTAGTCTTCACTAGCAACATTAAAGCCCTGGCTGTGGCAGTGCTTTAATATGGCTGTGTAGTCGCGGCATACCCCACCTCCATGAGGGGAACAGCTCCCAGGGCTGGTGCACTGTCTACACTGGCACTTTACAGCGCTGAAACTTGCAGCGCTCAAGGGGTGTTTTTTCACACCCCTGAGCGAGAAAGTTGCAGCACTGTAAAGTGCCAGCGTAGACAAGCCCTTACTTTGGTATAACTTACGACACTCAGGGGTGTGAATAATCAACACCCCTGAGCAACATAAGTTATACTGACTTAAGCATCGGTGTGGACCACGCTATGTTAGTGGGAGCGCTTCTCCCGCCAACACAGCTACCATCGTTTGCAGCGGCAGGAGTTATTAAGCCGACGGGAGCTCTCTCTCCCATCGGCTTAAAGTGTCTTCATCAAACGTGTGGCATCGGTGCAGCTGCGCCACTATAATGTAGACATAGCCTGAGGCAACTTTGTAACACTGTTCCTAAATTACCTTTCAATTAGTTTCAATCCATTACAACTCCTTATACCAGGGGTGGCCAATCTGTGTCTCCGGAGCCACATGCATCTCTTCAGAAGTTAACATGCGGCTCCTTGTATAGGCACTGAGTCCAGGGCTGGAGCTACAGGTGCCAACTTTCCAATGTGTTTGGGGGGGGGGGGGGCCCCCCCTGCCCACCCCCTGCCCTCCCCCCGGCCCCGCCCCCCCCCCCCCCCCCCCCCCCCCCCCCCCTGGGTCTGCCCTGCCCCCCCCCCCCCCCCCCCCCGCCCACCGAGCCTCCTGCATGCCACGGAACAGCTGATCAGGAGGTGCGGGGAGGGAGGGGGAGGCGCTGATCAGTGGGGCTGTCAGTGGGTGGTAGAAGCTGGGAGCAGGGTGGGGGAGTTGATGGGGGGCTGCTGACGTATTACTGTGTCTCTTTGGTAATGTACATTGGTAAATCCTGGCTCCTTCTCAAGCTCAGGTTGGCCACCCCTGCCTTATACCATCATAAACAATTCTTTCTAGCCTTCGATCCCAATACAGCAAAGCATTCAAGCATGCAGTTAAGCATGTGCTTAAATTAAACACAGATTTTAAAGGGTAATTTCTTGCTCGCTCTCTTTCAGTTTGTAATGTTTAACAGTTGACCTTCTCACCTGTCCTTCTCTTGGGAACCTATAGACGTGAATTAGAGGTTCTTTACAGAGGTCTTTAGGTCCCTACTAGTTTTGGACAATACATACTGAATTTACCTTTGGAATGAAAAATATGTTTACCTGATTTTTAAACAGATCATATAACTCACAAGCTACAACCTGAACAGTGAATATTGTATAACCATTACCATGATTGAGTCTCAGGCTTCTGTACATATAGGAACTTAGATTCCAACACTAGGACTTAACAGGAACTTCTTGTCCATGGAATATTGATTAGCATAATTTCACAAGTCACTTCATGTGGGTTGATTGTTTCAGTTTGCAAGTTAAGCTCTCATTAAAAATAAGTATCAAAATTACTTTAGTATAGCACAAAGTAAACTAGCCTGTGGAAATGAAACCCACAAAAGCAGTAAGACATCTTAGTCCTTACACATTTCACTATAATTTTAACATCCTTAGTTTTCATCTACACATATGCATCAATAAAAGTCAATCCAATGGAATGAGAAGAACGAATTACCAACGTACAAGTATGCTAGAGTGTGGTAAACTTCACAGTGAATTTAAGTTTACTTCCCTGACTAGTTAGGTTTTTCTGACAATACAAATAATCCTAGTTTTCAACTTTTCTAACAGGATCATGTTCAATAGAAGCAGATTCTTCTACAGCCATGTCTTCTACATGTGGTGGGGAAGGAGTGGCTTGGCAGAATTCAATATTTTGTTTAATAATTTCAATGAATATCTACATTCATTTTAAGTATTTTTTTATTTTTATCAATTTAAATTTTCACAGTTGCGGGAAATTGGGGAAGTCAGGCAGTACAGGGGAGTCAGACAATTATTTAATGACTATAGACGTTGATATTCAAAAAGTTAAAACTTTATAACCTTTAAAAACACAAAAAATTGTCAACATTGCATATCAAAATATATAAAATACCTATCCTTAAACTCTAGTAAGTTCTCAACCGGCATTGCTCTTACTTTGCCTGTCTGTAAATTTCTATTACTAATCGATGGAAATATTTTATCATCATTTGTGCGTTTACATTGAAATCAATGTTTACCGACATTTACCAACCTAAATCTGATCCGTCAAACCTAAATATATACACCTCTACCCCGATATAACGCGACCCGATATAACATGAATTCGGATATAACGCAGTAAAGCAATGCTACGGGGAGGGAGGGGGGCGGGGCTGCGCACTCCGCTGGATCAAAGCAAGTTCAATATAACGTGGTTTCACCTATAACGTGGTAAGATTTTTTGGCTCCCAAGGACAGTGTTATATAGGGGTAGAGGTGTAGTAACTTTTTTTTATGTCTGGTTGGCCCTTATGTGCACATACATAAGCACATATTATATATTTGCTATACATGTTAACATATACACATGTATATTATGCATACATGCTCTAAAAGGAAAGTCATTAACAAGTTTTGCCTTTTATACTTATATATTTAAGTTAATTTGTATTGGAAAGAAATTATTCTGGAAAAGACAAAACCAAGAAAAGCAGACTTCTCTGGACACACTTCAAGTATGACACTTGTTTACTGAGAAATTCCAATGGTATTTTCCTAATCTGAACACTGGTATTACTCCAGGTCCTGATAATTTCACGAAAACTCAGATCTTGCATATAGGGTTTTTATTTATATATAAATATATATAAACCACTGAGCTATCCCTCCCCCCTATACACTCTCTGGAGGGAGGGAGGGAGAGAGAGAGAGAGAGCGCGAGCGGTTTGAGCACTGGCCTGCTAAACCCAGGGTTGTGAGTTCAATCCTTGAGGGGCCCACTTAGGGATCTGGGGCAAAATCAGTACTTGGTCCTGCTAGTGAAGGCAGGGGACTGGACTCAATGACCTTTTGGGGTCCCTTCCAGCTCTATGAGATAGGTATATCTCCATATATGTCACCATTGGAAAATCAGGCCTGAAAACTTTTTCTCCAGTCAAACCAAAAAACAAACGAATTTTAAACCATACTTCAAAGTGTTTACACAGCTATATTCCTAATTCATCTGCATATACATTTCACTGTGATAACCCTAAAGTATTCAGCATAAAAGTGCAATTCCTTCAACTTTTTAAAGATTGCAGGAGGAAGGCAATGGAGGAAAAAAGAAAATGAAAACTAAGATCCTATGATATTTACAGCTGAAAAGAAAAACGCAACAGAGTCCACATTTCAGTCTTACAGGTTATATTCATATTTCAGGGTTTCTCTTTCTTTGGCTGTCAGCCATATCATTTTAGCCAGAAGGTGGTATCAGTTCACCATGAGTTTGAAAACAAACAGTTTAAAGGTGTGTGTTAAGGGAAAATAATATGAAATCAGAATATTAAAGAGATATGTTCTTGCTATATTTGTTGTTCAAATGGAGATATAAATAGTAAGAATAGATGCTTGGGCAAGAGACATCAATCTGACTAACATTGCCAAGCAACTTGCAGTCTCCCCCAGCTGCTCCTGATTTTATAATGGTACACTACAAACAACTACAGAAAGACTATTCTCAACACAGCCTGAAAAGTAAGATGACATTATTCCCAAGACATACTCAAGAGTTTCTGGGCAACTATTAGGTTATCTATTACTGTAATGCCTACAGTGCTCAAGAAGTATAATTTTTTCTAAGGTATTGACTACATAAATGGCAGTTCCACTTCAAAAAATTATAACACTTTTTATTTTAAATCAATCACTTCAGATCAAAGAATGTTCATAAAAAGGCAACAGCAAAAAACAAAAATCCACTCTATTTCATACCTTTCTATGTAAAGGGTGTCAACTTAGTTATGTCAAAGAGACAAAAGTCTTAAGTAAATCCATACATCTGGCTTAGTTTTTGCATTTCTTGCAACAGGAACAATGAAAAAAAATCAATTAATTGCTTCTTTGCTGTTTAACATGCTGCAGAGGAATATTTGTTTAAAAAGTAAAATAAATGAAAATGGTGTTTTTTAAATTGTGGAATCATTTCTATTGGTCTTCAGTCTTATGAAAGCTTGTTTGGTTTTGTTTATTTGTGTCAAGGCTGATTCCCCACTCTGGCGCTTCGAATGCAGAAGGTAGGGGCCCGCAAGGATTCTAAAAATTAATACTAGCCACTCCAGGTTTGTATTAAAAACTCCCAAGGTTACAGCTTTCTCTGATCTTGGATTCATAGATGCTGCCACCACCCAAGTGCAGAACCCCTTTGAGAAACCAGAAAGGCGCACTAGGGAATTCCTTCCTGTGGGGTACCCTCAAGCCCACAGGAAGGAGAAAGAGCTGAGAAAGAAAAAAGGGGAAATCAGCTGTTGCCACCAGCTAATTAAACAACATGTGCACAAACCTCTTAAAATACAAAAATCCAATTCTGTTCTTAAAAAAGGTAAATTTTATTAATAAAAAAAGAAGAAAATACATCTGGGAGCTTAGGCTTTTGCTAGATTTAAAAAAAAAAAAAAAAACTACAAGGATTAAGCATCAAGAATAGCTCTCTTGAAGTCCAGCTTAAAGGTTACAAGCAAAACAAAAGCACCTGGGGTTAGCACGGAGGAATCCACAAGCCATAAAGAAATAAAAGGGATAAACCTAATTGCGTCTTCCTAGACATTTCCTGATCTACTTACATATCTGGAGTTTTAGATGAGTAGCTTCTAGGTATGATACTGATGATTTTTCATACCTGGCTCAAGCTTCTCACAGCATAACTGCTCTCTGTCTGCCTCTCCCTGAGAACAGACAGACAGACAGACAAAAAGGAGTCTTTGTCCAATTTTAAAAAGTTCTAGCCTTCCCATTGGCACTTTTTGGCCAGATGCCCACTCACTTACTTTTACCTATGCATAGCAGTGAGACTTTTTAACCCTTTACAGGTAGACCAATTAGATAGCAGCTACTAAGAGGGATTTTATAGCTACTGGCTGGCTGGGTGTCCATAAAAGGTAGCGACCCCCACCCCTTCACTTATCACAATTTGTTTTAACAAAATTCAAATGTGGGCAGAAATTTAAAGCGTTCCTTCAGGGATTTACAAATAGTTTAATAACTCTTCTTTGTCGCCATACAAAGAAGTCTGTCTTCTTTTGGTTAGTTGCAATGATATTTATTTATGTTCTAACACATATATAGCATCTCGGTGCTTAAAAAACAAAACAAAACACCCCTCAGTCCTAGGAAAGCATTTATGTTGTGGCATGCATATTATATTGTCACAGTATTTAGATTACTCTCACAATCTGAATGAGCAAAAAGAAGGGAACTATATAATACTTATGCTTTAACATCAGGTAGTAAGAAAAGAATATACGAATTTAAAATAGCAGAAAACATCAAGGCCATGTTATCATATTACCCATGGCCCAAACTCAAATTTGCAGCCTTTTTGCTAGGCTACTTGATAGAACCCTAATGAGATACTGCAATGCATACTAAAAACATGCCTAAACACATCAGCAACAACTAGACCATCCTTCTTCTTTCTACATGACCCCTCAAAGGCCTTGGCTACACTGGCGCTGTACAGCGCAGCAAGTTGCAGCGCTCAGGGGTGTGGCGAGGGCAGCGCTGTAAAGCGCCAGTGTAATCAGCGCCTGCAGCGCTGCACGCTCGCTCGCAGCGCTGCAAGCTACTCCCCTCGGAGAGGTGAAGTACTGCCGCGGCAGCGCTGTGAATCCCCAAGTGTAGCCAAGGCCAAAGAGATTTTTATGTTCTTTCTTCCCATCCTCACCCAAAATCCTTTAAAGAAATAATACTTCTGTTTTTCATCCCCTTTTTAAATTAGGTGACAGTGACATTCTTCACAGAGCTGAAAACATTCCAGTTACAGCTAAGTTGCCATGGTCCCAATGACGTAATCATACACAGAGGGGATCTTTGAAAGGAACAGGGGAGTGTATTAGTTTCAGACAATTGAAGAAAATACAGGAGAAGCAGGTAGAATATAAAGTTCATCCCTCAGAGGAATAGCTGAATCAGATTAACAAAGACCTAATATTTCCAAGTACACTAACTACAGGATAAGTTCATACTGTACAACTGTACCACCAAAGACGGTTTTAATAAGAACTGTGGAACCATCTGATATAGCTAACAGAAACAGCTGATTTATCAGATGACAAACCACACTTCCTGCATTCAAACTTATAAACATTAAAGATGTAACCATCATAGTTCATCCACTTGCATTATTAAAATGCAAGTCACTCTGTTCCTTATAGCAACAGATAACCAATCAGTTAATCAAACTTCAAAGATAAACCAAAAGGATGGCTAGCTGTCAAAACCATTTATCTTACCTGACAAGCAGATGTAGGTTAAATATTCACCCTGACCCCCAGTTGCTAGGAAAGGGATCTTTTTCTTCGTTCTCCTTTTCACTTGGACAGCTCCCAGCATCCTTTCATCATGTGGGGCAAAAATTTCTTTGTTGATAGCAGCTTTGGTACTCATTGTAGATCAGAGATGGAAGAGGCTGCTGTCCTCTCTAAAATAAAATCATCAATCAAAAAATTAAAACGAATGCTAAGTTACAAGAGACTATGGCAGACTTTCATGTAGATCAATTATTTTGAGCTTCAAATTAAGTCTTGAATGACTTGAAAAGCTTTGCACAATAATTTCACCTCTTGTCATTAGAGGTGGGATTTTCAAAAGCACCTAAAAGTATGTTTTCACTGCAAAGTTAACTCACGTTTACCTACACACAAGTTACTCCTCTCGAGTTAGCCTTGCTCGAGTAAGAGCGGCCACACTGCAAAAGACTTGCAGTGTCTGTACTGGTGCTGTACTCACTCATGTGTAGCATATCTCATGGTTCTCAGTGCTGCAGTAATCCAAACTGTTGTATGAATTCTTTACCAGTGAATTGTGCGAAACCACGTCTGTCCTTTCGGAGCGCAGAGAGAGAATTGTGGGACGGCACTGAAGGACTAGCAGCATGGGGACATGCACAGGCACCGGCTTCCTCCGGGCCCCAGGGGTGCTCAACCATCCGCTCCACCCCAGGACCCCCCCCCCCCCAGTCCCCCCCCCTTCCCCCCCCGTTCCCCCCCCCCCCCTCCCAGCACCTCCTGCACGCCACGGACAGTTGATCGTGGCAGGCGGGAGACGTTGGGAGGGAAGGGGAGGAGTTAATCGGCAGGGCCACCAGCAGATGGGAGGCACCGGAGGGGAGGGGGGAGCTGGCTGCTGGTGGGTGCTAAGCACCCACTGATTTTTTCTGTGGGTGCTCCAAGGATTCAGCGCCTATGCAAACATGTCCTCATTACAGAGTGGTCATATTTGTAACAGATGAATCACATTCACCTGACTTACAGGCAGAGGTCACTCAAGATATAGGTAGCTTATACTCTCTCTTGGGTGAGCAAGTGGAGTTAAAAGCACCTCCACAATGTAGGTAAGAGTGTTTATATGTGAACAGGAATCAAGTCAGGAGCAATTCTCAAGTTGTAACTACAATTAACTCAGCATTGAAGACAAGCCCATAATTAAAAGCATTAATTCCATTGAGTGATGCCACTAGGTCTTAACAGTCTATATGGCAGCTAGTTATGAGGAAGAGTGCCTCTGCCCCCACACACATTGGACTCTTCACTGGCCTCCTTCTGTCACTGACCCCAGCCCTGTTTTCTCTGGAGAGTTCCAAATAAATTAGGTGACCTTCTGTTTGGCTCCCTCAATTAGTTTAAACTTATTTCCCACTTGGGAGCCAGTCCCTTGATACCAGTCTTTAGGGTATATCTACATTACAAAATTAAGCCACGCAGTAATTAAATCACTTTTGCATGTCCGCACTACACTCCTTGCATCAACTGTGCGCCCCCTCTCTGGGAGCGCTTGCACTGATTTAACTGTTAGTATGGGGCATTGTGGGAAGGCTTCTGAAAAGTAGCTACAGAAGATGCAAGCAACGCAGGGTCTACGCTGACATTGCGGCGACCTAATTACGTCGACTTAAGCACTACGCCTCCCACAGATGTGCAGTTAAGTTGGTGTAGTGGGCGAGTTACATCAGTGTGAACGCTTACAGAGTTAGGTTGATGTAAGCTGTCTTATGTCGACCTAGCTCTGTAGTGTAGACCACGGCCTGCTTACTTAGTACCTAGAGTGAATGAAGAGTCTTAGTCCAATTCAGTGCCACTCCTTTCCTTCAAGCTTTAAACTTAATTGATTTTCAAACAGATTCTGTATCCAAGTTCATTTGTAAGCTAATGAAATGCCGCCCCCGATTCAGCCTCTCTCTCTACTATATCTAGAATATTTAACATAAGACTTAAAATGAAAGGGCAGGACCTCTGAATTTGCAGGAGGAATTAATGAAGGACCTCTTAGTTCTATTCAATACTATTTAAATGACTCAACCCAGCTCTTCATTCACCCAGCCATCTCAGAGACAAAGACAATGGTTAACCCTTGTTTGCCTAGTTTCAAGCTCATATGCAAAGCAGGTCAAAACTTAGTTGAAATAACTTCCTCCCCCCACCCCAACCTTTTACATAACAGTCTGGGCCCTGATGTGCAAATCATTACACAAATAAATGCTAAACTTTAGGCATGTTACTAATCCAGATGAGGTTAGTGTTATTCATCCATGTATTCAAGTCTGCAGGATCAGACCCTTTTTCTCAAAAAAAAAAAAAAAAAAAAAAAAAAAAAAATTTGATTTTTTTTAAAATTTTCAATTTTAAAAATTTACTGTGTTCTTCATAAAAAGAACGGGCATACTTGTGGCGCCTTAGAGACCAACAAATTTATTTGAGCATAAGCTTTCGTGGGCTACAGCCTACTTCATCGGATGCATACAATGGAACATATTTACTAAAGGTGCCACAAGTACTCCTGTTCTTTTTGCTGATACAGACTAACACGGCTGCTACTCTGAAATCTGTTCTTCATAATGTACTACCAATTTGGATTGGTCAGGTTAGTCAAACAATGTTTTTTTTCCCCTTCAAAATCAAATTTATTTTTGAATACCTATTTTGAAATTTTAAAATGTGCTTTTGAAAAGGAAAAAAATCTATAAAAATACTATAAAAATAAATTATTTTCCAGCCAGCTCTAAACAAACAACATTGGAATTAAATTTAAAATTAGGCCATGTCAATATGTACAGCTCTGCAGCAGCGCAGATGTACTGATAACAGCCGCACCGCTGCAGCGCATTTATGAAGACACTCTATATCGATGGGAGAAAGCTCTCCTGTCCACGTTTAAAAAAAACAAACAAACAAAAAAAAACCACCTCCACGAGCGGCAGAAGCTATGTCAGCAGGACATAATGTTGTGCACATGAGCGCTTATATGTCACTCAAGGGAGTGGAATATTCACATCCTTGAGTGACATTAATTTTACTCACACAGGCTGTAACAGCAACATAGCCTTACCCTCAACTATTTGTTAGCAGTGGCAATCGTGCAATTTGACAGCTTGGTTAAAATCCTGCACCTAATTTAAATTGCTGCTATAATTCAGAGGGGTGGGTTTTTTGTTTGTTTGTTTTTAATTAAAGTTGGCTGCCTTTGTAGGGAAGTTTACTCAAGGTAAACTAAAGGCTACTCTGAAGAAGTCTACAGTGAGCCAAGAATATTTGAATTCTTACTAGTGTCCTGTCTAGTTGCCCTCTTTTCCCCCCACTGCCAGCCTGCACCCTTTTCACAGCACCTTTTTGTTTGGTGTATCGTTGCATAGGGCACAACTAAACTCCATAACTCCAGTCATAAAGACATTCAAGCTCATAAGCCTCTTTTTATGTCTTGAACTTCCTTTGTATGCTTATATGAATCACCCTCAGCTCACTGCTAACAGCCCAACAATTTAATTCACTGAATAAAAAGAGATAGATAACATTTGCCATCATCTAGCTAACAAAACATATATGGGAAAGTTTCAGTCTTAGGTTGTGCATTAAAAAAAAAAAAAAAAAAGGCAAATCAAATATTGGATCCAATATTCAGCATGCATACACAGAGCAATTTCAATTTAAACCTTTATATTTGCTGTTTGAACATAATTACTATGGTAATCCCTTTATTTAACATAGTCAGGGCCAGCTCTAAGTTTTTTGCCGGCCCAAGCAAAAAACATTTTGGCTGCCCCCCACCCCAGCCCTGGGCTCCCCATCCCTGCCCACCAGTGCCCCAACCACCCACACCCCCTGCCGCCCCAGCACGGGGCTCTTCCTCCCCCCCAAACGTGGGATCTGCTACAAGCACACGGCGGCCGAGCCATGGCCCAGCCGCGACTCCGTCCCCATGCGGGTGGAGCTGCTGGGCGGCGTGGAGCAGGAGTACTTCCAGGTGGCGGTGCGGCTGCGAGGCGGTGCGGAGAACACGGCCCCCTCCCTGGGCTTTGCGGCACTGCTAGTGGCCGAGATGGATCAGTTCGTGCTCACTGCCCTCACCCCCGACATGCTGGCGGCCGAGGACCTGGAGAGCCCCCCCGGACCTGCTGCTCTTCAGCCTCACCACGCCCTGGCCCAGCCCCGGCGGGCGGGAAAGCGAGAATCTCCGGCTGCGGGGCTACCTGCTCAGCACCGACGAGCCCAGCCGGCCGCTCACCTCCTCACAAACTCTGGGAGCCCCTCTCGCCGCCGCAGCCCAGGCTTGGCTCCAGGGGACCCCGCTTCCCTCCCTCCCTGCTCCTCACACACTTGGGAGCCCCTCGCCGCCGCAGCCCGGGCCCTGGAGCGGAGCCCAGGCTGCGGCAGCAGCAAGATGGGCTCCTGGAGTGTCTGAGGAGCTGGGGAGGGAGGGAAGCGGGGCCCAGGATGCAGGGAGGGAGGAAGTGTCCTGCTGCCGCTGCCACTCCGAGTCTCCCCAGGGCGGCACGGCGTTTCCCCGCCTGAGTGGGCTGTGCAGGGCGCCGCCGGGCTGGGCAGGGGGCGCGGATCCCGGCTCGCATGCTGACAGGGCCAGTTGCTTTTTGCTGCCCCAAGAAAAAAAAGGGGGGGGAGGGGCGGAGTGCTGCCCCAAGCACATGCTTGGAGGGCTGGTGCCTAGAGCCAGCCCTGAACATAGTGAGACCAATGACGTCACTGGAGATATTCCGGATTTATTCAGGTGTGAGAGTACAATTTTGCCCAGGTAGTTTATCAATTCATTTTGGGACAGATCCGAATTGTTAGTAACAAAGAGCATAGAATTATATTTTTATTCACAAAACACTTACCACAACTACTCTGTTGGGGTTGTGCAAAAACTGCAGAAATATTTTGACAAAGTTCACATTTCAGACAACTCTAAGTAAATAACTAAGATAACTTTCAAAAATAGACTCAAGGTATATGAATGAAACCAGAAAGAAAAGGATAAATACTTCACTCTCCAGTTACTCTTACTACAGTATTCATTAAAAAGAAAATTTTATTTGACGTAACACTTTTCTGACATACCACAGTTCATTCCTCTTCTGAGTTTAAGGAAATAGCTGCAGTATCTCTCAGAATGTGACACCTGTAGATAAAATGCTGACTTGTTAAATGTGATCACTATAAAGGATTATTGGCTTTTGTCACACACACACACACACACACACACACACACACACACACACACACACACA
>NW_020664447.1:49787767-49790739 GCF_002925995.2 Terrapene triunguis
ACACACACACACACACACACACACACACACACACACACACACACACAGATTTAGGCCATGTCCTCACGGGAAAAGCTGCAGCAGCACAGTGGCAGCTGTGCCACTGTAGCACTTCAGTGTAGACACTCACTACAGCAAAGGGAGGGGTTCTTCCATCTCTCTAGTTAATCCACTTCCCCGAAAGGCATCAACCTAGCACTATCTATCCAGGGGGCGGGGGGGGGAATGGGGGAGAGAGAGAAGGTCATCTTAACTATGTCCGCTCAGGGGATGTGGATTTTTCACACCCCTGAGTGGTCTAGCTGGATCAACCTAACTTTTTAGTGTAGACCTAAGACTGAAAACCTTTAGAAGTTGGACCAAAAAAAGATATTAGGAGAGACAAGGAGTGGCCAGACGGTTACCTCCTCCACCTCATCCGGAAGAGCCCATCACAGCAAATCTATGAGCAGCAAGAGCCAAGCCGCTGGAGTGGGGAGCTGGGCCCAGTCCTATAGGGCAGGAGCCATATTCTGCACCAGGCCGGGATAGAAACAGTGACACTCCCTCATGCGCACACACCAGAAAGCGGGGCCTGACAGTTTTACTCAGCTCCACTCCACCCGAAAGAATATCTTCACCAGCTGCCTATACAATGAATGAGTTACTGTATATTGACCGGTTTCAGAGTGGTAGCCATGTTAGTCTATCAGCAAAAACAACGAGGAGTCCTTGTGGCACCTTAGAGACTAAAATTTATTTGGGCAAAAGCCCATGAAAGCTGTCAGGGTTCCCTCCCCACTCTGAACTCTGGGGTACAGATGTGGGGACCTGCACGAAAGACCCCCTAAGCTTATATTCCACCAGCTTAGGTTAAAAACTTCCCCAAGACACAAATTCCTTGCCCTGGGATGGTATTGCTGCCACCACCAAGTGAGTTAGACAAAGATTCAGGAAAAGGACCACTTGGAGTTCCTGTTTCCCCAAAATATCCCACCAAGCCCTTTCACCCCCTTTCCTGGGGAGGCTTGAGAATAATATACCAACCAAATAGGTAACCAAGGTGAGCACAGACCAGACACTAAAAACCCAATCAGGTTCTTAAAAATAGAACTTTATTATAAAGAAAAAAGTAAAAGAAGCACCTCTGTAAAATCAGGATGGAAGGTAATTTTACAGGGTAATAAGATTTAAAACACAGAGGATTCCCCTCTAGGCAAAACTTTAAAGTTACATAAAAACAGGAATAAACCTCCGTCTTAGCATAGGGAAAATTCACAAGCTAAAACCAAGATAATCTAATGCATTTCCTTGCTATTACTTACTATTTCTGTAATATTAGATGTATCATTTCAGTAGGAGCTGGATTACTTGCTTGGTCTCTCCCTTTGTCTCAGAGAGAACAACAACACAGAGCACAAAGCAAAAACCTTCCCCCACAGATTTGAAAGTATCTTCTCCCCTTATTGGTCCTTTTGGTCAGGTGCCAACTGGTTATTTGAGCTTCTTAACCCTTTGCGGGTAAAGGAGGGATTTTATGCTACCCTTAGCTGTATGTTCATGACAAAAGCTTATGCCCAAATAAATGTGTTAGTCTCTAAGGTGCCACAAGGACTCCTCGTTGTTTTTGTATATTGAACTTGACTTTATTTCATAGATGTCGGAAGCAGAGGGATGCAGACAGGCAGTATTATCTGAAATGCATTGAAATGGGGCAGGAAAGAAGGATAATTAAACACAAAGGGAGCCTGGGGTTGAGTTTCAGTTTCTGACTACCAACTCACTCACTCACTACCAAGTGCCACAAGCAAGCAGACTGCTAGCCAGAGAAATATAATTTCAACCCTAAAACTAAGCAATTTGCTGTTATCTTTTCATCTCTCTCCTTAGTGATTTGTGTGTTGGTTTCCATCTCCTTTTCCTCCTGGATCCCTATTTGCCTCTGCTGACAAGCCTCAACCACATGAAACTAACTTTCAGCTACCAACATATGATGCATTACAGGAGGAGGAAGAGAAAGTACACTGTGATCTTCTGTTATGACTCTGCTGCTCCTGTTAGGGAAGTATCCTTTACAGGAGCAACAGGCACAGGTGAATGGAAGCAATTCTCCATTGAAGTTGGAAAGGAGAGAATCTCTCATGTAAGTGTTTCAAGGTGGGCAGAGGTGTGATCGAGGGGGAAAATGCAGGATCCTCTTGGAAAAAATAGCTCCCTGTTCACATAACTACTGAAAGCACCTCTACATTGTTGACAACTCATGATTTTATTGTCTCATCATATCTGGCTTTTATTTAAAAGCCCCACCTCTTGAATTTATATGGTTGTGACAATCTTAGCTTTCACTTAAAAAAAAAAAAAAAAAAAGTTATTAGCCCTCATGGTTGCAGAAAGGTTGAAAATGTGGACCATAAATGCCCAAGAACCAGAAGGTAAATAAGAGCCACCAAAATAATAAATAATAATAATAATCTTGCAGCCTACTCATAATTTTTTTAATATGTGGGTTAGGCAATAGTGCTAGTAAGATAGAATTCTAAAAGAAAAAATAAAACCTCACTGTTTTAGCTCCTACCTCCCCCAAACTTACTAATGTTTTTTCTCAAATTGTCTTTGCAAAATCTGCTTCATCTCACTATTACAACATATAAAAATGCTATGGTTCCAATTTCACGCTGTGGCAAACAGAAACTGAAAATAGTTGGGTACCATGGCTAGTTATTGTCTTTGGAACTGCTCTCTTCAGCCACAGTACAAAATACCACAAGGTGCCAGCAATCTGAGCCCAATTAAAATCTACTCAGCTGCCTGATTTTCACCAACAGCTGAGAAGCATCTCATTTTGTAAATGAAATAGCTATAGGTTCCTAGGCTTGTTCCTAGGTGCTTAACTCTTATCACATGCAGAAATGTGTTCTACCCTGAAAGCCAGATTAGGCTTGGTGGAAACAGCATTTCACATCATGCAATATGCATGGATTCAGATACCAATC
>NW_020664447.1:49810739-49916248 GCF_002925995.2 Terrapene triunguis
GGCTATGTATTTGTACCTTACACCTGTTATATTCCTGCATGACGCCTTCCAGACAGAATTTACATTAGGGACAGACAGCTATGCATTGATGGCCCATCAAGGACACTCAGCTCTCACAATGAGCCATAGAAAAAAAACTCATCCCACCCAGATAGCTCTTCCTGAGGATGCCTCAGACAGCAAGGGGACAATGGTCATCCTCTGTGATTCAGCAAACCATGTAAAGCATGAGATATGCTCATGTGACCCTGGGCTCCATCTTGGGCCAGTAAGATTCCACAAACAGGGACTATGGGCTTTGTTTGGGACAATAAAATTCCAATCACATGGCAGAGGATATAGAGAGACATCTGAGACATCTCCATTTTGTCTTCATTTCTCTGGACTGGATTTCTAACAAGCAAGTTTTGAACAAGGACTGATGAGCCCCAATCCATTCGGGTGATTCCAGAGAGAATTTTGCAAGCTAGCAGTTTATTCCATCCCTGCTACAAATCTGATATAAGGACTTTGCAATCACTTATATGTACATGATTCATTAACTAATTAGAACTCTCCTTTTCTTTTATTATTAAATCTTTAGTTAGTTTACTAAGGATTGGCTGACAGCATGATATTTGGGTAAAATCTAAAATTTACGTTGGCCTGAGAGTATGTGTCTCATTCCTCTGGGATTAGTAAAAGTCTCATATATGGTGAACTAGGTTTTCAATAAAAACAACAAGGAGTCTGGTGGCACCTTAAAGACTAATAGATTTATTTGGGCATAAGCTTTCGTGGGTAAAAACCTCACTTCTTCAGATGCATTAGACCTGTTTGCCAAGGGCTAGAATGCCTAAGAAGGGGGGTGGGGGGAAGACTGTTTGGCTTCCGGTTAACCAGTGTCATACTGCAGAAGCTCTTTTGTTACTGGCTTGGTGAATCTAAGGCCTGGTCTACACTGGGGGGGGTGTCGATGTGAGATACGCAACTTCAGCTATGGGAATACCGTAGCTGAAGTCGAGATATCTTATACCAACTTACCTCCCGTCCTCACGGCGCAGGATCGACGGCTGTGGCTCCCCCGTCGACTCCGCTACCGCTGCTCGCTCCGGTGGAGTTCCGGAGATGACGGGGAGCGTGTTTGGGGATCGATATATCGCGTCTTAACGAGACGCGATATATCGATTCCTGATAAATCGATTGCTACCGCCGATACGGCGGGTAGTCTGGACATACCCGAATTGTAGGATAAACCACCAATTTTGGAGGATCGTCTGCCCTGTTTTAATCTGCCCTAAGTGTGGCATTCTCGGTGTGGCCCATTCCAGGCACCTGGCCAGAAGGACAGAAAAGGAAGGAGCAGAAAAGAGTGGACTAGGCAGGACTAGAAAGGAGATAAGGATGAGAAAATAAAAAAAGGAAAATTCACAGGAAGAGGAAATGAAAAGACTGAATAAAGAACAGAAGGAAAAGGGTTAGGAAGAAAAAATATTAACAGGGGAATAAAATGCAACTGTAAGATGGGGCATATTCAAGATACTTTCACAGAATGGTCAAGCCACATGGTACATGGGTATAACAAAAAAAATCCCCCTCTTGAAGTAAGACCAAAGGAAAAGATAGAAAAGTAGATGAGAGATCTATGGGTGGCAGAAGCCGCATATTTTGGATTTTTAATAGGACTGTCAAACGATTTAAAAAATGAATCGTGATTAATCACGTGATTAATAAATTAATCATGATTAATCGCACTTTTAAACAATAGAATAAATTTAAATATGAATCTTTAGTGCATCTGGCACGTAAATCTCTTGTAATGCCGGCTACAACAGTGCTATGCGAACGCCTGTTCTTACTTTCAGGTGACATTGTAAACAAGAGGTGGGCAGCATTATCTCCTGCAAATGTAAACAAAGTTGTTTGAACGATTGAACAAGAGGGAGGACTGAGTGGACGGTAGGCTCTAAAGTTTTACATTGTTTTGGTTTTGAGTGCAGTTATGTAACAACAAAAATCTACATTTGTAACTTGCACTTTCATGATAAAGAGATTGCACTACAGTACTTGTATGAAGTGGATTGAAAAATGCTGTCTTATTTTTACAGTGCAAATATTTTTAATCAAAAATAATATAAAGTGAGTGCTGTATACTTTGTATTCTGGGCTGTAATTGAAATCAATATATTTGAAAATGTAGAACAATGGTTCCCAAACTTGTTCCGCCGCTTGTGCAGGGAAAGCCCCTGGCGGATTGGGCCGGTTTGTGTACCTGTCGCATCCACAGGTTCGGCCGATCACGGCTCCCAGTGGCTGCAGTTCGGTGCTCCAGGGCAATGGGAGCTGCTGGAAGCAGCGGCCAGTAAGTCCCTTGGCCCGCGCCGCGTCCAGCAGCTCCCATTGGCCTGGAGCAGCGAACCGCGGCCACTGGGAGCCGCGATTGGCCGAACCTGCGGACGCGGCAGGTACACAAACCGGCCCGGCCCTGCACAAGCAGCTGAACAAGTTTGGGAACCACTGATGTAGAAAAACATCAAAACATATTTAATACATTTCAATGGGTATTCTATTGTTTAACAGTGCGATTAGTCATGATTAATTCTTTTAATCGTAATGTTTTGAGTTAATCACGTGCGTTAACTGTGATTAATCAACAGTCCTAATTTTTAACCTTTTGTGTACACTCTTGTACATAGCACTGGGACACTGGGAGAGGGAGGATATGCTGCTTTAAAGTTTCCTGTCAAAAGACTGAGAGACAGATAGACATTACATTTTTCATGGATATGCTCTCTCCCACATACCCCTTCCTGCTTGTGCTACTCTGCTGCATGCCCTGAGCAACATCCCAATTTCTCAAGCATCAACAAAGAGCCCTTTAGAGACTATAGTAGCTATTTCACTGACAGAATGCTGCTGTGACAACACAGACAGCCCAACAATGCAGAAAGGAAACCATCAGGGCAGTACAAAAGACAAAGAAGGAGGGAGAGAAAAAGGGGAGGAGTTTTAAATCTTTGAGCTTATCAGCAAGAGGAGATAACCAGGGTCAGATATGCCCATACTGATACATCAGAGGATGTGTAAGTGTCCTGCAGGTGAAAAATGGTTCTGCCTGTTCATTTTTTTTTTTTTTTGGTATTGTGTTTTGAAACATAACGGCTACACCAGGGCCATAACCAGAGAAGGGCGAGCAGAGCAGCTGCCCAGGTTGCAAAGCCACAGGGACGGAAAAATAGGGCAGAAAAAAGACTGGGGAAAAAAGTAGGGGTTGCTTGTATAACACCAACAGACCCCCCAGTTGTCAGGATTGAACCTGGGACCTCTGAAGCTTAGTGCATGAGCCTCTACTGCATGAGCTAAAAGCTATGCGGCCCTTAACTAAGGCTCTAGAGCAGACTCATTAATCCCTCTAAGTGGTCTTGGTGCCACTAGATGGGACAAAGCACCACACCAACAAGGTTATACTTGCTCACCCCACGTGCTAAAATGCCTAATTATGGCACTGGGCTACATATAAAAAAAAAACCCTCTGCTCCTGCCAACAACCTGTGCAAGGTGTTGCCATTTCTAGAAGCTGCAACTCACAGAGGTGGTGTTGTATCAGAGATAAAACAGCTCTGGAACAGGTTAAGGAATAGGTCTGTGTCCAGTTATGAATTCCAGTTGGTTTTATAAGTGCTATTTGTAATTATTACTGTCATTGTGGAGTAGATCATTCCTTCTGCAGCAGGAACTGACATGTTGTGGGGAAGCCATATCTGGAAAGTGGTAATGAGGCTATCAATGTCCATCAACATTGATGGTTCTCTTTGGTGGAACAAAGGGGTTGCTACCAGAACGGCCACTGATGCTGAATGGACTCTGTACCTACGTAGGACAAGGGGGTGGAGTCATCACCCTCTCCCTCTTATACCCTAGTCCAGGGCGCTAGAACTGAGGGGGCCAGAGCCCCATCCCTTTTTTTCCTGGCCATAAAGGGAAGCAACGGGGGGAGGAGGCAGAGAGGAGAGAGCAGGGGTCGGGACCCTAGGGGGGGGAGAGGTGGCGTGGGGGCAAGGCCTCAGGGAGAGGGGCAGTGCAGACAGTGCCGGCTCCAGGGTTTTTGCCACCCCAAGCAGCAATCAATCAATCAATCAATCAATAAAAAAGCTGCGATCAGCTCTACCGCCGCCGCTTCAGTCTTCGGCGGCAATTCGGCAGCAGGTCCTTCACTCCGAGAGGGAGTGAGGGACCTGCCGCCAAATTGCCGCCGAAGAGCCGGACGTGTCGCCCCTCTCCATTAGCCGCCCCAAGCACCTGCTTGCTGGGCTGGTGCCTGGAGCCAGCCCTGAGTGCAGAGGCAGGGCCACAGTTCAGGCACCGGTGGTGCCGCTGGCCCCCCCCCCACACACACACACACACTTACTTTTAGGAACCTTCCACCACTCCTGCCCTAGTCTAAGCACATGGCTGGGACATGCTTGACCATCTGACCCGGAGAGGGGTGTGCTTCTCCAAATCAAAAGGAGCCATTGCCCTGTAGGAAACAGAGGCCCAGGAGGAGGACTGGAGGCAGGAGGGACTTTGCCTCTTCTAAGAATTTAGTCCAAACTCAGGGGCTCGCAAAAAGGGTTGAGATCAGACATGGTGGAGATGCATTCAGCAGTTTGTTGTTTTTCATAGATCTGTAAATCTCTTGTGCTTTTTAAGGAGTAAACAGTATGTCTGTTTGTTCCATAGGCCTGGTCTACACTACGACTTTAATTCGGATTTAGCAGCGTTAATCCGAATTAACCCTTCACCCGTCCACACTACAGAGCCAGTTAATTCGAATTAAAGGGCACTTAAAATCGATTTCTGTACTCCACCTCGACGAGCGGAGTAGCGCCAAAATCGATTTTGTTAATTCGAATTAGGGTTAGTGTGGCCGCACACCACCGAATTACTGTGGTTAAATTAATGGGGTAGTGTGGCCGCACACCACCGAATTAATGTGGTTAAAAACCGAATTAATGTGCTTAGTGTGGCCGCGCACAATCGAATTTATACAACCTGTTTCCCAAATCCGAATTATCTAAATTCGGATTAATCCCGTAGTGTAGACATACCCATAGATTCATAGGAGTTAAAGGACTGAAGAAATTCCTTTGCTAAGTGCCTGTGTTTCCTTGCTTTCCTGCCACATTGTCCCTAGAAAACCAGAGCTCCCACAGTCAAGTGGACTCTGGGTAGAATGTCTCTAAATAACTGGTGGAATGAGGAGGGCAGAGGCATTGGTTCCAGGTGGGTCTTGGATGCCCAAGAAGGATGTCCGACAAGGGGTCCACGCTTGGGGAGTGCATCTGAGAAAACCAGAGATAAGAACAGTGACCTGTCACCACCCAGATGGGCTTAGTAGCACCTGGGAGTCAGTGGCTGGGCCCAAATCACAAAATAAAACAACTAGCCTCCATTCAGAGAGTGGGACTGTATCAGGTGACAGCCTGTTCTATATTATCAGATTTAAACATATGTATATGAAAAAAAGTGTCCAACTTATTGAATATTAGAAAAGAAAGCTCAGGGCCAAGAGGATCACACTACACTAGTCACTCATCTTTTTATGCCTACCAAAAAAGTGTTAACGAAGGAGGTGCTCTTACATCTCCTTATAAACTACAGCACTAAGCAAGTGGATTACTTAGACCTTCAATATATCTCCAAAACCTCTAGCTGCTACACAACATTGTAAGATTTTTTTTTTTTTTAAGAAAAAACCTAGAGTACACCCAAAGAAATAAGGACAGACCAGCCTCTTTAAAAGAGACACTGTAAACTTAAAAGTCAAGTTGCAAGCAACAGTGGGCTTGTCTACATGGTGATATTAACTGGCAGAACTATAGTGGTATTATAATACTGCTACAGTTATTCCCATATAATTCATATGGACACTCTACTCCAGTGGTTTTCAACCTGGGGTCTGCAGACTATATCTAAGATTTCCAACGGGGTCCACACCTCCAACGGGGTCCACACATTTGAAATTTTTTAGGGGTCCAGAAATGAAAAAAGGTTGAACACCACCACTCTATTACAAACGTCAGTATAGTTTATGTCACTTTAGTTGTTCAGAAGAGACATAAGTTACTGGGGGAGAGGGGGGGGCCACCCCCCCTCCCCCAGCCCGTTTCAAGCAGAAAAAATTTTGGCCACCCCCCCCAGCCCGTTTTTTTCTTACCCCACCCCCGGCCCCGCCTCAGCTCCGCCCCTTCCCCAAATCCCCAGCCCTGCCTCCTCCCCCCAGGCTCTCAAGCCTAGGAGGGAGGGGGAGAAGCGGCGCGCGCGCTGCGGCCACTCAGAATCTCCCCCTCCCTCCCAGGCTCTCAAACCTGGGAGGGAGGGTGAGCAGCAGCGCGCGAATCAGTTGTTTCGCGCGCCGCGGCCGCTCGGGATCTCCCCCTCCCTCCCTCCCAGGTTTGAGAGCCTGGGAGGGAGGGCGAGCAGCGGCGTGCAAATCAGCTGTTTCGCGAGCGGAGGTGAGCTAGGGCGGCCGGGGCACATTTTTAGGGGCGGCGTTCTGGCGCCGGCCATGCCGCCCCTAAAAATGTGCCGCCCCAAGCACCAGCTTGTTTTGCTGGTACCTAGAGCCGGCCCTGGGTAGATCTCTTATTCCAGAATAGAATGCCCACATGGGGAATTATATTGCCATAGCTCCAGCAGTCAATTCCTAGTTTTGCTGGTCAATTTCCCATGTAGATAAACCCTAAACTCACCTAAATTATTATTGCAATCTTAGATTATTAAAAGTGAAACTCTTAAAAATCCCTCTATTATGTTCTTCATTCATTATTTGTATTTATTTCAGTTTGAACGCTGAAAAATCAATAGTTTTACTTTTGACAGTCACTTTCAGGTTCTTAGTGCTGCAAAATTTGCATTACAAACATTGCAGGGGAATTTCTTTACTTTGAAAGCCAAGTAGAGTACACAAGTTTTGGGCCCCAGTCACATGACATGGATGCTATGTTCAATACCCAAACTGATGGGAATGCCAATCATAACTGCTGAAAAGAAGTAGAATGTCACTCAAGCTTGTACCAACTGCTGCAGTTTTTCTTCCAAGCACTAAAGCCATGGTTTGAAGGAATGGGGGTAGGAAGAAGACAATTACCAAATGATCAGACCTAAGCACAAGCATCATTTTACTTTGTCATGCTGTGCAGACATGTCCAATAATACTGATATTTTAAGAAAGCTTGAAGACATGGGCAAGTGTTTGACAAAACCATTGCCCTCAACCCCTAGTTCTTTGCATTAAGCATGACGCTTCCAAAGAAATAACAAATGTGAACCAGCAGACATACTCCCAGTTGGAATATGCAGTTCAGCTACATCAGAGAACCTCATTCAATGGTAGCTTCCTTCTACAGCTCCCATGATTACATGAAAATAGATTACACAGTAAATGGCAACTTCATCACAAAACATTTTTCTCTATCATGTTATCACCATAAAATAAAACACGTTTTGTTGTGCCAAATGAGAAAGACTGAAGCTCAAAATGTCAATAATTTGAATAAACAGCACATAGGAAAGAGGCCAACCATTTTTGCTGAACTGAGGAATTTTGGCATATCAAAAGGTCCTTGTACTTATTCTTCAACACTAAGCAAGCAGACAAAGCTTCCAATTAACCTGCTATGCTAATGCAATGCTTTAACAGAATGGTGGAAACAATGTGTGGAGGGAGAGGGAGGGAGGAGAGGGAGTTGGAGATGATCCTCCATCAACCGAGGTTTAGATCTGGACTAAAATACCACATGAAAGATTTACAAAAGGCTGGTGACAAGCTGTTATTTAGACAACATTAATTCTGACAAAATCCCTGTTGATATGTTGAGAGCATTGATAGGAAAACATTAGAAGGGATATTAAAATTGGACATTAATTTGCATTCAGATACAAAAAATTAGGAAGGACATGTCAAAGAAATAGCTAGCTGTCAATGTTTACAATCATAGGTTTATACCTCTGAAAATGATTACCAAATGTTAATGAAATTAAATTCAGCAGCATTTCTACTGTCTATCCAGCTTTCAACATGCTTCTGAAACAAAGCTGAAGTAGCATTCCTAAGAGATTGATTTTACTTTTGCTCTTTTCCACTAAATGTGCAGATAGAAAAAGGATAACTGAAGTAGTCCTGTTAACAATGGTGTCAGGTTAGCAAAACCCATCCCACACTTCAGTGGTAACTTAACAGAAGAAAATTCACAAGCTCCAGGAACTATTTGCACAAGGATGATGTATATAAAGGTGTCCACTGCAAACATCCTGAGCAAATATTTTACTGTGTATCAGGTTCAAAGTCTCTGCTTATTATTTCATTGTTGGTGCACAGTTACCTCAAATTCTGGCATTCTCCCATTTTTGATTGGGGGAAAGGAGGATGACGGAGAAGACAATGAGGCAATGACAACATTTTTCTTTATTTACTTTATGGGCGTTTTTACACCATTGCAGACCAAGGAGAAGAGAAAAGGACTACTTCAGCAGCTATAGCCTCACCACGATAAACCAATGAAAGCAGGGGAGAAGGGTGGAATAGAAAATAGCCTTCCACTCATATGCTACAAAATAAGAATGGCAGTATGCCATACCCCCTGTATAAAATTTTAAGTGACTACACAGGGAGCAAGTTAGAGGAAATCGGGGCCTCAGTGTCCAAATACTGCATCAGTTGATATGAACACATGGAGTCTGCAGTGCGTAGTAAAGGTGAACAAAGGATGCAGAATAGCTGCCATAGTTCTTTACCAAGGAGAGAATAGTTAGAGGTCTGTCAGAAGACACGACCCTTATGATGTGGGCTTTGACCTTGAGAAGACATGGGGTTTGTTCTACTCTGGCTGCTTCTTAGATATGCACCTCAATCTGTTTAAAAATTGCTAACCCCAAAGCACTGCAAAACAGAATAATGGGGTTTGCAGAAACTCCCAAGGATATTGTGCTTTAAGGACTCTCAATTGTTCTGCCATAAAATTCTTCATCTCGAGAGCTAGGATAGAAATTAATAAGAGAATACTAGTCTAAATGGGCATGTCTGGGAGAAACTACCTCTGGTAAGACTGCCAAGTGCAGAAACCCAAATTAAATATGAGGAAAGTACCAGCCGAGTGTTGCCACTACCTCCCTTCTTTTGGCCAAGGTGATGAAAGGGACAATTACTCTAAGTGGGGCTGAGCAATTCTACCATCTTAAGCACTGCTTTGTTGTGCATCCCCAAGTAACCTGGCCCAGACCAATTAGTAAATGTACAGAATGAAAGATTCTTTCCTGTTTGAAAGCAAAGGGATGGGTACAATATAAATAGGGGGGTGGACGTGGTGTAAGAAACCGGATAGACTGCCACAATTCATTTCAGTGTCATCAGCGTCCTTTGGGTCTACAGCAGTTGAGAGACTGAGAAAGAGAAGCACTGGATAGGCCAGAAAAATGTTTTTTACAAGGAGTTGCCTTACAACTTCCCTGAGCTCAAGATAGTTAAGTAACTGCAGGATTGCTGGATAAAAGGGAAGGATCTAATCCAGAAGGTATGCGGAAGTGGGAAGAACAATTTAATGCAAATCACAGCCCAGTCTAAATAAAAACAAGAAATTTAACTCCATGGACTTGCCTTTTGTGACTTGGTTACCACCAGCTAACAGTGTTATTTTATACCTGGCTGAAGAATTAAGTTAGCATTATCAGATTTTTAAAGAAATTTATTTGTACAATTGATACCTAGAAAAGAGATCTTGAAGCAGCTTTATAGCCTGTCAATAAATTTTACTATCCACAAGACACAGAGTACAAATATTTTAATATTCTAACATAAAAAAGTGGATTTATTAGTTTTATTGTGATAGTTCCTATTCTCATACACATAACTGTAATAGTTTAACTGCTCTTTTAAAATTTCCACAGGCTACCAATTGATTAACTTGGCCTAACCACTGTAGTTTTGCTTGGTATGGGAATATTTCCATAAAGAGTAGAACTGTTATTAAGCATTTCTCAGCACAGTTGCTTGAAACTTTAAGAGTATGTTTTGCAATGATCTGTGGTGAAATTAGAAGTTTCATTATTTCCTCCCACTTTACTCCTCGCTCATATTGTGCCATTGATTTTAAAGCCCGACTCCCAACAGTAAAAAACTGATGGCATAATATGGCCCACTGCTTGCAATGCTAAATTTCTTATGTCAGTTTTCTCATAATATGGATTAGTCCTTTGTGAAACAAAGCGGGCTACTGAGGAGTTGAGATTCCCAACCCAGTGTAAGACAGCACTTCGGATTTGTCTTTGCTGCCACGTCAACGCTTCTGAAATAGATGCAATGGGTGTCGATTTAACGGGTCTAGCTAAGACCCGCTAAATCGACAGCAGAGTGCTCTCTGGTCGATTCTGTTATTCCAGCTCACCGAGAAGAGTAGGTAAATCGACCGGAGAGCATCTCCCATCGACACAGTGCAGTGAAGACTCCATGGTAAGTCAACCTAAGCTACGTTATTCACGTAGCACAACTTAGGTTGACTTACCCTGGCAGTGTAGACAAGGCCTTAGCTAATGTCCAGAGACAAAGGGCACCGAAGAAATTTTCAAGATTTACCTGTTGCTGTTATCTTCTTGTTTGACATAGTACATATCCTTTACTCTAGGCAGGTGAAACTTCAAGTACAGAATGTATAACTATATGAAAAATCACTTCCCTAATGTCATTAACACAAACAATCATTTCCACAATGGCAAGGAAGAGAGCAGAATTCATATAAAAACATTTGTGTCTAACAGAAGAAATATAACAATGAAACAAAAAATAGATACACTAAGATCAAACTCTTAAAACAGATCATAGAGGCATACAAATATGCCACCAATGTGTTAAGATATTCACAGTCCTTGATCATTTAAAGTCCATACAAGTTCCTTAGAGACATGTTTACTAACAGTAGATAATCCATACAATTCCTTCAGACAAAACATACTGAAATAATATTCTTGGGAAGCGTTCCAAAAAAAAAAACCCAAACACTCAACTCTTATCCCCTCATATGCAGTTAAAAAGTTCATACTGATACAAGTGGATAGTGCCTAATGTGTTACTGTTATGGAACACACACAGATATGAAACTATCCCCGATAATTCAATAGCTGAATAATTTACATGGAGTACGAACACATTCAGTGTTCTTTGATCAAATGAGAAAAAGACCATCTGCCCTTTGCAGTGAAATGTGGTCACCCATACAGCTTTTAGGATGCTTTGAAGTTTGTGTACATTTTCAAATTAGTGGTTCTTCAATGTGGGTTACAGTGTCAATTTATAGCAATTCTGAAGGCAGCCTGCTCACAGAAGGTTGATAAAGGTGATAGGAACTGCACTACCACACATGTTAAAAGATAAGAAGTGTCTACAAAATGGACCTAGTAGCCCCAGTGATGGGCCAGGGCACCACTGTGCCAAGTGCTCTACAGACACAGAATCCTAACCTAGACAAGCCCTGAGACACTTTTTACACCACCTCAATAAAGCCGCCCATCCATAGTGTGTTGATGAAGTGAGTTCTAAGACCTCTCTGTTCAGGACAGGATTAATCATGTAATCAGACATTTATAGTACAAGTAAGGCTGAGGTATATATTGTGCCAAAAAGAGATAATTTGCATTAATTACTTATATCTGTCTGATATGACCAGTGGGCAGTGTTGTTGTAGCCATGTTAGTCCCAAGGATATTAGAGAGATGAGGTGGGTGAGGGAATATCTTTTATTAGACAAACTTCTCTTGGTGAAAGAGACTAGCTTTCAAGTTTACACAGAAAAGAAGAGCTCTGAGTGTGAAAGCTTGTCTCTCTCTCTCACCAAGAGAAGTTTAATCCAACAAAAGATATATAATTCAGCCACCTTGTCTCTCAGATATGAACAGAGTATTTTATGTCCTGTTTACACCACACCCAAACTTCTCCATCAAGTATCTCAAGTATTCTATTACATCAACATTCCTCGTATTACACAAGAGGCTGGCATTTGTGCTCCTGGCATATTGCTCCATAAAGTAATTGCAGTCCTTGTGCATAGGATGAATGTATTCAGCAGTTTCAGAGTCACATGTAGCTGAGCCTGAATAACTCAGCACATTAACAGCAGTAGACAGTGCACTATATGAATTATAAAAGGCGATGCTGGCAAGTGTCACACAAGATGACAAGACTCCCTCTGGATGCTATAGTGATACTGTCACTGCAAATCAGTTGAGTTGTTGTGATGTTATTGAAATAGGTGATATCACAGAGTGGTAATGTGGAGATTTAGGCAAATCAATAAATCTGCTGGAAAAATTTTCAAATTCGGGTGCCTACATTTTCAATTAGATATTAGGAGGAACTTTAACTCTAAGGATAGTTAAGCACTGGAACAGATTACCTAGGGAGGTTCTGGAATCTCTGTCAATGAAGGTTTTTAAGAACAAGTTACACAAAAACCTGTCATGGATGCTTTAGGTATACTTAATCCTGCCTCATCATAGGGGAATGGACTAAAGGACCTCTTGATGTCCCTTCCAGCCCTACATTTCTAGGAGTCTATGAAATCTGAATAATTTGAAAGCTGGAAATACATTTTGCATAAATTGTCACTTACAGCTGAACTAAAAAAATCTAATTAAGACAAATCACCAACAAGGACACATATGCCATGTATGCTGGTGTAGGACAGGAGTCCTGGGTAAAGAGCTGAATTAGAGCATTAAATGGATTTGGTGACTCTTCAGGAACTCTAGAAATTAATTGAGAAATCCATGATCCCTATTTCTATTCAAGTTTTTCTTTAAACTAAAAAGAAATTAAGTTCATGCCTTGAGCTACATGAGTTTTTTCCCTGTAATAAGTGAGTTCCAGGGACACAGATAATCACCAATTCTTCTTAGTCTCCAAAAATAGGTTCAGAATGAGCAGAGTTTCTGGGATGATGAAACACACTTTTGGCAGAACTTTATAATCTAGAAAAATAGCCATCTAAAACTCTGGATGGCTTCCAACCTGTTTCTTACACTGCCAGCGTACAGTATGATGCACTGCATGAATAAGTTGCCAGGAAGAACTGCAAATGAAATTCATTAAAGTATCCTTAGAGAGGAGCTCTCTTGCAATATACAGCAGCATCTACTATCTTGTAGCACTATCATTTAAAGGGAGATAGTCTAAAACAAACAAAAATTACCAGCGACAGTGAAGCAAACGTTTGCTGCTTTTTAAACAAATGTATAAAAAAATATTTAAAAAACAGTGTCTCTTTAAATATTATAACAACATGCATCAAGGTAAGTTTTCAATCTGAACAGTCAAATCCAGACTGAGTGCTGGACAACTAGGTGCATGCCCAGTGGCCCGAAAAGCCAATTTCTCACGACCCCAAACAGCGTCTTGAATAGCTGAGTACTTATACACCAGACCTCAGATCATGGCCTCCCAGGCTAGTGTGAACTGGTGATAGAACAATGTACACACTGCTAGTGCTCTGGTCACTCCAAAGATTGGATGATTTAGCTTTCCCTACTGTAGGACATGGGAGAGAGAGCAAATATTCCCACCAGATCTAATTCCCCATTCTCTTCAACCTCAGAAAAGAAGAGTTAAAATCTACCATATCTGACCCAACTATGTCCCCCCAGGTGAGATGAATAAATGGTGCAGGCTGCTAAGTTTCTTATCCAGAGGTAAATAGAGGTTGGAGAAACTGATCACGGGTATGATGAGAAGAAAAGAAAGAGGATGGCGGGTGAGGGAAAGAACATAAAGGAAAAAGGATCAATCACATCCTTGAACACAAGAGTAGAAAATGAACTGTCATGAGAGTAAACAAGCATGTTATTCTCACACTCTTTTTATTTAGGTATATAAAACTTATTAATGTTTAAAGTAAAATGCGTTTGAAAATGCCCTACTATTAAACCCCATATCAACAGAATACATGTAAACACTTTAATTGCAGAAAACCGAACACCCTTACCCCGCCCCCACTCACTCCATTCCCCCTCCCTCCATCGCTTATTCTCCCCCACCCTCACTCACTTTCACCAGGCTAGGGCAGAGGGTTGGGGTGCAGGAAGAGGTGAGGGCTCCAGTTCGAGGTGCAGGCTCTGGGGTGGGGCCAGAAATGAGGGGTTCAGGGTGTGGGAGAGGCTCCAGGCTGGGGGAGGAGGTTGGGGTGCAGAAGAGGGTGAGGGCTCCAGCTGGGGATGAGAGCTCTGGGGTGAGGCCAGGGATGAGAGGTTTGGGGTGCAGAAGGGGGTCCAGGCTGGGGCCAAGGGTTTTGGAGTGCAGGAGGGGGCTCAGGGCTCGGGTAGGGGGCTGGGAGGAGGTGAGGGCTCCAGCTGGGGCCAGGGATGAGAGGTTTGGGGTGCAGGCAGGGATTCAGGGCTGGGACAGGGGGTTGGAATGTCCCGTTGCGCCACCGATCCGACTTTTAGCAGCCTGATCATTGGCTACAAAGACAATTTTTGAGTGTGAGGAACCTGGCCTCAAAGTCCATAAACGTTCCATAAGCAACTTGGAATTTCATGTAGTGTTAAATCTATCATACCATTTCCATTCTTATTTATTAGCATTAATTTTTAACAACATAATAGTAGAGCACATAGGTTTTGAGACCACTGCATGTGTAAAACAGAGGTCATCCATAAAGTGACCAGGATCCTTTGAGAGATGCTGATTACACTTGATAGAAACCCCCCCCCCCCCACACACACACACACAAAAGAGTGATGATTTACACATACAGTTATTTTAATAAAGGGAACATTTATATCAGAAGTGATCCTATCTACAGTAAAACTGAAGCAGCATGCTAATACCTGACATTCTGATGTTTAACCATGAAAGACTCATGAAATGTCAGTAAACAGAACTGTGAAAAATAATTTTTACCACCAATATTGTGAATTTTAAGCTTTGGAAAGTCTTATCAGTAAAGACATCAGAGATGGTGATTAACTCTACAAATTGTTACATTTAATAAATTAGTAATTTGTGATATTCCCACTACACTGTATGAAAGAGTTGAGACAAATGATTTAACACAGGTTGCAGTAGTGTCCATCATTATATTACCACCTTCAAGTTATGCACTTACTGTATGCAGATGACAATGCTAGTAGGATTTTTTTTCTCTCCAAAAACATAGATGGTTCATGAAGGGGAAACAAACTAAAGCTTAAAATCTAGTATAACCAATCTGCTCAAAGGGATACCTCCCACCCCTGAAATCTTACCTTCTTAAGTAAGGAACATAATCCCATATTTAATTTACATAATTCCCCATTTTCTGGGCCTGCAATATGGAGCTATCTTTAACTGCAAGAAGGTGTGATTCAAGACAGACTGACCCTCTTGGAATATAAAACAGCAGGGGATTCATTTTATTAGTTAACCTAGTTGGGTCTGTCCTATTTCCTGCCCGGCGACCCCACACCCCAATAGATCATTCCTCTCCCTCTCCCACCAAACACACTTTTTGTCAGAGTCAGACAGATATAAGAGAGAGTGCTTGTGTGTGGGAAGGAAGAAGGAAGGTGATTTGAAATCTTTAGCATCTAGTACTACCTTCTGTACTTACAAGGGGAGATAGATTCAATGTTTGAATGGCTGAGCCATTACAAACATTGAATCTATCTCCCCTTGTAAGTATTTTCACACTTGCTTCTTATCAAACTGTCTGTACTGAGCTATCTTGATTATCACTTCAGAATTTTTTTTCTCTTACTTAATTGGCCTCTCAGAGTTGGTAAGACAACTCCCACCTGTTCACGCTCTCTGTATGTGTGTATATATATCTCCTCAATATATGTTTCACTCTATATGCATCCGAAGAAGTGGGTTGTAGCCCACGAAAGCTTATGCTCTAATAAATTTGTTAGTCTCTAAGGTGCCACAAGTACTCCTGTTCTTTTTGCGGATACAGACTAACACGGCTGCTACTCTGAAACCAGCCAAAACTGTGTTACTCCTGAGGAAATCATGAGAGTTGGCAACACGGGGGTGTAAGGGACCTGTATACAGATAAATGTGTCCACCCTAAGTGGATTTTAACACCTTTACTACACCAGTATAACGAAAACGGTACACCTTTTGTATTTAGACAAGTCCCTAGGAATCATCCTAAGTTTAAGGACAAACATTTGTAGCCTTGTTCAAATGTGTGCAGAGGGCCCATACGAGCCTTTACAAACATTTTAACTATCTAGTTATTTGGCAAATAACTCAACATACGGAAATCTAGTGAAGACAAGGAAGCCCTTAGAAATTGGAACTGTCATTCCATATCTCCCTGTCTGAAAGAGCAAGGCAAGAACTTCCTTCTGATTATCATGCTCCTGATCTACCAGGCTGCCAACACATTACAGTGTGGTTGGTTAAATAAACTATATAAATTAAAACAAACATCCAAGCCCATAATATTTATTGTTCTTTGCTACTACACAAAAGAAAGCTAAAGACATTGCTTTCTACCCCACAACCTTCCCTCAACCATAATAATAAGAACAATGCAGATTAAGTATAACCTGGATTCAATTCTACAGCTGAAGTGGATTAATTCCAAATCCCCTCCCACCCTTCACCCTACCCCCCCAAAAAAATGCTGTTTTCTTAATTCAACACTTTTGAACCTATTCCAGTATAGTGGGAAGTGCGAATACCACTTAGCATGTGTGGGAAGAATGTAAATTGTGATCAAAAGGAGAGTATTAAAAGAAAATCACTTTTCATTAATGAAATCTTGTTCTACTATTGTTAAAACATACTGCAGTTATTTTATCACCCTCATTCTTCAATTTAATTCAGATCATGTCCTATACTGAGTTTAAAATCCAGCTTTAGTGCATTGTACTGGATTGCTAAGCAGTCTAATATCAGTTTCACCCCTCCAAGTCTTCACTATTCCTTTCATGTAACTTAATGAAGTTTCTGTGTATATACGTAGATCAACATACACACAAAACTAAGAGCAATTTCTCCTGCAACTTTATACCAATAGGAGCAAAGGTGCAACTCCTACCCATTTTTCACTCCCATTCACCTCTGACAGAGCCTAATCTATTACATAAGTGTTCTTTAAGAGACTAAATGCTCTTCACAGTGGGTGGAAATGACCCCCTGAGATTGCCCCCTGTCCCCTGGCAGAGAGCATCCCTAGCTGGTGTAGAACCGATGTAAGAGCTCTACATGAGCCTTGTACTCATGCCTGAGCATAGGGTTGGGGGGCTGTGGTCAGAGTTATGACACATGTTGACAACACCCCTTTAGCAACAGGGTTATTCAGCCACCAGCAGTGCAGAATATGGCAGCAACATGTGCTTTCTAAGAGTAATTTCAATGAAAACTCCAAGGGGAGCTTCAGTTATGCAGAAAGCAATTACATAGTTGGAGATAGGCCAGGAGACTGGGGTTAATAAACCTACTCTTCCAAAAAGTACATTAGTTTTATGTTGTTTAATCGGGGGGGGGTGGGGAGGAATTGTATCACCACAGTAACCCAATCAATAAGTCATTTACTAAGATTTACATTATTAACCCAACACACAATATCACTCAAGCCACTAACCCTCAACTGTGAGGTCTCATGCAATGGAAAGACATAATTTAAAAAATTCCAGAAAGATTAGCTTGGTTTATTCAGCTCTCCAATCTTTATACAAACACACAAGATCTTTGCAAATACTTCAGTTAGGGAAATTTTTATTTGATTTAAGTTCTGCTTTTCAAAATAAAGACATCCTGAATCAAAGGAAATTAATCAGTTCAATTATTCTGTATGTCAAGAAGAGAGGGCATCTGTAAGTTGGAAAAGAAACAGAGTTAATTAAACTAGGGATAGCATATAGGAAATTAGTTAAGGAGAGGACGGAGACATTTTTAAGGAAGTTTGTCAATATTCCACTTCTTAGTTTTCTACTATAGATGTTATTATTTAGCTGTATATTCAAGTGAGCAGTTCAAGCACTTTGGGACTAGACTGCAGTTTACCTGAACAACAGGGACACCATGCAAGAGAAGAGAACTGTGCCTTCAGGATAATAAAAGACCTGTGCTGAACACGAGATGGTGACCATCACCACAGCCTCACCAGATAAGAAGTTCAATTCTTGGCTGCCGTATGCAGCAATGTTCATAGAGTTTAAAGCCAAAAGGGGCAGGCCACTACATTTCACCAAGTTACCCCTGTAGTGAGCTCAGTATCATGTGTCTGAGTAAAGCATAACTAGTTGTCTGAATTTGAAGACCTCAGGTGATGGAAAATCCATCACTTCCCTTGCTAGTTTGTTCCACTGGTTAATTACTCTCACTGTGAAAAATGTGTACCTGATTCTTAATTTCAATTTGTCTGGCATCAACTTCCAGCCATTGGTTCTTTTTATGACTAGATTAAAAAGCTCTTTAGTACCCAATATTTTCTTCTTGTGAAGGTATTTACACATTCAGAAATTCACCTCTAAATCTTTTTGATAAGCTAAACACACAGAGATCTCTAAGGCTATGTCTACACTACACTCTATGTCAGCATAATTTATGTCACTCGGGGGGAGGGGGTGAATAAACCACCCCCCTGAGCAACATAAGTTGCACTGAGAAACGCTTATGTGCACAGTGCTACGTCGGTGGGTGAGCTTCTCCCACCAACATAGCTTCTGCTCCTCGTGGAGATGGTTGTTTTATGCCATCGGGAGAGCGCTCTCCCATCGGCATAGAGCGTGCTCACCAGACATGCTGCAGCGGCGCAACTGCATCGATACAGCTGTGCTGCTGCAGCACTGTACGTGTAGACATGTCCTAAGTTTCTCACTGTGAGGCATTTTCTCCAGCCCTCGAATAATTTCTGTGGCTCTTCATTACACACACTCCATTTTTAAACAGATTTTTTAAAATGTGGGCACCAGAACTGCACACACTATTCTAGTATCAGTCTTGCAAATGCCACATAAAGAGATGGGAAAAAATCACCTCCCTACTCACTCCCACTTCTTCTCTTTATACATCCAAGGATCACATGGGCTCTTTTTGCCACAGAATCACACTGGGCGCTCATATTCAGTTGTTTGTCCACTATAACCCATAAATCCTTTTCAGAGTCACTGCTTTCCAAGATATAGTCCCCCATTCTGTAGATATGGCCTGCATTCCTTGTTCACATTTGGCTGTACTAAAATGCCTTTTGTCTGAATGGGCCCAGGTTACCAAGCAATCCAAATACCCAGACCACTCTGCATGACCACCCGGTCCTCATCATTATTTACCACTTTGCCAATCTTTCTGTCATCAGCAATTTAAAAAAAAAAAAATTAGTGGCAATGTTATATTTACTTTCAGGCTATTGATGAAAATTCAGGCCTAATATCAATTCCTGCAAAACTCCAATAGAAATACTCCCATTCAAACGATAATTTGCCACAGAAGACTACCTTTTGAGATCTGTTAGTCAGTTCTTAATCTACTTTTTGTGTGCTTTATTGATACAATGTAGTGCTAATTTTTTTAATCAGAATGTTGTGCAATTATAAGTCATACATCTTTTAAAAAGTACATCTACACGGAGACCTGAAGAGCTCTTTGTAAGCTTAAACGCTTGTCTCTCTCACCAACAGAAGTTGGTCTAATGAAAGATATTACCTATCCACCTTGTGTCTCCATATTACATCTATGCAGTTATCTTTGACAAACACAAACTTGTAATTTCACCACGGAATTAAATCAGGTTTGTTTGACAGGACCTATTTTCTATGTTGACAGGTATTAATTATATTCCTGTCTTTTAATTGTTTATTAATTGCATCTCATTTCCATTATTTAGCCCGGAATTGATGTCAGGCTAACCAACCTATAGTTACCTGGGTCATTCCACTTGCACTCAGAATACTGGCACAACATTAGGGTTCTTCCAGTCTTCTGGAAGGATGGTAAAATAGCTAGGGCACTAGCCTAAGACTTGGGAGATCTAGTTTCAAGTCCCTGCTTCTCCAGAGACTTCCTGTGTGATTGTGGGAAAGTAATTTAGCCTCGCTGTGCCTCAGTCCCTCATCTAGGGCTTGGCTACAGTTGCAGATGTCGAGAACCCACGGGAAAGAGGGGAAGTCGGCGCCTATGATCATGGGGCATCCTGGGTCCCTGAACAGCCTCCTCTCCCCAAACATTGATCAGCTCCAGTAGCTCAGCATTGCTCCAAGCAGGGGATCAGTGTATTGTCACCTGGCCAGATGATAAGTGAGTACTTGCCAAGAAAACAGGAAGGGGAGTTTCAAAGTTCCCGGAGCTTTACAGGGGGAGGGGTAGATGTCTGTTTACCAGGCATCAGAGCAGCAGAGCTGCTGGCCAGAGTGGTCACCTAGGCACTGTGGGATATCCTCAGGAGGCTAAAAGCTCTGTAAACAGGAAGAACGTGTCTTCACTTGCACATCACTGCAAAAGCATCACTGGTAAGAGCTGTATGCCTCTTGTGGAGGTGGTTTTCTTTTTGCAGTGAAACTTCTGAGTTTCACCGCAAAAAGTCATTGGCAAGTGTAGGCGCTCCCATGGTTTTTGCGTAAAAAAGGGACTTTTTACGCTTTAAATGGCAAGTGTAGACATGCCCTTAGACATAGGTGCAGCAGGAGACCAGGAGCAGAGGCAGCAGATGTTGGGGATTAGCCAAGACTGGGGGTTGGTAGGGCAGATCTTGCAATGGGAGAGAGGGGCAAGAGAGTCAAGGGTGGAGGAGAGCGAAGCATGGAGAGAATCCACAACCATATCAGTGGAAGGGAAGAAAGGACAAGAGGTCCAACATAAAGTTACAGTTTTTCTTAATGCAAAGCACATAGGGTTGGGGAGAAAAGGGATTCAAGAGAACATGTTTTTCCTGACCCAGGCGGAAGTTCTCTTGAATCCCTCTTCTCCCCACCCTATGTGCTTTGCATTAAGAAAAACTGTAACTTTATGTTGGACCTCTTGTGACGGTAAGAGGAGAGGTGCTGATGGAAGTGTTCCGCAATCCCACCACCAACACACATAAGAATGAGATTTGGACCATTTTCTCTCTGAAATGCAAAAAAAGGGCAGTGTATGAATAATATAGGTCATTTGATACATTGATAGGGGGAACAGCTTAGAGATCAGCCCATGACACTGGGAGTAGAGTTCTGGGTTCTAGTCCAATCACCACCACTGACTTATTGTGTCACCTTATGCAACTCACTTAATTTCTCAGTTTCCTCATTGGCAATACCCACCTAAGTCTTAGGATGTTGAGAGGCTGAATTAATATTTATAAAGTGCTCTGACAGCCTCAGATGGAAAGCACTGCGTAATAGTCTGTTAATGTTACAGGTGTACCACAGTTACATTCCCCAGCCCTACCACTTCTCCAGAAGACTCCTGAAGAACAATTCTCCATACACATACTAAGCATGTTACGTGGAATGCTGTCAGAGAACACTGGCAATTCCCTCCCCCACTACACATATTTGCTCTCGTTAACTGAAGTTAAACAACTTTGGAATGAAAATTAGAAAGGATAGTGAACAAAGCAAAGTCACTAAATCGTATTTACAACTGTTCAAACATTTCAGATGAACAATTTTCAGTCTATGGGTTGTTCACTCCAGCTACTGCTATCTGTGGTGAGCAACCAGTCACATGGGGTTCCTACTCACTTACCAGATAACAAACAGCAGACAAGTAGGATGACCAGATAGCAACTGTGAAAAAGCAGGACACTTTTTTTTCAGGGGGCTGGGGGAAGATAGAGTACAATTGTGTATATAAAACAAACCCCCCTAATATCAGGACATCTGGTCACCCTACAGACAAATGATCAAATAATAAACTTCTGGCAAAGGTTCCTGAGACTCTGAAGGGATTCATGAACAATTTTATAAATATACAAAAATCATCCAGGGATCTACAGAGTGTGACTCCCCACAAACACAGTAACAATTCTAACCCAAAGCATTTGTTCAAAAAATACATTCACAAATCTGTTTTCCCTCCCATTATGGTTTCTGTCCCTCACTCATTAAAGTTACTGAGAGTTTTGCTCTTAACTACAGTGAAAGCAGGATCAAGTCCTATTTGACCAGCTGTATCATATGTTTAATGAGAGCCAGATCCTGCATACACATAGATGTGTCACTTACACATGAGGAGTCTCATTTAAGTCAATAGAGTATTCACAAGTAAAATTATATATGTAAGTGTAAGCAGGATCGGGTCCCAAGACATTGTCCATAGCTGTGACAAAGGAGCTACAAGAATAATGATGAACACTTCATTTTCTCCCACCCCTGAAATATTTAATTTCTCTTCTACAACCAAGGAATAACAAAAGAGGCTTTATTTTATTTGACACAGCTGTTAAGCCAAGCTTCTTATTTTTGTATAGAAAACAATGGGAACATTTTGGGAATGTTTCCTGAAAGTATTCTCAACTTTCACCTTTCAACTGGGCTTTTTTTTTTTTTTTTTTAAATAAAAGAAAAGCCAAAAGTATAGTTTTTGGTTTTTAATAAAACCACTTCAGTTAAATATTTTTAATAATTTATTTCTCAGTAAAACCTCCCCTATTTTTTAAATAGCATGTTTGTTTTGTTGTTAAAGGACCCAGATGCTTCAGCAATGGATGCATGCATGCATATAAACAAATGTATATAACCATTCCAAAAAAAAAAAATCCTTTACAACACAGTTAAGACATTCCATTACCAAGTGTCAGAAAATTCAGTGTAAAGTTGACACCCATGTCAGTGTCAACTTTAAAGGGTATTAGCATCCACGCCGAATTTCACAGCTTTAACACAGAAGTGTTTACATTATTTTTTAAAATATATATATATAAAAAGTTTTGTAATCTAAACATTATCCTCTAGGGCCTAGCAAGTGCAAACACATATTCATAACCTACACCAAGGGTAGTCAATAGGCAGACTGCAGACCAAATCCAGAGTGCCAGACACTTTTGAATGGACCCTGACATCTTTTTATTCGCTTATTATCATTATTGGGGGGCTGTGTTATTTTCTCTGAAGTCTGGACCTTGACTATACCTTGACCAAGAAACTGGAACTTTGACAAAAAATGACTACCCCGACAAACAGCATTACAAAGCCAAACAGACCAGCACTGTGCTAATGAATAAAAGCCAGACAACAAGACCAATCTAGTTTCATCATGTAAACTGAAGACTAAACACTGAAAAGCAAGAAGAGTAAAAAATAGTATCCAAAAAATCTAATTTGCTTCCTTTATTACTAATTTTTAAAACTCAGTGCAATTGTCAAAGGATGTGAAGTCTCATGCAACATGCCAGACCTGTTGCATAAATATTACATCATGGAATTTGTGAAATTCCTTCCTGACCCTTCTTGTTTATAACCCAAAACATGGAAATAATAGCCCTCATTTTTTTGTCCTAGCTAATGTAATGCAGATATTCTTGTTTAAGTATCAAATCCCTTTTTGAATCAGGCTTCCTCTGAGGTTGAGGATGGAGAGGTCACATATGGAGCAACTGCTTGTGAAAAGTGTTTGCCCAGGTAGGGCTTGTCAACACTACAAAATTAAGTCAACTTACGATAAGTCCACTACAATCTCTTGCTCCTTCTGTTAGTGGTGTACGTCCTCACCAGGAGTGCTTCCACCAACTGAAGTGGGGCATTGTGGGACACTAACAGCTGGAGCCTGTCAGCCCTGCCTGGAGCTCACAGCTGGCCCCCGCCGCAGCTTGGGCTGTCAGCACCGAGGCAAGGGGGAGAGGCTCCACTTGTCAGCCCCGCTCAGGACTGACAGCCAACAGGTGATGTAAGTAACAGTGTCCACATGGACACTGTGCCCCCCTAAGTACATCGATATAAGCGCTACACCTATTGTGTAGGTGCAATTATGTCAGCGGAGCGGGGAATTACTTCGGTGAATGCAGCATTCTAGTGTAGACACTGACATAATTAGGTTGATGTAAGCTGCCTTGGGTCGACCTTTAGATAACATAGGGTATTTTGTCTTATTTTTCTGGTGAGTTCATTCAAGACCACAGTGATTGTCTAGTTTCACCCACATAGTTGTGTTGGGGCACAAAATATTGGTTTAGTTGTTTTCTATTAAACAGGTGCCTAGAAGAGGTTTTAAAAACAAAAAAACAAAGATGTATTGTTAGTGGTAAGATGTTGCATTGCCCCCAGGTTGTAGATCTCAGTTACTTGCCTATTCACAAAAAGTTAAAGTGGAAGTTAAGCTGCCTTATTTACATTCACCAGTATAGATAGGATCAGTGTGGTTGTACATACAATAACTCCTCACTTAACATTGTAGTTATGTTCCTGAAAAATGCAAGTTTAAGTGAAACGATGTTAAACCAATCCAATTTTCCCATAAGATTTAATGTAAATGCGGGGGGTTAGGTTCCAAGGAAATTTGTTTTGGGCAGACAAAAGGCATTATATACTGTACTGTGGTTGCGAAGTGCCCCTGGCTTACCCCACATAGGCACAGCCCGCTGCAGGCAAGGACACTAGGAATCACCTTCGCAGCAGCAGTGGCAGCTTCCCCAGAGAAGAACAGGCGCGGACTTTGCTGGGGGATGCTCCAGGTGCCTCTTCCTGTCCCTGCTCCACTCCAGGCCCACCTCTTCCCACCCCCACTCCACCTCCTCTCCGGAGCAGCCACATCCCCGCTCCTTCCCCCCAAAAGTCCTAAGCGCCGCCAAACAGCTGTTTGGCGGCACTTAGGACTTTCTGGGAAGGAGGGGGAGGAGCGGAGATGCGGCACTTCCCTGCTCCTCCCTCTCCCTCCCAGCGCTTCATGCTTAGGGCTTTCTGGGAGGGAGAGGGAGGAGCGGAGACGCAGCGCTTCCCCGCTCCTCCCCCTCCCTCCCAGAAAGTCCTAAGCGCCGCCAAACAGCTGTTTGGCAGTGAGGAAAGCGCTGGGAGGGAGGGGGAGAAGGCAGAGAAGAGGAACTTGTGCAATGCTTCCTTGTAAAGTTGCTGCTCTTCCACAGAATTTTACAAGCAGTGGACAGAGCAGGCAGCCAAACGACGTTATAAGGGAGCATTGCACAACTTTAAACGAGCATGCTCCCTAATCGAGCAGCTATGTAATTTTGAAACAACATTAAGCGGGAGGATGTTAAGTGAGGAGTTACTGTACAGAAATCCACCATGTAGGTAATAATAATAATATATGGAGATATACCTATTTCATAGAACTGGAAGGGACCCTGAAAGGTCATTGAGTCCAGCCCCCTGCCTTCACTAGCAGGACCAAGTACTTATTTTGCTCCAGATCCCTAAGTGGCCCCCTCAAGGATTGAACCTGGGTTTAGCAGGCCAATGCTCAAACCACTGAGCTATCTCTCCCCCCAAGCTGGATTTGTAAACTGTCCAGAGTGTATAGCTTCAAGACACAAATTAATTGGAAGATCTACGAGTGCTTCAACTCACACACCTCTTGAGCTCCACAATGTTCCTAAGCTTCACAGTCTAGGAAAAGTGGGTCCAGGAAACACTTGGCTGTCTTTGCCATATACACTACAGAATTGTACAGCTAATGTGATATCAAGACTACGGCAGCCTTCTGCCTTCTGTTCTACATCAAATCGGGGGGGGGGGGGGGGGGGAGAAAACACATACAAAAGCTGGGATGCAAACATTTTTGTCCAACACTGCTGAGAACAACCTTAAACAGACCACTCTCTGATGTGCAAATGCCAAAGTTGGGAGGGAGGGAGGGGAGAGAGAAAGAAATCCACCACTACTTTAGATAGCTCCAGAATACACCCAAAAAAAAAAAAAAAAATCAGAGCAACAACAGTAATTACAGTTATTCTATCTAGATTCATCAGTGAACAGGCTTTTATTTATTTCACTCTAGAGAACATGTACATAACATGTAGAAAATGGACCTGGCATGTTTGTTTGTTTGGGGTTTTTTATTGGTGGGGGGGGAGGGGTTGACAGACAGGGACACAGTACATTCCCCTCCTCTTATTTGTTTCTGAATGCTATAGTGTAACCTATTAAACACAACAAAGACAATGCAGAATTCATGCACTTCTCAGGGAACATTTCTCTTTTAAAAGTTCAACTGGCCAAAATATATAAAGTTTGAAGTGTCATGGGAGATTACAAAGACCACCAAAAAAAACCCAATCATCACACAAGAACTCCCTAAACAGCTAATTATTTTCAACCCATCGTCTGTTTTCAACATGTACTGCTGAAAAAACATGAACCTCCTCACCGGAAAATAAGTTGAACTGAGTCTGAGCCACAAGAAAAATCTACTTATCTTAGGGCCTTTTCCAGAACACATCATTATGTTATCTCTGAATGCAAGCACTGTAACTTTCATTTTACTGATCAGGATCTTTGCCCCGGAAGGCAAACAGACATACCAACAACTCCAGGAAGTTTGTTTGTAGGACTAATTCTTAGAGATAATGGCTTCCACATTCCCCCATCACATTCCTCCCTTGGCTGAAGGAGCTGTTAAATTATCCAGTCTTGGCAAAAAGTGAGGAAAAGAGCTTCCTATTTGAACATCTATATGGTTAAACCATCACTGGGGTTTCTTTTCTGTTTTCTCCTTCAAGGGGAATTTATTTTCTTTTGAGGATGGTGGTTAAATGACATTAGGATAGCTATCTACACCTACAAAGAACACTGCCATTAAGAGGACACAGGAAAATTACAGATATGGAGGGTGGGGGAAAACAGTCTCTTGCTAAATGTCCAGTGCTGTTTAGTCATCCAATTTAACCAATGCTATGCCTGTTCCTTTCCTATCACCGAAAGGAGAAAAGAAGAGAGACAGTAGATTTGAATGACCTCCTCCATAGAAGTGTGCTGCAGCCTTGATTAGATATACCTAGCAGAGGAGGCTCAAGGTAATGCACTGCCCATCCTCCAATTTCAGTAAGGGGAGATAGAAGAGTCTATTTTTCCTTGTGAATAGGAACAGCAGAATACCTGAGGAGGTGCCAGCACTCTTGTCAGATGACCTGGGATGAGAGTGTCTTTTAAGAATTTCTCTGTTAAACTGCAGAGTATTGAATTTGTTAATTTCTTTGTTAAGTTGCAGAGTGTTGATAACATCACCTCTGCCTCACAATAAAGTTAGACAAAGGATAAAACGAAGGCATTCCTGAGAGATAATTCACATTAGCAGAGATGAAGGTTAAAAGGGAACATTCAGGTGACTAACTTAAGCCACAAAATGTAGACAGGGAAGGAACAGAATGACAGAAGTGAGCTCAATTTTTTGTTTTAAATGCAAAGATTCCATTGCAGTGTTTTGGATCTTAACAGCACCAATGAATGAGGCTTACCAATCTAGTGGCACTGTCCACACTAGATGAAATGGAAAACAGTGAACAAGCAACATAATGGTGAACAAAAGTAACCTTGACAATCAAGTGCATTGTTTTAACATGTTTTATAAGTAACACACAAATCAGTTTAAAGCATTACATACTTATTTTTATCCTTATCTTTATCCCTTTAAGAATCTCACCAGTAGGAGATGAGGGAAAATGACCATTGCTAGACTGCATAATCATATCTGGAACAGTTCCCTACTAGCAGTCTCTACGTTTAACAGTCCTTCTCTGCTATAGGAGAAGCATATTTAGTTACTGAGCAGAAAGATCCCAAGGAAGTGGGAAGGTGAAGACCACAGGAGCCTTCTCTCCCGCTCTTCTTCTTGGTCCCTCACTTTCAAAGCCTTAGAGTGTAGAGGCCAAGGGTAGACAAACTGGGTCACACTCTGATCTTGGTTACGCCAATAGCTCCAGGGACGCTGTCCTGATTTCTATGGGAAGTGCAGCCAATTCCAAACTCTGAGCTGGGGTGTCCGCCTTCCCAGCTCCCCACCCCCACGCAAAAATCTCACCCCATCCCGTGTAACTAGCAAACAAACACGTTGCAAGAAAAACAAAAGCCAGTCAGCCACTAGAAACCTAAACTATCCGCCTGTAAATATTTAACTTTTGCTGCAGTAAATACCAACACAGAAATGCTGTCAGCCTATATGGCTCCGACCCCACTGACTTCAATGGGAACTGTAACACTGACATCAATGGGACAGGATCTGGCCCTTAAAAACGCACCATCCCAGGCTGATCTCTCCGCGCCAGAGGCTGATCGCAACACGTAACAATGTGGTTTTCCTAGAAGGAAAGCCGGGCTGCGTTTACACTGGGATAACGAACCCTAGCGCGGGCCACAAAACCTCCCCAGCCCTTCCACGACAAGCACATGTGGGCTTCCAGAGGCGGCTTAATCCTTCACTCTCGGGACTGCTACTTCTTCATACTTCGTGGGAGAACATCGCCCGGCAGCGTCCAAACCCAGCACACCCGGAAAGAAGCGAACCCAGCGGGGCAGCCACTCACCGGAGCCTCTGCACCACAAGAACTTCAGGGCAGCTCAACTGCCTGACACAGGCTGCTGCCAGCAAGTTACACTGGAAATAGCAACGCCTCCCCCGCCCTCCAGTAACTACTGCAGCAGCAGCCCTGCCACGCCGCCCTGCCCGCGTGTAACTCCCGGCTGCAGCGGGGCAAGGCAGCAGTGGCCGCGGGCAGACCTACCTTTGTGCCCGGATCCTGCCGCTGCTCTCCGGGCTGCACGCGCTCTGCTGGCGCTCCGGCTGCCAGCCAAGGGCTCTAGCTCGCCGCTCCCGTACTCGCCGGCTCCCGCCCCGCCAGCCTCCCTCACTCACCCACCCACACTGAACCTCAGCGGCTGGGCGGCCACCCAGCTGTCAGCCCAGAGGCGCGAGTGCAGCCTCACGTGCGGATGCTGAGCCAATCCAGAGCGCGAGACTGCCCCCCTTCCCAGCCCATGTGAATTGTGATCGCTCCAAGAGCTCACTTCGGGTTTGGGACTTTCCAGGGGAGAGAGAAGGCGCAGGATCCCAAGTGAGCAGGGTTGAGAAAAGCTAAAGGAAGAGTAGTTGCCCTAAAAGGGGTTTATTTCTCAGTCACCCCTTGAAATCAATTAGAGTTAGCTGCCTAAATACCTTTCAGGATCTGGGCCTTAGACTCAGTAACGCTGTGGTTAAAAACTGGAGCTGGCCAAAAAAATCTATCCAAACTTTTTTTTCCCCAACAAAATGGCTATTTTGACAAAACAGAAATTTTCACCAAAAAAAAGTCCATTTTTAAAAAAAAGGCACAGGTTTTTAGTAAAAAAAAAAGATATATTTTGGTTTTTCAACGAAACCCATTTTAAACAAAAACATTTTTGCTTTAAACAAAATTTTGCAATCTGCACTATAGTAATTGCAGGATGTGGCCTTTGTTGACTTCCCAGAAAAGGAGGTTTATTGGTACAGGAGCAGCTTAGAGGAATAGCGTCTTAAGCAAACACCTATGAACGTGAGTGGCTTCACAAATGAGTTGCATTCAGGGAGACAACTGGCATGTTTGCAGGGCTGGGTCTTAAATGTGGAATTAAAAGAATTTTGAAGAGGTCGGAAATCCAAACAACATGGAATTCATTTAGAAAATGTAATTCTAGTTTTCTGTATCGTAAGCTTCACAATACTAAATTTGCTGAGAAAAGCTGACATTATATCCACCTAGTGACAGAATACAAATCAGTATGGGAAGGAATTTTTGCCTTATTGAATGAATTCGGGGACTGACTCTTAAACAGCAATGGATAATGTTACGGTAGGAAGACACAGTAACTACCAATGTAGGCCCTGATTCTACAACCTTTTCTGTCTGCACGGAGCTTCCATTTTAAGGTCCACCTGCGTGGAACAGCTTGCAGGATCAAGACCGTATTTTGCTACAGTACTTGTCAACTTACTTTGATTATTAAATTAGAAGATTTGTCCTACTTTTGGCGTGTCCCATGTGACATGATATTAGCATACAATGTCACCGTGACATCAGTTCCAATTCAACGTTTAAAAACAGGTAAACCAGCTAGAATGAAAATCTTGATCTGTTTTCATGTCTATAATGTTAAGAGGGTACTTTGTAATGTTTTCAGTTGCATCTTTTTTTTATTTTTTACAGCATTTGAGGAGAGCTAGTATTTAATTATACAGTTTTAGTCACGAGTTTTATATTTACAATCATTTTATCTAACACTGCACACTAAGTTCACTAGCCACTTAGTTCAGTTTTGCTTCTTAATCAACTACATTTCCCACTAAAGTTAAGTGAAGCTTAATCATCGATCATTAGAGGGCAGGATTGGGCCCTGTATCATTACAATCTGTTAGATTTTCATTCATTTAGGACTCAATCCAACATCAATGGAATCTATGGAATGACTCCCATAAATTTCAGAGTTTTGGATGGGGGCCATGGAAAACATCCAACCTAGCTGACTCTGTGTTAGACTCTGTAGCAGAACCTCCTCCAAGTGTCTGACCTTCTCCCATTATGTACTGGGGACCTGTTATTTTTCATTTGGCCAGCACGGTCCTTCCGTTTTCCCTGTAGCGTGAGATTAAACTCTCAAATCAGGTCCTTTCTTTCTGGGACTCTTATTGCCAATACAGCCAGGTGTTTCCAGCACTCACAGATTTTTGCTCTAATGCACAGCTTTGGAAGGAAGCCAAGGGCAACTGGCCAGGACTTCCAAAAGGGTAAAGCCACATGCAGCCAGCCAAAGAAGCTAGCCCTCCTCACATTGCTATAAAATGCAGTATTGCTGACACCAAGAAATCAAAAGTCAGGCCTCAAAAACGATGAGATTGGCATAAAAATCGTGAGATTTTTTCAAAATAATAGATGTTGTATAAATTTTAATTGCTTTCTGGTTTTCTAAGCCTTTAAGGTACACCTGGGTCACATTTTCAGACTGTTCTCTTCAACAACGAGTGCTAGAAACTTGAAATCAATGAAATTGAGGAGCCTAAATACCTTTGAGGGTCTAGGCCTTGCTTCTTTTTAAAAATGAATGCTAAGATTTCATGTAATTTCATCATTTCAGGAGCGGAGGAGAAAAACATCAAATATCATGAGAACTGACAATACTGAAAATGGCAGTTTTCAGCCCTATTTTACCAGCTGTCTACTTTTTTCTTCCTTCATTTCTAGTTCTTTTCCTCATAGGTTCCCTTTACAATTTTTATATGCCACACCTAGAGAGGTGAGTGTTATATTTTATGCGTAAAAGCTGCATCCCAAATCCAGCTGCTACTCTTCTCACCTGCAGTCTTATTGCCAGCTGTTACCCATATCTTTCAAATGTCCTTCATTTTTACCTCCATCGTCTATTGACCTTATGGTATCTCACATTCATTAGTTAATTATTGATATCAGAAATGTTGAATCATGAAGATGAAGTTCTGTTTTGCATGCATAAGAAATTAATCATCTGTCACTAGCACTATTACTTTTGTCATGTGCTTGATTTTGTGCCTGTGTTCCACACTTGGGCATTGCCAGACTGAGCTGTATTATGTGGCCTACCCATGGTTCTCTTTCCACAATTGGAGAAATTCATTTGAAAGTATAGATTCAGAACACCAAGGCTGTCCAATAGACTTAGGCTTTGATCCTGCAAAGATTTAGGAACACACATCGTTTTGAAGTAGGGGGACAACTCAACTGTTAAGTTACTCTTGTGCCTAAGGGTTTGCAGGACAAGGGCATGAGAGCCAAACTCTACCCTGACCTGTGCTTTCTGTTTCCCCATGAAGTCACTGAGACTCTTCTGAGTATCTGAGAGCAGGATCTAGTCTTTACTACAGAAGAAGCAGGGAGACTCAGGGAACAGCTGCTAGAGACTCTACACTTCCTCCAGCAGCAGGAAGTCTCGGAAGATGCTAACTGGTGGTCCACCCCCTCTTCCAGAAGATGACAGCATACTGGGGAAAGCCACTCACAGCTTGTTCCTGGCCTGTGGGAACAAAATTTCTTTCCTCTTCTTCCTGGGGATCTCCTACTTCCTCCCATTGCATTAGACCTTATTGCATCACCTCAGTGACTCTGAGTGCCTTTTTAGGGAAGAGGATGGGAGGATATAATGTGAAGAATCTGTTGCATTATCCATGTCAGCATTTGTGGTGTTTAGTAGAAATGTTAATAATTTCTGCTCCTTTTATTTCTCTCTCTCTGGAAGGACTTCTTTTTGGGGAGTGTGGAAGAACACTAATAAGATGCAGCACTAAGAAGCAATTCATATTACATAAGTAGCACTGTGGAGACTCTGTTGTGCCATTGCACAGCCCAGACAATAGTAGATAAGCAATCTTGTAAAACAAGTCTGCTGTTCCATCAAGGGAATCTGGTGTAGCAGCATCCTAAAACAGAAGAGAGACGCTTCAGTACTTGTAATATCAACAAGAATTATGAAAATCAGAAGAAGAAATGTGATTTGGGTATGAATACGAGCTATGGAAAGCTCTGACTGGCTATCAGTTATCGGTTTTAGAAAATGGAAACATTTTATTCGTTCTGATTGGTTCAGCTGTTAATTGCAGGGCTTGCTTTACCAACTGATGGATCTAGGTATAACAACATTTCTGAGTGACAGGGAAGTTTATTATACATGGCTGTGATGTCATGTGCCTTCTTGACCGATACCTTAACAATGCTTATAATTTGCCCACACATATTCTAATGTGATGTGTAATAAGGCAAGGTAAATACTACATAAAATTATATACCATTTGCATGGCACGCCTTTCTGTTAATCATTATTAAATGGTTATTGTCATAGCCATGTGGAGACACTAGTTAGGTATCACTGGTAGAATCTAAATAAGGACTTAGACACAGATATGTTTTCATAACAGTTTGTTGCACTTTTATGTTTTGGTGGTTTTGGCTGAGGGCATGGGGGTAGTCCGAGTTCGTGTCTCAAATGCTTATAACCTAATCATTTGAATTCATTAAAAAAAAACCAACCTTCCTATCAGTGCAGAATGGAGGAAAAAGCAGACCATGCTAGACAGATTACTGTAGAGGATGTATTAAATATATGTATAATGTTTTATTGACTCTGTGGTATCCTTTTTAAAATTGTTTTCCAGTTTAACTAATACAAACATATTCCTTTTCTCAAAGGGAGCTGTCTTCTCCAATTGAAAATATAGCTTTGAACTGAAAAAACACTAAGAGTCTGATGGGTATCAGAAATTTTTTGGTTCCTTTCAAAAACCTCCTGATTTGTTTCTCACTGTTGTAATGATTGATCTCCCTTAACTTTTTTTGTATTTCTTTTCATAAAAATTGCAAAGGATGTTTGAAACAGCATGGCTTTTATGAGGAAGAAGGAGCTTAAAATCCAGCCGATGATAGAAAACATACAGCATAATATAAATACATGAAAGAAGGGAGAGCGTGTTGAAGTAGCTTTCTTAAATCAGGTAGCCACATTTTATTGGTATTACAGTACTGCCTTTCACATTGCTTCTGAAGAGCCAAGTTTCACTTTGACATCAATTTTCACAGGTGCAAATGACAATATTAAGATGTCTACCTACCTTAACAGCAGCGTATGACAGAAGTCTCAGTGCTGCCAGTTGTGCTGACAGCTGATTGCAGGCATTAGTGGACATTCTTCAAAAAAAGTTCCTATTTTCTAAAAAGGATTTATAAGCCAAAGTCTTACATATAGTCTTGTGAGAAAAAGAAATCCACAGAGAATCATGCTGGAAATTTAATGTTTTAGAGCAAGCTATTAATGCCACAGAAGCTATCTTTTATAGAATATCAGGGTTGGAAGGGACCTCAGGAGGTCATTTAGTCCAACCCCCTGCTCAAAGCAGGGCCAATCCCCAAATTGTCCCCTCAAGGATTGAATTCACAACCCTGGGTTTAGCAGGCCAATGCTCAAACCACTGAGCTATCCCTCCCCAGTTACAGCTGGAAAGATCATATCAAAAAAATCCATAAATGGGACATCATTGAAAGAATAATTCCTGTTGATATGAGTGAGAGTTCTGGATGTGAACTGAGGGCAATATGTTGCCCTAAGTATTAGAGCAATAGGTACTTTTCAAGCTGACAGGCATGAATACTATATGAAATTCCTTTAATGGAAAGCTTGATTGTCTGGCAGTTTAAATTCAGAATCAAGTCAAATAAAATCTTATCACTTTACTTCTAATCACTGTCCAAACTTCACAATACGCTGTGAAGTCAGTATTATCTTCTGAATTTTATAGATGGGAAAGTGAAGTATAGAGATGTTAACAGTCACCACTGAACATACCAAGTGAGGGATGTTACGCATGTCGCCACCGAGTGGCTAAACTCTATAATACAGTTTAGCATTTAGTTACTGCCCAAGACAGGGCCAATGCTACTCCCCGCTACACTGCTAGTTTTAGCCCACTTGCTCAAGCGGGGCTAGCATGTGTCTATCTACTAGCACTGGGAAACATATTCTCAGCTGCAGTGTAGACCTACAGTAAGTAGCATTAGAATCAGGGAACTGGCTCCCTGACATCACACCATCCCCACGCTAAGCAGATCCACGGCACAGGAGAGAATAAGCCTCAAATTGCCATTGAGAATTTTATAAGAAACTAATATTATACAATAACTCATTTTAATTCATTATCATACTGTATTTTTTAAACTGCAACTAAAGAAACAGAAAAGGTGCAAAGAGGCATTTTATTGTAGACCAGCAATTTAACAACTATTGAGGATTCTGCTTTGTGTGTTAGTATAATCCACCTCAGCCAGGAGACACTCATGCTTTTGATGCTGACGTTGGAACTCTAAAATATCACTCTCACCAAAACATTCCAGCTCGTCTCCATCTCTCAACAGGATTCTGGAATTAAAACTTTCATCCAATTACACACAGCAGCTCAGCCTGCATCAACCAGAAATCAGAAAATAAAAGCTAACAACATGCAGGAATTCATGAGAAGCTTCAAGATCCTGCCAAACTCCACTCTCTGGGACTAAACATTATTGTTTTAATGATTATGTTTACCTATGCTTCCACAGCCAGTTTTGACAAAGATACAAGAAGACAGTTAAGAAAAACTGTTCCAGGAACAATTGTGCACAGCTACTTCCTGAATTATTTTGTTACCTTCATTATGTCTAAAAATACTTTAAAATAGTGTAGACACAGACTATTAACTTTTTCCCCCTTTCTTTTTCTATCAACCTCCAACTCCATGCCCTTTGTCAGAACATGTCCAGCTGAAAAATTTCAGAGATCTCAGTATCATAGATCTCACCGAGCTGCTTGTTATACCTGTAACTAGATTCAGGGCTGCTGCTGATGGAGAGTCAACCCAGAGTGGGGTTCCAGCAGTGTAAAATGTCTACAGACTTCCCTCTGCTGAGGGCTTGCAGCCAGATATAAATTACACTGGCCAGGATGTGTGGGCAACGCATTTGTTTAGCATAAACCCCCAAAGGTTCGGTTGGTGGAACCCCAGTCCCAGCTTAAAGCAGCCTCAACTCGGGGAAACACTTGAGGGAAATTGGGTGGTACAAACTCCCCTAGATGCAGAGGGACTGTTAGCTGAGGGAAGCGCAAATAACACACCTCAAGGCAAATTCACTTTGAGTTCATAGGTAGAAAGGATCAAATAGTTGCTTCTTTTTCAAGAAGTCATAGGTTATTAGTGTACATGTTTTACAATTTTATTGCACACACTAGGTTAGAACTGTGTGCATGCAAAAGAGTGTGCACATGTGCAAATTGAGTAACTGCACCTTACTACCCAATTTGAATACTCACAATGTGGGGTTTGGATGTATGCAATATGGCAGTCCTCTGAAAATTTGTCCATTAAAGGTGAAACTACCTTGTGCGGTGAGGCCTAGACAATCCATGTTTCTTTCTAACAAGATACCCCAAATCATCAGCTAACTACATACATATGTCAGGAATAATATAAATCACAACTTCTGGCTTCAAAGAGAAAGGACACAGAGGCAGCTCAGTTAGATCAAGCAATAGAAACATATAAACCCCTTAAAAGGCTTGTTAGTTTCAGCAGAGAACAGCAATACACATATATCCATACCAGTTCCTTAGTTACAATATGCATCAAAATCATATATTAAATTACAAGAGAATGTCAACACATACACGGTCCAATGCACAACCTGTCCAAAGCATTTTAAAATCAATTAGCTGAAGCATTCCTCTTCATGGTTTTTGGCATTTACTTCAAGTTCTGGCAGATAAATTATTAGGGTATGTTTTGCACTCTTGGTTAGTCCACGTTTCCTGAAGAACCTAACCAAACCAGACTTGTGAAAATAGGCAGATATGCAGAGAGAGAGAGAGAACCAATAGATGCATAATCTTTTCCACATTTAAAAAAACAACCACCACATTTTATCAGAATGGTTGGTTTAGTCTTTCATTCCTTGGCTGAATGATTTCAGCTTATAGCACCCACGTACAATTTTGTTCCATAGGATTTTTAGGTACAACAAAAGTCAGTGCATTCAGTGGCCATAGCTAATATTGAGAATCATGGAAGTGACTCTAGACAATTTAGGAGAAGACCATTACAGTTGGTATATATACAAGACTGCATTTGAAGGAGTTTAGCATGAGCACCAAAATATACTTCTACAAACGTTGCTCTATAAATTACTAGAGCTACCATCTAAAGGAAGGCTGTGGAATCCAAGGGAGGTTGTACCCATCATTGGAGGTTTTTAAGAACACCTGTGAGGGGTTTATTTGGTACTGCCTCAGCACAGGCATCTGGGCTGATGACCTCTTGAGGTCTCCTCCAGCCCTACATTTCTATAATTCTATGGCAATACAAAATTGTCTGTGACTGTTCAAATTTGAAAGCCAATTTCAATATAACCATGTTCATGGTCTATGATGTTTGCTTTTGGAAACACTTAAGAACTTGACCATTGCTACAATGTATAATCAATTAAATCTAATATTTAAAGTGGGGTTCTACTCTGAAAAGTTGCTCTGTAAATAATGGTATTATTATTCTTTCCATCACTGCCCTCACTGACACATGGTCATTGTCTTCATTGGGTTTAATTAGGTGGCACTGGTTGGAACTGTGATGCTGTGTGTAAGAAAAGTGACCGTTTACATCACTGTTGTTACCACTGTTATACAATTTCCATAAATCTTGTACAAAGTATGTTATGTAAGGCATCAATGGAAAAGTTACGACTTGCTAAGCATGATTATCCTGTTTATATGCATGTATCATCTTTGTATCTGAAGTTAGGAATATTGGCTACATACTTGTATCTTAAACGTGTTGTATTCCTGGGAGACACCCCCAGATAGATTTACATTAGGGCTAGACAGCTATGTGATCATGGCCCATTAAGGATACTCAGCTCTCACAATGAGACAGTGAAGAATCTCAGACGCCCAGATGCCTTTCCTGTGGATGGCTTAGACAGCAAGAAGCCAATGACAACTCCCTGTGATTCAGCAAAACATGTAGAGACATGTGATATGATCATGTGACCCTGGACTCCATCTTGGGCCATTAACTTTCCATGCACATGGCAAAGGATATAAAAGACATCTGAGACACCTCCATTTTGCTTCTTTCCTGTTCTAGTTCTCTGGATTGTGAAAAAAAATTGAATACTTTTCATGCTATGAATTATTCTCTCTATTTGCAAATTGATGATGTAGCACAGACATAACTAAGATGTGAGGGTATGTGTAGAAAATGAGAACACCTGAAAAGAAGTTATTTTATATATTTTAATTCATTATTCATTCCTGCTCCATTTGTAGGACAATTGTCTCCTAGTCACTTTGTTTTAGTCTAGTTACATAATTTTTGCTTCACTATCAGCAATTTTTAACTTGGATAGTTAGGGTAAAGTGATGGAATAAAATATCTTTCCATTGCAAAAAGCACTTTACTGTCAAAGTCGAGACAAGCAATATTTTGAGATCAACTTTCATGGGCTCTCTATGTCAGACACAATCAGTGTTGGAGATATTTGTTATATATTGTGACTAAAGCTAGAGGTCTGCTTTGGTTTTGTATTTGAAAAAGAAAAAATGTTCTGTGTGAACATTTATTTTAAGTCTTAATCCTTTTCCCATTCACTTCAGTGGGATTATATTCAGGCAGTCAACCAAGTATAATAAAAACTATTGTATATGAAGTGAAACATAAAGAAGAATACCATCTCTGTAGCTAAACTTAAGTAGGGTGGCATCTTGTGACCCTTCTTCCCCCTCTCCCCCAACAGAATCTTTATAGTTACTTCCTCTTTGTTTAAATGGTTTTTCATTGGTGGATATGAGTGAAGAAATTACTTCCTAAGGACAGGAATATGAAGTGTTTGTTCATGTAACAGTTTTCATATAAACACAGCCCAACAAAATACTGCACAGCTATGGGCCAAATCCCAAGGACCTTTTTCTGCTTTTTCTCTGTCATCTTATAGGAATATTTTTAAATTGTCCCATTGTGAAGCAATAAAAAAATGCAATGAATAAGGGCAGAATAAAAAAATCCAAAGAGATAATAAAGGGCATATGGGAATGCCACATATTACAAATTCCAGATAACCACTTTCTGTGTGTCAAGAGGTTAACACAGTTCAAACTAATAAAGCAAAAAATTGTCTAATTTCTGCAGCTTGCACAGACTAAGATAATCTTCTGAATACTCAGTGAACTGTAACCAATACTTTAGGAATCATCCTTGACAGTCAGTATGATTTCTATGGCTAAAGTGTTTTACCCTGCTTAGAATTGAAAAAAAAAAAAGTTTTTACTTGATATTTACTCATACTTTAGTTAGGAAGAAAGTAAAGAGAGTTTGCTTGAGCAAGGATGTAATAAAAATTGAGAAAAGAACTCCTAAACTAGTGGTGGGCAACCTGCGGCCCATCAGGGTAATCCGCTGGCGGGCCACGAGACAGTTTGTTTACACTGACTGTCCGCATTGAAAAGATGTCTGAGTAAATATGACTCTCACATCCCTTATCACCTGAAACACCCCTCAGATTATCCTGTTCTTAAGGATAGGTGAACTAGTTCTGATTCAGGCTGGTATGTGTTTGAGGCAGGGAGGAGTCATTTGAGAATGGAAGACGAGACTCGGGGTAGAGGGGGGGTGTTCCTTTCAGGGCTCAGGGAAGATGTTTTGGTTGCTTGTTTTTGAAGCACTTCATTTTACTGATTGACTTATTTTCTGACTGTGTGTCTTCCTAACTGCTGAGTAGGGTTTAGCAGAGATTTTACTGTTTCAAGTTTTTCTGGAGCACTGGCTGAAAATTAAAATACTGGTGTTTTGTTTGCTATATAAGCAGATTCCATCTGGAGGCTCTTCACAATAAGAAGAGTATAATTTAGCATATCTTGATAATGTGCTTTAAACCAAGCATTTGCATTTGGGGTTATCAGCAGAAATAATTCATAAATAATTCATAAATTAGGTGAAAAGTATGAACTGTATCTCCCTTGCCTTTCTGGTGTGATAGAAAGCTGCACTTCAACAATGTCAATACTTCATTTAATTCTCTTTTCATTTTGGGGTTTTTTTCCTTGCAAGTCTGCCAGGGAAAATTATGCTTAAAACAGCAGCAGGTTGGAGAGTCTTCATCCTTTATGTAAATTATACATTACAGCAAAATACTGACACAGTAGACAAATTTTCCTTTTTATAAACTCTTAAAAGCCAAGGTTTTCCAGGGATCTAACTTGCCCCTGGACTCCTGGAAGATTTGTGTCTTTAATAGGTCCAGCCAGGTGCCCCAAAATACTCACTTGACACACCCCCACCCCAGGTGCCCTAGAATCAACCTTGTCTGAAAGTTCTGTCCATAGCTTGATGGGCTGCCTAAACTATGAAGAAGATGAGCAGATGAGTTCTGTACCAACTGGAGCCTGTGCATTGTCTTCACATTTAGCTTCAGATACAGTGGATTGCAGTAATCCAGCCTGGAGGTGACAAATGCCTGCATCAGTATGACAAAGTCCTTATCCAGGAGGAAGGGGCAAAGTTCCCTGGGGAGTTGGAGATGAAAGAATGCATCTTTAGACAATAATACAATTTGTTCATCCAGATTTAGTGAGGAATAAAACAGGACCCCGAAGCTTCACAGCATCACGTAAGCATTGCCTGAGTTCAGCTTGAGGTAGCTGCTCTTAATCCAAGAACTGATCTGTTGTAGGCAGTGTGACATCTTAGTGCAGTGACAGTGGTTTCTGTCCCCAGGTGGAAATTTAAAGCATGATTTAGATATGTTTGTTAAAATGCAAATGATATTTTACAATAATATCCATTATCTCTATAAAATATAAAACATGGTTGCTTTATGTTTAAGTATTTTTTGCTAAAACCGACAACAGAGATTGATTATTCCATGATCACTTTTTTTTTTACATGAACTCAAGATGGGCATTATGAGTATGACTGAAGAACTGAAATAGTGTTATCAAAATCTGTTTTGGTGTGGAATTAGGTATTTATTTTAAAGATATATTTAATTCTTCATATTAAAAATCAGTAAAGTAAGAAATATGTATAATACATAATAAAAAGTGATGTATTTTGAAGAAAAATTCCACAATTCTTCTATATTCAATATCGCTAGTCTGTAAAATCATACACGCAAAACAGTAACATTTTTTCCTACATCTCTTCCAATGAGCGTTCAAATAGCATCACCATCATGATTTCTGAAGATGACTTGGATGGTTAGTTTTAACAAGACATTTTAGAAAACATAGTACCTCCAATATTTAGTAAGCTCTGAACTACAGTTGAACCTCAGAGTTACTAACACCTCAGGAATGGAGGTTGTTCACAACTCTGAAATGTTCGTAACTCTGAACAAAGCATTCTGGTCATTCTTTCAAAAGTTTACAACTGAACATTGACTTAATGCAGCTTTGAAACTTTACTATACAGAAGAAAAATGCTGCTTTCCCTTTATTTTTTTTTTAGTAGTTCACATTTAACATAGTACTGTACTGTATTTCCTTTTTTTTTTTTTTTTGCTTGTTTTGTTGTTGTTTTGTTTCTGCTGCTGCCTGATTGTGTACTTCCAGTTCCAAATGAGGTGTGTGCATGACTGGTCAGCTAGTAACTCTGTTGTTCATAATTCTGAGGTTCTACTGTATAGCCCTGATTGAGCAAAGTGCATACATGAAGTCATTCACATGGTGAAAGTTAAGAATGAAGAATTATGGAATCCATAAAAATGTAGGTCTGGAAAAGAATTTGAGAGGTCATCTAGTCCAGTCCCTGTCCTGAGGCCAGACCAGGTATACCTAGATCATCCCGAACAGGTATTTGTCTAATCTATTCTTTAAAAACCTCCAAAGATGGGGATTCCACAACCACCCAGTACTTAACTATTCTATTCAGAAAGTTTTTCCTAATATCTAAGCTAAATCAACGTTGCTGCATATTAGGCCCATTTTTTCTTCTTGTCCTACCTTCAGTGGATATGAAGAACAATTGATCACCGCTCTCTTTATAACAGCACTTAACATATTTGAAAACTGTCATCTGGTGCCCCCTTCATCTTCTTTTCTCAAGACTAAACACACCCAGCTTCTAAACCTTTCCCTAGTTTGCTCATGAGAATGTCAAAAGCCTCACTAAAATGAAGATTTATCATATCTGCAGCCTCCCCCCCATCCTCTAGAATATCCTGACGTAGAAGGAAATTAGGTAGGATTGGTATGATTTGCTCTTGACAAATCCTTGTTTGCTATTACTTATAACCCCACTATCCTATATATGCATATAGGTGTACTTAAATACTTAGCTAAATTGGGACCTAAGCCTTGACAATTGTCTCAGTTACTTAGTTGTGCCACTCATTAGGGTTCCAAATAAAACTATTTTGCAGTGCTTAGGACATATCTAACACGTCCCTGGCCACCGCTTCCCGCAGCTCCCATTGGCTGGGAACGGCGAACTGCGGCCATCGGGAGCTGCGGGCGGCCGTGCCTGCGTTGATCAATGTAAACAAACTGTCTTGCGGCCCACCAGCGGATTATCCTGATGGGCCAAATGAGGCCCATGGGCCCCAGGTTGCCCACCACTGAGCTAAAGACTCTTTGAAGTGCACTAGAGATTTTGCTATTATGATTGATTTTACATAGTAGTTGGATGCCTTTTATGGTGCTGGATAGCTGTATAAAACCCTAAAAATAGATTGCTTAACCAGTAAGTGAGATCTCTAAATTCAATGTGTAACAATGACTGCATGATGTTACATAGCAAAAACAGTATTACAGGTAATGAAAATGTGATACACAGAGTGCTGTTATAAGGCTGGTCTTCGCTTACTGGCCCCAGACACATGGGTCAGAGTAACAAACAGTTATACTTCTGTTACATGGCAGGGGTCAGTACTGACTGACTTCAGTGGATAAGTTTACATGGCATTCAAAAATCCCTGGTAAAAATTAAAGACCTGTTGTAAACCAAATCTAAACAAGGGCAGAAATAAGGCTGATTTATCATCCTTGCGTTACCTAGCTGTGCACGAACATCAAAACATAATGAACACCTTGTGTACTGCAATGCAGACCATAGCTAACCATATCTGGGTGAATTAAGGATGGGGTACTAATTCAAGTTCTTGACTTCCAGTGGTATAGAAGTTAACAACAAGGTATTTTACATGATTTTTAATCTTGGACTCTTGCATCCTGAGTGAAAAAAAATGGAAAGTACTTTGAATTGGAAATACTTCATAAACCGCTTCATAAGCTACTGTGTCAATCATAAGAACTATTATAGTATGTGTCCATACTTACAGGATATATTTTTCCTTAGATCATAAACCATTGACAGACTTAGCTTTAAAGCAAAATGAAGCAAGAGAAGTGTAAAAGTTTTGCTCTTCAGTGGTGGTAAAGGCAAAAAATAGTTACAACTACTGAAAAGTGTGTTAGCCAAGTGTATAATGCATTATACTGTTTTCCTTCCCAAAGGCTCCGTAGGAAGGAGAGCCTAAGGGTGAAATGCTGGCCCCATTGGAGTCTATGGCAGAACTACCAGGATTTCACTTTAATGCTTCATCATAATATTTATTCCTTGGTGAACTAATTAAAATAAGGAAGAAAGCTGAATTTTAGCCATGACAATATAGGCTATGGTACAAGTATAAGACATGGTAGCACATAGAAAGATTTTTATCCAGAGCTCTTCGTCCTATACTTTGGAAGCTCAAAAAGCCACCTGATTAAACCTGAACATATGCTTCACACTAGGGTGACCATATGTCCCATTTTGGCTCCGACAATCCCTTTTTTAAGCCCTGTCTCAGCCGTTCCAACTTTTTTGGCAAAAAACTTTTACTCAGTTGCCAAGAGTAAATGGGAAAAATGCTCACTTCTGTCAAAAAATTGGGGCACGGAGGAATGTGTGTGTGTGTGGGGGGGTAAGCCGGTGCATGGGGGAGGCAGGACTTGGGCAGGGGGCAGGCAGCTTGCCAGCAAGCAGCAACACCAGCCCCAGCCTTGCCCGGGGTCAGGCAGGGCTCCAGTGAGCAGCAACGCCAGCCCCGCGCAGGAAGAGGAGTGCGAGGGTCAGACTAGTGGCTTGGGCCAGCCCCACATGGGGATGGAGGCTCAGGCAAGTAGTGTCCCATTTTCCCTTTGGGAAATATGGTCAACCTACCATTGTGATATATGCCATCATATGCCAGCAATGCCCCTCTGCCATGTACATTGGCCAAACCGGACAGTCTCTACGCAAAAGAATAAATGGACACAAATCAGACATCAAGAATTGTGACATTCAAAAACCAGAAGGAGAACACTTCAATCTCCCTGGATACTCAATAACAGACTTCAAAGTGGCAATTCTTCAACAAAAAAACCTCAAAAAAAGACTCCAACGAGAAACTGCAGAACTGGAATTAATTTGCAAACTGGGCACCATCAAATTAGGCCTGAATAAAGACTGGGAGTGGATGGGTCACTACAAAAAGTAATTTTCCCTCTGCTGATACTCACACCTTCTTGTCAATTGTTGGAAATGGGCCACCTTGATTGCACTGGCCTCATTATCACTACAAAAGTAATTTTCCCTCCCTTAGTATTCACCCCTTCTTGTCAACTGTTGAGAATAGGCCACTTCCACCTTAATTGAATTGGCTCGTTAGAACTGACCCCCCACTTGTTAAGGCACCTCCCATCTTTTCATGTGCTATAATATATATTCTGCTTACTGTATTTTGCACTCCACGCATCTGATGAAGTGGGTTTTAGCCCATGAAAGTTTATGCCCAAATAAATTTGTTAGTCTCTAAGGGCAGGTCTACACTACCCGCCTGAATCGGCGGGTAGAAATCGATCTCTCGGGGATCGAATTATCGCGTCTCGTCGGGATGCGACAATCGATCGACGCTTGTACTCCACCAGCAGAGGTAGGAGTAAGCGCCGTCGACGGAGGAGCCGCGGAGGTCGATTTGCCGCTGTCCTCACAGCGGGGTAAGTCGGCTCCGATACGTCGAATTCAGCTATGCTATTCGCGTAGCTGAATTTGTGTATCTTAAATCGACCTCCCCTCCCCCCGTAGTGAGGACGTAGCCTAAGGTGCCACAAGGACTCCTCATTGTTTCTACTTCACACACTCTCTTTGTAAGACCTAAATGAAGCAGTGGAGCTTAGTAGACTCCCAGCTTCTCAAACACCAATTTCAGCAGGCCAAATTTAGAGGGCCCTTTTAAAACTTTCATGTCTGCTGCAGCAAAGAATGCTAGAATTCCCAACAGTACACTCACCACAGATATTCCTGCTATTCCTGATCATGAGACCATTAACCTAAAGCCAAGTCCTGTGTATTAATTGGTTTTAAAGCCTTCCCAGCATAGGTCTTTGCTGCCCATGGGGGAGACATCCTGCAGGAGATAAATTAATGAAGTATCCTGGAGGGAGGGAGAATTGAAGCCGTTCTTATTAGGTACCTTTGGCACACACTCTGGCCTTGAATTTGGGAAAAGGGCTCCACAGGCTGCAGTTTTCACAATTGATAAAGGTGCTTTGCATTTCTATAGCATGTTCACTAAGGACTGCAAAAAGTATGTCAAAAATATAAATCTCCACAGCACCCTTTTGAGATACGTAGTGAAGATAAAGAAGATAGCTGTTCCCTAAGTTGGTAAATTGAGGCATAAAGATGTTAAATGGAAACCAGGAAGCCTGACCAGCTCCTGTGGTTAACCACCAGGCTACCCTCCCTCCCCTTCATACACTCTTTGAAGGGAACTCAATAAAATGTGAAGTATTAACGTAAAAGGCATTTTTGCCTTCTGAATTTCAGTAAATTGGAGTCAGAATCTGAAGGGTTTATGGTGCAGAGCAAATCACAAATATTCCTCTATAATCTCTAAAAGCATTTATTGCAATAGTTACCAATGGCAGAGACAGGAGCTTTATTTTCAGATGGTATACATTTCCCCCTGAAGATCTCTCCAAGTTTTATTTTCCTCTGTCAGTACAAAAGGGTCAGAGTTCCTTTGAAATACACATTCTTTTAGCAGCAGACTCACGCATCCCTTGCTTCCTGAAAGCACTTGCCCTTCTGCAACCCAGAATCAACCCTTTTGTGGCCAGATGAAATGTATATCTAATTTTTAAAGACCTGATAAGAGCTCATTTCAAGCCACTGAAATAGCTTTTTATATATAGGTTGATCAAGGTGCCCTTTTTAGAGCTGTAACCTCAGTTTGATGGATCAACAGCTTGGGGGCCTTTCAATTAAGAGAACACTATCAGCTTAATTTAGCCCCTGATATTTAGACTTGGGGGTACAAAAGAGCGGGGGAGTGATCTGACACTTAATAAAGGAACATGAAATATTTTCATGGTAGTTAAATCAGTTATTTTTATTTCAGGATTCCCTTGCAGTGTTGTTACCCCAAACACAACATCATTTGGTTCAAGCGAGAAAACTGAAAAGTGAAAACAGTTATTAAAAACAAATGAAACTAATACATCTGCTTTCAGAGGCCTAGCTGAATGAAATTCCTAAAAAGAAAAATAGTAAAATGTTTGAAAGTAACTCAGATTTAAGATCCCCACCCCCACCCTTTAAATGATGTTAGGAATCAGTAATACAGAAAACTTTGGCTGATAAAAGACATATTATTTTCATCCTTCTTTATCTTAAAGAGGTTTTTAAAGCGATATTTTATTGGATTGGGTGGAATTAATTTAGTTCCAAAATAACCATAGCCCATTCCTTTACAATGAAATTGTAGATTTCATCTTTTTGTTCATTCCTTACAAGGTTACGGGACTGATCTTGAATGGTGCTGAGAGCTTTCTATGCACCTTTAAATCCCATTAACTTCACCAATCCCGTTAACTGAGAGTTGTGAGTATTCAGCAAATAAGGGGAGGTACTCAGCAACTTGTATGATTGGGCCCTGGGATGCTATAAAACACTGAAGAGCTGAGGACAGTGTAATGACTTACATTCGTTATATGTATTTCTCATTACTCTGGAAAAGTTTAACAACTAGCACAAGTCTAGACTTATAATTGGCTATAATCCTTCAGCAGTTTATTGATCGGCATATATATTTTTACCAGAACAGAGGCAAACTCAGATAAAATATATCAGGCTTCCTAGAAGAAGCAGAGTGAAATCTTATCCCCACTGAAATCAATGGGAGTTTTGCCCATTGACTTCAATAGGGCCAGGTTTTCATCCATAGAGTTTGAAATATACTTTGGCTCCGAACCTGTTCCCTTTCACAAAACGTTATATGACATTTTGGGGTCTGAATACTTGAAAGACTTATGTATGTACTTAACTTTAAACATGAGTAGTCCCATTGGTGTCAATGGAACTACTCACGTAATTAAAGTTGAGCATGAAAGTCTTTGCACAATCAGTGCTGTTTTCTGTTTACTCCTCAACATAATTGCCATTGGGAAAATGGATCCTATTTGTTGGCTTAGTAACTTTTTTTTCTTTCTTTTATTTTTGGATCCATCAGATTTCTTTTTACCTGTTGTTTGCAGTATTCCAAGTACTGCACTGTTCCACTGCTGTCTAGTTTGGTTTGGTAGATGGCTAAGTGAAGTGAAAGTGTAATTTATTTACCTATGCAATATATTTGTTTTAACACTTTTTAGCAACGTAGATTTTCATCTTTGTCTTATTCTTTTAGCTCCGGACAATTTTAAGATCTCTCTTTTGCGTTTTTGTTATACTTTTTGCTTTAGAATACACGTGGGGAATTTGGCAGGCAAGAATCTTCTCAGTATTTGTAATAAAAGGTCTAGTTTTTAAAATGCCTTTTACCAGGCTTCCTTTTATGTGCTCCCAATATTAGAATCTATAAATAATTGTGGGCACAAAGTTACTAATAATATATAGGGTCTGATCCTGCATTTGCTGAAGTCAGTGGCAACACTCCCACTGAGTTCAATGTATGAAGGATAGCACCCATAGTGTGACAGATTTATGTTACCAATTTGCCTGAGGTGTTAGGTGATCAGGCTGAGGCCGCAGGATTGTTAGGGGAGGGGATGAAGGAGCACACCAAGTGTTTAAGTTTTAAAGCTTTATTAGTAAAATAACAGCAGTGAGTGCGAGGTGCATTTTACATTACTTAAAGGAAGGAAGAAAGCATTAGTGCCCGTGACCTAACCCACTTTTATGCTTACACATGCAGAACCCAAGGCTGGCCAAGGCTGCGTATAACGTAAGAAGAAGAGGGGGAAGGGTAGACGAGAGTTTTGTTTTGTACACAGGCCGTTTAGGGTTTGCTGTTTATTTTTGACTTGCTTTGGCTTCTAGGAAGGTTTTTAAGTTCTGGGTTTTTTGGGGGGCATTTTGTTCAGGGACCTCTGTCCCCTGTGCTCTTTGTCCCAGTCCAAACCGGCTTTCTGCGGCTTTCTTAGCTTTTTCAAAACACACCGGCTTCAGGGGTGCGAGACTTTGTTTTCCCCCTCGTTGGCCTTCGCTGTCTCACTAGTTTTTGCATCCTCTGCAGTCCTGCTTAGCTTAGTTTATTTTTTTTTATGGCTGATCGGGGTTGGAATCTAGGCTCCCGTCTTTCTTGGCAGGTAGCCGAGAGTCGGTTGTGTGCAGTGGCCTTGGGCTGAAGTTAGCCTCTTATCTTCGGACCTAGCTGGAGCGTCGAGTTAACCCATTCCCTTCTCTCTCCCTCTCTCTTCGGCCTCTTGCAACCTGCAAAGGAACCTTTTACTCCACATTCACACCTTTAACCCTTCCCGAAATACCTTGCAATGCCTGCAACAGCGTTAGCAACGTACAATGCTGATCTGCCTCCCCAGGGGACCCCCTGAGGGAGGGGACCATTGGGTTGTGACATTCCCCCCCTTGACTCCAAATCAACATTTTGTTGTGAGGGGTCACCACTTAGGTTTTTACCCTCCCTCTGACACGGTGGCTAGTGTTACAGTTGGCCTTCTACACAAACAGCAATATAGCACAAACAAAATTGTTAGGGCGGCAAGAGAGTGTAAATACCAGGTATTATACAAATGGCAGGGAAACCTAGGACTTACACTAGTTGTAGATGTCTGTAGATGTCTAGATAGCTTAATTTTTATCCACAAATAATTACACCCGAAAATCACACCTGTGGTTATATGTGAGTTCAAAAAGGGAGCCAGAGTTATAAGTTGGGTGAAATCTTAAAATCACATATAATTAAGTGAAGTAAAAAGCATATTTCAAACTGCTTCAAACATATGTTTGTGCTCAGAAGTCACGCTAAGCCAAATTTTAAGATGTGGGTGCCTAAGCTGCATGTGGAAATAGGTACTCCAGGAGCAGAGAGATAATTGTGCAAGCAAAATCTAATATAGTTTTGTTCAGACAAAATGACTAGTTTTGTGAGTTTGTATGCAAATGACCCAGTTTATGGGTCAGCTCCTCATCTGGCATAATTGGTATAACTCCTTTATATGTCCAACAGCAGATTGTTAGGTGCAATTTGGAAGTGTAGTTTTGAAAAATTTGCCCCCTAAAGTTCAGTTGTAGTCTGAAAGGTGATTATGTAAAAAATAGCAGCTACTCAAAACCTGCTTACCTTCCTCACACAATTTCATTAAAAGAAGACATAGCAGAGGGGCTAGATTAGTTCTATATCAGTTCTCGCAAAACCTTCTAGGTCAAGACCTGTCTATACTTAAAATGCTACAGCTACGCAGATGCAGCACTTCAGTGTAGACACAATCTATACCTATGGGAGTGGTTTGTAGGGATATTAAAGAAGGTACTAACAGTGATTCCCCCAAGTGACAGTGACCCCCTCATAATTTGTCCCCTACACTTTAAAATCCAACAGTTTCACCAAGTACAAAAATCTCTTGGGTCTTCTGTTAAAACTTGTAAGCTACTGTCTGTAGAAACCATTGCTTACATCTATCCTGTGAAAGATACTTTATTACTATGTAAAATTTACAAACAAGTTAATTGACTTTGTTCTTGAAGTAATTGATACAATGTAAACAAACACTATAAGCCGTTAAGTGACTTTCACTTCATTCAACGGCTCCTAGGACAGACCTCCACCCTCTGTGATTAAAGGGCCGGGAGTCTCAAATGAATTAGCACACACCCCAAAAGTGGTGGAGACAGTAAATTAAAATATGGTTAAGATATGGAATGTATGCTGATGAATGCTTGATATACATGAATGGTTAGGGAGGTGCCAGCCTAGAAAGGGAGTATCCATCGGCCGAAGAATGTGTCAAGTAGGACCACCAGACAACCCCCTGAGGGTAAACTGGGATCCACCCGATCACCTGGAAGGATGAGAAACACAAACTTTGGACAGTTTGGAGCCACCAGGAATGTGCCCAGGAATGTGTCCAGGAATGTGCCATCTGCTGATTGAGTCAGCAACAGCAGAATGAAACAGCTCCCATAGACTAACATAGAAATTAAATCCTATAAGAATGGACTCTCAAGACTGAGCACTTTGAGTCTCTGGTTCTGCTGCCAGCCTCCAGGAGCATCAGGTGCACCTGACACAGACTCAGCTCCATCCTCATGACCAAGATACCTGGCCAGTAACTTGGCATGAGCAACTTCTAGGCTGGTAACTATAACACCTATACAGAACTTAAATGAATGATTGTGTAAATGAATATATATATGTGTGTGTGTGTGTGTGTGTGTGTGTAAGGAATAAGTAGTGATAGGAATAAGTAGTCAAACAACGTTGTTTACTTTTATCTTTTGCTTTATCATTATATTTACAATAAATGTGGCATCTTTGCCTTATCCCTCTTAATAAAATCCTGCTGGTTTTTATTCTATTGGTATAACAGGTTCTCCCAACGGCATAGGTAATATACCTCCTCAAGAGGCAGAATTCTTCCATCAGTCTAGAGCTGTCTACATGGGGATTGTTTTAACAACGCCATTCAGGGGTGTGAATTTTTCACATCCCTGATTGATGTAGTTAAACCGACCTAATTTTCCAATGTAGACCAAGTCTAGATTATATTTGCTCATTTTACAAATCAGAAGGTTCCCGCCCCCACCCACCTGACAATACTGCAACCTCCATTTGGGATCTGAAAAATAAAGCTATGCTTTCTCTCTTATATTACTGTTAATAATGATTGTGCAGTGAGAATTGAGCTGACAATTTGGATGATGCAAGAAATAAAGTTAGAATCCAGCTCACTCTTCCATAACTGCACTGTCTCTTCAAGGCAGAAAAGTAAAAACACCAAAACCCACTGCTCTTGACATTAAAGTAAGCAGGCTTGACTCCAAGATGTACATGGAATAGACATATTGAGTAAAAAATGTCACTTTTATACTGTTACTTTTCCTGACTATAAACCTCTGGAGGTTACTTTTGCCATTTTCCCACCTAGTTCTTAACATGCCTATATGTTCTGCACCAGCAGGTATTTCTTTTTCTGAAGGAGAGAGAAAATGTGTCTGTGTTCAGCGACAGTATAAGATGGCTTTAGCAGTCTGGAATATCTTTCTAGCTGGAGATATATGCCTATCTCCCTTTGTCTAAATGCCATTAGTGGTAAGTACAAAGCTTCAGCTGACCACTGAACACGATTGTGATGCATTAAATGTTTTGCTGTAAAAAATGAGCTGATTTCTGAATTCACAATAAAATAAAAGAGAGAAGATTATTATCCTGCTAAGTATCTAGCCCATAGGGGAAAGGCTGTTTTGGGTAGCTGCCAAGGTATCAGCTAAATCCTGCATGTGCAGCTGCAATTTTAGCATTAAAAATAGATATAGAAATAGTGAAACTATAACCAACTTTCTGGGATATGCAAACTATGAACAGATTCATGTTAATTTAAAAACATATTGGAAAAATAATTGCAATCTCCACATTGACATCTGTCATTCTACAGCTTTTCAGTAAATGCATGCCAGCTAGAAAGTGGATTATTTTCCTTTCCGAGACCATTAAGAAAAGTGGACACATTCAGTCATTTATTGGAAAAGACAACAATAAATGAGTTTACAAAGGTAAGATAAGACATAATGAAGATAATTGTTTTTGAATTTGGTGAACCTTTGTGTACAGTATTGAATGCAATAGATTATGTTAAAAATGTCTGGCTATAATCAACAAAAAAGTGATACTCAAGCTGAAACTCTGTATTCCTAGGTATTTCAAAGGAGTCTGTGATCAGTGGGTGATTTTAGATGCCATAAGCATTTTATCACTAAGCACATTAAGGCAGTGTAAGGGTGTAATTTCAATCATAACTTTGAATTGCTTGACTTAAATCAGCAGATGCTAAACAAAACATTAACATGGTTTTTGTTTTTCATTTCTTTTTTCTTTAGCAGGGTGTGTGTATGTGTGTGTGCGCTTGCAACGGGGGTGGGGGGAAGGGATAGGGGAGGCATTGTAGGGGACCCATGATACAATTGTCATTAGAGAGACAGTTGTGCAATGTCCTGTAACACCACAATTGGCAGTTAAATTTAGCAGTGTCTCAGAGAGAACAGTGCCACCTACTGAGCCATCACTTCCAGCAGCTGCACTATCTTGCTGTTTTTCCCCCTTTAAGATAAAGGGGATCCCACTGTTTTTCATGCCTGGCCAAATCATAATGGGGTGAATTTGTCTCTAGAGCAATCTGGAAAATGGGAATTTTTCCAGTGGGAGTTTTCACAGGAAAAAATCCCATGAGAAAATTTCCTGATAGGAAATACATGTTTTCACATAGGAAAATTAGAAACAATGTCCAACACGTCCTTAATCTTCTTTCCCCCCATTTTTCTCACTGTTTTCCAATTGCTCCCATGATGGGCTTCTGCCCCCAACCCACTTTTCTAGGAAAAAACCATAAATAAGAGAAGGTGGGCATTTTCCCACAATTTCTGAATAACAGAAGTTTTCTTCCCTAAAGTTTTTAATTACAGATTATCAAACCAAGAAATTCCACCAAAAAAGATTTTTGTGCAAAAACTTGTTTTTTATGAAAACCCATTTTTTTAAAAATAAAAATGTAATCACAATTTTTTTTATCAGCTCTATCTCATGGATCTCTTATGCTTCTCCTAGGGTGACCAGACAGCAAGTGTGAAAAATCGGGACAGGGGATGGGGAGGTAATAGGAGCCTATATAAGAAAAAGACCCAAAAACTGGTCACCCTAGCTTCTCCTGTCTGAACCATGATACTGTTTGTGATCATAAAATATCCCTATGGCAACTACAGCAATTGCTTATGTGGAAAAGAAGTACATGGAAGTATTCACAATTCTTGATCAATCTATAATGATATGAGTTCAGACGTTCTTGGGGCAGGAAGAGGGAGTGATCACTCTTGTATTTTTCTTTATGTCACCTCTTCCTTCCCATCACTTCTGTTTTCTTCGCCTGCTTCGGGAACATGCTTTCCCTCCATCTGATCCTCCTCTCACCCCCCTTTCCTGCACATTCTTCTGTCACTGGAGGCTCCTGGTGGTCCCACTGGTGTCAAGTATCCCTCATCTCACTGGTAGCTCTGGTCGCTCAGGACAGCTCCTTTTCTATCTGCCCAGCTTATATATTAGCTGTCCCTAGTGGTGTCAGCTAGGCTAGCGCCTCTGCCTTGTTTATACCTGTTGTAGGGAAACTGCATACCAGTGGAAGCAGTTGAAATAAATGCAAAAGAGCCAGTATAATGTTTTCGTCAGACTCACTATGGCCCACCAGCAAGCATGGGAAATAGGATTTAATCTCTTGTACTCATTAGGGGCCAAATTGCAGCTGACCCTGCACAGATATGCATGAAGTAGGAAAAAGGCCACAAGGAATCCTCCCCCTTGCACATCTGCACAAATGGCTGGCACACTCGCAGGCCTAGTGCACTTGTGCAAGGGTGGGACAGTGTAGTGCTCACCAGCAGTGCTGTATTCCCAGCAGGGCCGGCTCTAGGTTTTTTGCTGTCCCAAGCAAAAAAATTTTTGGCTGCCCCCCACCCCAGCCCTGGGCTCTCCCCCCCACCCAACTGCACTCTCCTGCCGTCCCAGCCCTGGTTCACTGGTAACTCACTTCCAGGGCAGGTCATTCAGCAGGAATTTTGGATGTGCACAGAACACAGACAGGATTGGTTCCCATATGGTTACAGAACTGTAGTAAAGTGGAACAATTTTCAGCTTGTGTGATTTAAGGATATCTGGATGCATATTATAAGACTGTCCTACATAAATGAGGAAAAGTTGAGGTGCCTTTATTATTCTTTTGTTCCATTCTTTGTTTCTATGGGGAACTTGCCAATGCAATATTACTGTCTTCCTTTTAAACAAATAAAACTAAAACTAAAAAAAAAAAAAAGCAATGGCTGTTGAAAATAGCAATTCCAGTCCGAATAACCACTGGGAAGCATTTCTTGCTCAATTTATTCTACTTTTTCTACAGCAAGTTACAGTGTATCAGTATATTTGATTTGGGAGAAATGAAGTAACAGCTGCTCAAATTGAGCTTGAGCACTCCTGAATTTTGAGGGTGTTCAAATCTGGAAGGCAGGTGCTAGATTCCCTTTCTGAATATTAGCTAAATCTGGAAAAGAAAAGTCAGTTTCTGCTTCCATGGCTCAGAAGTATAAATCCTCCTACGTGCCTGGTACTGTATCTAAAGCTGCCCAGGTCCTAGTAGAGCCTCCCCTCCCTTACTTTTCATTTTAAATTCTAGTGGGATCTACCTTGCTAGGCTTCAGATAGAGAGGTGCACTGTCCATTTAGTCCACCCAATTCTTTCTTTGGGGGAGAGCCCAGGGCTGGGGCGGCAGGAGGTGCAGGTGGGGGCCAGAGCTGGGGCGGCAGGGGGTGCGGGTGCGGGGGGGAGAAGAGCCCAGGGCTGGGGTGGCAGGAGATGCGGGTGGGGGGAGAGCCCAGGGCTGGGGCAGCAGGGGGTGTGGGCGGGGAAGAGTCCAGGGCTGGGGCAACACGGGGGTGTGGGGGGAGCCCAGGGCTGGGGTGGGGGGCAGCAAAAAAACCTAGAGCTGGCTCTGTCCCTACCATTCACAGCAAGCTGCAGCATGAGGTTTCAGTTCCACACTCCTTCCCCCTCCCTTTCCTGTTAATTGCGGCCAAGGGAATGCTGGGAAATGTAGTTCTTTCCCTGCTCCAGGGCTGGCTCTATAGGCAGGGAGCTAACCAACGAACTACAGCTCCCAGGCCCCCCTGTTGGTTCTCAGCTCCCATGCTGGATTCTTGCGTCCCTGCAAATTTGCCGCCCCAAGCAACTGCTTGCTTTGTTGGTGCCTAGAGCCGGCCCTGATTCCCAGGCAGGGTTGGGGCCTTGCTCCTGCTCTCCTTTATGCACCAGCAGTTAGAAAACAGAAGAAGCAGAAACATACACTGTATTCTTCCAAAGGGTGCTGCAGTTGTCTCTATGAGTGCATTCACCGACCCCATTCCCAATCATTCCGCTGACTCAGTACAGACACAGGCAGAACCCCCTCTGTGGCCTGCCAGCAGTGCAGAGATCTTTCCCCTTCCCTGTACAGCTGTGGCATTAAAAACCTCAAAAGATATATAGGACTGGTTCATTTGGTTTAGTTTGTTCAGTATATTCCCTGTTAAATGTCAGAGAGAGACTTTCAATCCAATTCAGTTGGTGCTTGAGGGGACTTTTGTATAAACCAACATTAGGACTGGGCAAATGGTTCAGACAGAAAACTGAACTGACTAAATACATTTTGACCCTACTAAGGTGAACCTGAGCATTGCAAGGTCAGTTTGTAAGACATGGAAATAAGCTTTTTCATCTTGAGTCTTCTTCCTACTAGTTTGTCCGAATATCTCACAACTAGGAGCTGGTGGTGGTACCTAAATATCATATAGTAGATAGATGCAGTCAAATAATTTTATTTTTATTTACTGCACATTCATTGTTCATCAAGCTCTAGTAGTAGAGATACCTGCGGCGGTAAAGAGCTTAGGTATTTTTATACTTGTGTATCCCACATACAGACATCCTTTGAGAAGACTAAAAAGTGCTTTCTGTAAAGATAGACGTGGTCAGATTTGGACATCTACACATTTTGGAAGACAGAAGAATTGAGGGGGATCGATACATACTTAAGTATGTTCCAGTCCCTTACTCATTTAACATATTACCAGGATTGAATTATTCACTGGGGTCAGATTTCAACCCAAGTCTCATCAGGACAGTATATTCAGTTTTCTCCATCCAAAAAACACCTTGCTTTTTATTCATTCAAAGGCCTGGCAGCTAGTTTGATAGTAGAAGTCATTCTGTATCTGAGGGTCTTTTGACTTTGAGCCTAAACCAGAAAGATGTTGAAAAGGAGTCTCTGCTGGTAAAGAAATTAAATTGTAGATGTCTTCAGGCATTTAAGAAATTGTACATTAAGTTTCTGTGTAAGAACAGACATAAAATGTAGCTACTGAGTATAATAATAAAATAAGTCCTGGCTGCTTTTTTCTGAAACTTTTCTTAAAATAGAGGATTGAGGCTAAGCTTCATCTAAAATCCAAAGATTTTATCCATGGTAGCAAAATAGGAAAAGGATTAGTTTTGGTTTTTCTTAAACTCATGTTAAATAAAATGGATGTAGAGTATAATGCATTTTTATCTGATTTCATATTCCTTTCAAATTGCTAAGTGTCACACCAGTGCTTAAGAGTAGCATTGCAAGTATTCAAGCTAAAGAAATGTTAAATAAACCTTAGTTTGTTTTAATAAAGTTAGAGTTTAATAAAGTTGGGAGCTGTCCTTCAGCTCCCAATTCAATGATAATCCTTTCTAAGGGTATGTCTACACTGCGAGAGTAGTTCGATTTTACTTAAATCGAATATGTGGAATCGATATTAGAAAGTCGAACGTGTGTGTCCACACTAAGGACAGTAATTCGACTTTGTGAGTCCACACTAACGGGGCAAGCGTCGACATTGGAAGCGGTGCACTGTGGGCAGCTATCCCACAGTTCCCGCAGTCCCCGCTGCCCATTGGAATTCTGGGTCGAGCCGCCAATGCCTTCTGGGTAAAAAAATGTGTCGAGGGTGCTTTTGGGTAACTGTCGTCATCCAACCGTCACTCCCACCCTCCCTCCCTGAAAGCGCCGGCGGGAAATCAGTTCACGCATTTTTCTGGTCAGTGACAGCGCGGGCGCCACAGCACTGCGAGCATGGAGCCCGCTGCGACCATCGCTGCAGTTATGGCTGTTGTCAACACCTCACACCTTATCATCCACCTTTCCCAGAGGCAGATGCTGAGAAATCGGGCGAGGAGGCTACGGCAGCGCGGTGAGGACCCGAAGTCTGAGAGTGGCACAGACCTGTCACAAAGCACGGTACCCCGCGCCGAGGACATCATGGTGGCAATGGGTCATGTTGATGCTGTGGAACGGCGATTCTGGGCCCGGGAAACAAGCACGGACTGGTGGGACCGCATAGTGCTGCAGGTCTGGGATGAATCCCAGTGGCTGCGAAACTTTCGCATGAGGAAGGGGACTTTCATGGAACTTTGTGAGTTGCTGTCCCCTGCCCTGAAGCGCAATGACACCCGGATGCGAACAGCCCTGACTGTCCAGAAGCGAGTGGCCATAGCCCTCTGGAAGCTTGCAACGCCGGACAGCTACCGGTCAGTCGCGAACCACTTTGGCGTGGGCAAATCTACCGTGGGGGTTGTTGTTGTGCAAGTAGCCAACGCAATCGTTGAGCTACTGCTCTCAAAGGTAGTGACCCTGGGAAACGCGCAGGTCATCATAGATGGCTTCGCCGCGATGGGATTCCCAAACTGCGGTGGGGCTATAGATGGAACTCACATCCCTATCCTGGGACCGGACCACCAGGCCAGCCAGTACATTAACCGAAAGGGCTACTTTTCAATGGTGCTGCAAGCACTGGTGGACCATAGGGGACGTTTTACAAACATCAACGTTGGATGGCTGGGCAAGGTTCATGACGCTCGTGTTTTCAGGAACTCTGGTCTGTTTAGACGGCTGCAGGAAGGTATTTACTTCCAGGACCACAAAATAACTCTTGGGGATGTGGAGATGCCTATAGTCATCCTCAGGGACCCAACCTACCCGCTAATGCCCTGGCTCATGAAGCCCTATACTGGCGCCCTGGACACTGAAAAAGAACTCTTCAACTACCGGCTGAGCAAGTGCAGAATGGTGGTGGAGTGTGCTTTTGGACGTCTCAAGGGGAAATGGAGAACCTTACTGACTCGCTCGGATCTCAGCGAAACCAATATCCCCATTGTTATTGCAGCTTGCTGTGTGCTCCACAATCTCTGTGAGAGCAAGGGGGAGACCTTTATGGCGGGGTGGGAGGTTGAGGCAAATAGCCTGGCTGCTGATTACGCCCAGCCAGACAGCCGGGCGATTAGAAGAGCCCAGCGGGACGCGCTGTGCATCCGGGAGGCTTTGAAAGCTAGGTTCCTGAGTGAGCAGGGTAACCTGTGACTATTAAGTTTGTGTACAGAGAAGCTGAACCTGACCCCGTTTCTTTACCAAGTAAATATTCACTATCCTCTCCAGTTACATACCCCGTTCCCCACCCTTCCAACACACGTTTAAAAATAAAATCACTTGAATTTTGTTAATGAACACCGTTTTCTTTATTACTGTTTTCTCGGTAAAGTGTTGAACCTGGGACGCAGACTGTGGTGGGAAGCGGGTGTAGTGTAGTGATGCAAAGGACGCTTCTAAACTCCAGGAATGACAGGCTCCGCAGTGGTGGACTGGTTGTTTCAATGGAGCCTGCCACCCCTCCTGTTCGGGACTGTGTGTGTGGGGGCTATGTGACTTTGTGGCAGGGGGAGGACGGTTACAGATCCCCTGCTGCGTGGCTGCATAAGATCTCTAACCGCCCTCCCCCGCCACAAAGTCACATACCCCCCCCACACACAGAACATGAAAACCACCTCCCAGACTGACCAGGGTAACTAGTGACTGCAATGTGTGTGTGCCCTGCTGCTGAACCTGCCCCCGCCTCTGTACCCTGGTAAAGGTGACTGTCCTGTCCAATTACCAACCCCCTTCCTCTCCTTCAGACAGACTCTCCTGTAAAAGAACATGATGGAAACAGTAATTAAGAGAAACGTCTTTTTTATTAGCAACTACACATGAAACTGGGGGATGAAACTTGGACGGGGGCTTGGGTGAGGCGGGAAGGAAAGGACTTATCAAATTTTGGGGAATGACAGCCTTCTGGTACTTGAGCAGTCTGCAGGGGTGGAGTGAGAGTTTTCATGGACTCTGCCGCCCCTCCTTCTTGGGACTTTGGGTGAGGGGGGTATGGGACTTGGTGGCGGGGGAGGGCGGTTAGAGCGAGACTGCAGCGGGGCTCTGTTCTCCTGCCTCCGGTCCTGCAGAACATCCACAAGGCGCCGGAGCGTGTCCGTTTGCTCCCTCATTAGTCCAAGCAGCGTTTGAGTTGCCTGCTGGTCTTCCTGCCGCCACCTCTCCTCCCGTTCCATGTGTGATTGGTGCATTTGGGACAAGTTCTCCCTCCACTGGGTCTGCTGGGCTGCCTGGGCTCGGGAGCAGCTCATAAATTCCGAGAACATGTCCTCCCGTGTCCTCTTCTTCCTACGCCTCATCTGCGCTAGCCTCTGGGAGTGTGATGCCAGGCTAGGTCGGGAGACAGTCGCAGCTGTGGGATGGGAAAAAGGGAGTGAATTCCTCAGAAAGATAAATTTAGTTGTGAACAAAGAACATAGTCTTTCTCTGTGAACAAGACCATGCACAGCACCTATCACATGCGCACTCAGGACAAGGTCGAATTTTCGGCCTTCGCATTCAGTGCCTGGGGTCTTGCAGTGCAGATCAGAGAAGCGGGGCAGGACACCGGAATTTGTGTAGCAGGCAGACATGGTAAGCAGTAGACTTGTGGCTGCTTAAAACTTTAATAATAGCACTGGCCTCCTTTCACGTTGAAAGCAATGCCAGTCCCTGCTGCCAGCAATCCGGCAAGCATGAACTCTGCCCCGTCCCACCCCCTCACGGCTGTCCCAGGGAAAGATCCCTGTATGCTGCCCCTCTCTCGCCTCCACCGTGTGGCTGTAAACCGCCGGTTACAGTTCTGTAAAGGAACAGGCAAGCAGTCCCAATACTAACATTCCCCTACCTAATTCAAAGCAGGTCACCATGAGCGACATCACTCTGATGAGGATTTCAGAGATGGAGAAAGAAAGGATGCTTCGGGAAAGCCTGCAAAGACCAGGGCCGGATGCCGCCATGCTCTGCAAGGCAATGATCCCGGAGTACTTGCTTGTCTCCTGGCGCAGAAACGTCTCCTACTACGGAGGACCCAATAAGGCCGCTCTCCCCAGGAACCTGATGCAAAGGCTTTCCAATTACCTCCAGGAGAGCTTCGTGGAAATGTCCCTGGAGGATTTCAGCTCTATCCCCGGACATATAGACCGGATTTTACTGTAGCTGCACTGGCAGGGACTAAACAGTAGAGCGGCTAGGGCAGAACAATCATGCTAAACCGGACATTGTTAGATTTTTTTTCAGTAGTTGCACTGCCAAGGACTGAAACGTTAAGCGCCTAGGGCAAAGTAATCATGCACAACCCATTGTTAATATTCTTAATATTCCTGTTCTGTTAAAAATAAATGTTTACATGTTTAAAACACTTACTGGCTGATCCTTCCCCTGATTCTGTGTCCGGGTTACATGCTGGGGACGGTTGGTAGGGGATCTCTGTAAGGGTGATGAAGAGATCCTGGCTGTCGGGGAAATCAGCGTTGTAAGTGCTGTCGACTGCCTCGTCCTCCTCATCTCCTTCCTCATCTTCCCCGTCCGCTAACATGTCAGAGGAAGCGGCCGTCGACAATATCCCATCCTCAGAGTCCACGGTCAGTGGTGGGGTAGTGGTGGCGGCCACACCTAGGATGGAATGCAGTGCCTAGTAGAAACGGGATGTCTGGGGCTGGGATCCGGAGCGTCCGTTTGCCTCTTTGGTCTTCTGGTAGCCTTGTCTCAGCTCCTTGATTTTCACGCGGCACTGCGTTGCATCCCGGCTGTATCCTCTCTCTGCCATGGCTTTAGAGATCTTCTCGTAGATCTTTGCATTCCGTCTTTTCGATCGCAGCTCGGAAAGCATGGACTCATCGCCCCACACAGCGATCAGATCCAAAACTTCCTGATCAGTCCATGCTGGGGCCCTCTTTCTAGTCTGAGATTGCATGGCCATCTCTGCTGGAGAGCTCTGCATCGTTGCCAGTGTTGCTGAGCTCGCCACGATGTCCAAACAGGAAATGAGATTCAAACTGCCCAGACAGGAAAAGGAATTCAAATTTTCCCGGGGCTTTTCCTGTGTGGCTGGTCAGAGCATCCGAGCTCGGACTGCTGTCCAGAGCGTCAACAGAGTGGTGCACTGTGGGATAGCTCCCGGAGCTATTACCGTTGATTTCCATCCACACCTAGCCTAATTCGACATGGCCATGTCGAATTTAGCGCTACTTCCCTCGTTGGGGAGGAGTACAGAAGTCGAATTAAAGAGACCTCTATGTCGAACTAAATAGCTTCGTGGTGTGGACGGGTGCAGAGTTAATTCGATGTAACGGTGCTAAATTCGACATAAACTCCTAGTGTAGACCAGGCCTCAGACACATATGGCTGTAACACAGATATGATTGGCTCCCCAAACAGAACTAAAGATGTAGTACTATAACTAGTTCCTTCTTATATGAAGTTTGTGTGTATGTATACACCACAAACACACACTTTTGATGGAGTGGAGAGGACCAGGAGATTTGACAGAGATTAGCTGGTTTACTTCAACTGTGATTTCCTTTGCAAATATCACATTTTCATACTTTTGGATTATTCTCTCCAACCAACTTTCTTCAAACAGGGTGAGTTTTCTAAACTGCCAAAGTGAATTAGGAGCACAAATTCCATTAAAAGTTGAATGGGACTTGTTTTCCTAAAATCACTTTAGGCCCTTTTTAGAAAGCTATCCACAGTATCTAGGTTAATCTGGTAATGACCTGATTCAGTCTGCAAGGGTGTCTCAGAAGTATAATTGTATCTGTGTTTTATATCATACTCAACACCAAAATATCTGAACATCTAAAGAAGTTCAACAGCTATGTGGATGTCTACAAACAAACCCTACTGAAGTGTGCAGCCCTCATATTTGCAAGTAGTGGAGCTCTCAGACAATCTGACTGAATAGTAAAGCAAGGGGTTGCTGAGAGCAGTAGTGTAGTCAAGGGTAAACACTGGTAAATGGAGTTTGCAGACTTCTCATTTGGGAAATATGGAGTTTAGGTTAGTTTACCTCTTTTTAAAAAAAAAACACTATATCACTGGTGGAGAGTTTCCATCCACACCACAATGGAGCCAAAGGGGTGAGGGAGATTCTCTCAGAGAATTTCCCACCCTCTTCATTGTCCATCCACAGGGCACTCATTGGTCTTCCTCTATAGGGACCACAAATGACCTGTAATTGTGACTGAAGTGGGAAGGAGGAGAAAGATAAAATCAAATCTCCAGGAGGAAGCTCTGACAAAACCTCCCTCCTCCCCAGTGCACGCACACATATGCACACACAGAGAAAATTAGATATTGGGTGATATCTGAAGAGCTCTGCTCTTTTTCATGGGAAATCTTCTAGCCAGATGGGCTCCTCATTCCAGATCTTTTTCTATCATATAGGATGGCAGCAGAGATGCTAAACCATTTTTGGGGTGCAACTGGGTGGCCACAGAAGGGCTCTGCTACTTTGATCAATCTCGACTTAGGATGGTATATGCAAAAGAAGCATTCCAAACTACAGAAAAGAAGGATTTCTAGAGTGTCTGAAACCGCAAGTCTGCACACTGGTGTGCCAGTGAATCCAACTAAATCCGAGCAGGCAAATGTCAGATGATAAATTGCTGTCAATCTCAGAATGTAGGATATACCTGGTTTCATGTTGTCCTTTCATACAAAGATTCACTTAAAGGCAAAGAAATGGTGAATAAGTAAAATTAAGGTAATTTATACTGGTGTGGAAGGACTCTGAAAGGAAAATAAGGGATGGTTTCCTGATAAACCAAATCAGCATTGAATCAAAAGAAAGTAGGAGAAACCAAAGATGAAGTTTCAGTTAAAATGACTACTTCCACTGGGCACTGGACAGCAGGAATTTTTATTGTGCCATTGGAGTTGATATAGGTAGAAGATAAATCTTCAGCAGAAAATGTGATCTTTCAGAAAATAAAAACCAGGCTATTTCCCTTTAAATACAAACAGTGACCTGTATTTGGTAGCTAAATACAGCAGCAGAGCAAATTGGCCTCATTATATGTTCTTCTAGTTTCTTTGCCTGCCTGAAATATGTCAGGGCAAAAATTACCATAAGATTGTTGCCTGCTCAACAATCCTGTAGGAACTAAGAGAAAATAAGCATTAGTTTTCATTTGAATTAGATATACGTTACTGAAGATAATCTCAGACAGCTGATTTTAAAATCTATATTGCCACATTCAGGATGTGTAAGTTTTGCATCAATAAGTGGATGTACATAGGTCTAAGGGAGTCTAAGTTTTGGTAACTTACATACTGCAGGGATAGTAAAGATAACCTCAGATCAATTTACCAGAATGTAATTTATAACCCTATACATATCACCTCTGAATTTGGCTCATTGAGTCTGATGGAGTCTAAAATCGTTTACTCACATGCTAAGGGGAAAAAAGGGTATAGCAGGAAAATCAGCTCAAAGGAAAGGTAACGTAAGCCACATTCAACATTAACTACCCTCATCTGACTCTTAGGCATATGTCAGTAAATTACATCAGTTTACACTCAGGACTTTCATACATCCACTTAACACTTGACAAATCACTTCCTGAGGGGGAGGGACAGCTCAGTGGTTTGAGCATTGGCCTGGTAAACCCAGGGTTGTAAATTCAATCCTTAAGGGGGCCACTTAGGGATCTGGAGCAAAATCAGTACTTGGTCCTGCTAGTGAAGGCAGGGGGCTGGACTTGATGACCTTTCAAGGTTCCTTCCAGTTCTAGGAGATAGGATATCTTTATTTATTTAAAAATTTATTTAATTTAATTTGGCCTTGCATATCTGAAAAATTGTCAGCTACTTCCAGGTTATCCATAAAATGCTGCTTCAATTTGCTTTTTGTTGCCGTAAATTTTTAGTTACTGCTTCATCAATTTGCTACTAGATGAAAATAAGGGAAATTAATGGATTAGGCACTAAATAGATTGGTCCAAATTCCACATTCATCTTGTAATACAATGTACTGACTATTATGCCATCAGTGAAAACAGCTGCCTACCATAATGTTTCCACCCTACTTAACAAATAGTTACCTGTCATTCTACTTCTAGAATAGAAATCTTTGAATAGAAATCTTGCTATCAGAATGGGACATATTAATTTGTATTTCATCAAACCGTAACTGTTTCAATGGTATACGGTCGTTATCTTCTCTTCCATTCAGACACTCACTCATCAACTCTTTTCATGGTTTCTGCTCTTTCAGCAACATTATCTCCCTTTAACTCTTGAACAGCTTTTGAAGCTCCCCATCTCCTGTTTTTCTTGAAGTTTCAAAATGTCCACATATCTTAGTACAACTAGTACAAAAAAACCCTCAACCATTGTCACTCTAAAGTGATTGTATTGCCAACGCCAAGCTTTCAAAAATCATGAGATTAGCTTAACAACCATGACATTACGTGTATATATAAATAAATGTAAAATGGGCTCTATTTTCTTTTTATTTAAGCCTTCAGGGAATCACTTCTCCAAGCCTCTCTCTACAACTGTAAGAGCTAGAAACTGGCATTTAATAAAAAAAAAAAAAAGCTCAGATTTTCAGGTTATCACATGATGCCAACAGCTGTGACTTTAAGAAAGACTGCCCACTAAATACCATGAGGTTCAAGATAAAAATCATGACAGTTGGCAATACTGTGATTTCATATTATCTCCTTTTCAAAATATGGATAGATAGTAAGTGCAAGTACTTGGGGCAGTGAACATTGGGATTCAAATAGCACTTGGTTTTTTATCTCACAGCTTTGCTTTCTCAATGCACAGTGGCCATTTACTGTGGTTACTTATCTGCCTATTGGAGGGACAAGGTGTAATCATGTAGTTCAGACGCAGTACTTAAATTCAGGGGACTCCAAATAATTGTTTTGATACAGAACCATCAATAGTCCAGCTAACTTCCCAAAGATTTTGGCTTATTTTTCTCAAAGACATGCTTTTGTGAAAACAGGACATTATTTAATTCCCAAGGTCAGGGTAACAAGATAGTTAGAAGAAAATACAGGAGAGCATGTTTAAAACAAAATGCAAAATGTGTTAATATCTGTTCACCTTGCAGAACAGTCAGAGGTTTCCCTTGGAACTGCGGTTCACTTTTTCCATCCCACTACCTCATTTTACCCCTCTACAAAAGATATACAAAGGCAAGTACCTAGCTACAATTTCTTTACTGGTCCAATCTACCGATTCATTGATTTGTGTCCTTTAATACCAGACACATAGCAGAAGTAAATCACACGGCGAAAACTACGGTCCCCAGTACAGACTGCTAAAGCAGTTTTTATTTTTGGCCATAGGCACAACTATCGGGTAAGGAATAAGGGGTACACGTGATCCCTAAACATTTTACTATCCTATTACATTTAATCTACTTTCACTACCTGTGGCACCATTCTCAAAGTCTGTAATGCAGTTACACCTTTTACAGATAGTTACACCCCACTATCTATACAGTTTTGGAGGCAACTGCACACATACTGTTCCAGATAATGTTTCATATCTGGAAAAAATTCCTGTAAATAAGCTTAAAGTTTAAGACCAGATCTCAGCTGGAGTAAATTGGTACACCTCAATTAAAGTCAATGGAGCTATGCCAAGTCATGTCAGCTAAGGATCTTTTACACTTTGAACATTTGTATTGATCTCTATGTAGCCAGCATAGATATCCAAGATACCATAATTATGCTTTTGTGAACTCAGAACAAGGGTTGAATGTACACTTTGCAACCTTTTATGCAGTTGTATCTGTGGGTAAAAACCCCGCCCATTACAGGTCCTTAAAATATTGTTTGAAGTAAAGTTTTCATGGCATTGCATAAAAAGTTGGAAGCACTAAGGCTATTGCAGTACTGCTAAGTGAATTGTTTGCAGTTTGCCATACTTGATTTACTGGCATTCTAACTCATTTGATCAATAAGCTGAAATTGGAACAAGAGACATCACCTAAGGTTTTGAGGAATGTTGGGCATTTCTATCGTGTCATCACAATCTTCTGTAGACAACATGGTGGTAGAAAATGAAAGCAAGTTTTAGATATTGGTCCTATATTATTAGGATTGTTATGATAAGCAACACTAGGTGATGAGTTTGCTCTCTGTTTTGGTCTCTGATTAAAGACAATACTTGAAGCAGATATGCTCTTTGGGAACTGGACATTGATGTTGGGCTGAGATTCTTGAAAGAAAGGATTGTGTATGGCCACCTTTTTCCAAGACTGTTTTATATATATAAATAAAACAAGTTATACTTAGAATATACCTAGACTCCACCTCTGATTCCTCCTCCACTGGAAGAGTGACCTGTCAGTCACCAGACATCTGCTACCAATCAACAGAGGGAAGACAATGGTGTCAGAGCAGGACATGATATTAGAAGAAGGGGCAACAGTATTATTAAAGTATCTTAAGAACACATTAGATATAGAAAAATTAACTGGATTTCAATCTGCCCCCGCCTCTTACCACACTACTAAGGCAGTATGTGTAATAAATAGATCACTGGACTATGACTCACAACACCTGGGTTCTATTCCCAGCTCTGCCAGTGGCCTGCTGGATAGTCACCTTGGCCAAGTCACTTCATCTCTCTGTTGGTCAGTTTCCTCATCTATAAAATGGTGATAATGGTACTTATCTCCCTCAATTGCAAAGTATTTTGAGATCTACTGATGAAAAGAGCCAGGCATCGTGACTGTTATTTGAAACTTTACCATTAGCAATAATGCAAAACTTCAAGTCGTGTTGCAGTTGAATGATATTACTTCACCCACCGTGTCTCTTCAATAGACTGTACAGTTGAAACATGGGGTAGGCAAAGTAAAGCTCAGTCTTGTTCTTTAGTGTAATTCTTGTCTATTTACACTATTTTAGACAATAAAAAAAGCACCTATGTAAAGAAGCAACATATTAAAGCAAGCTTTTCTTTTGTGTGTTTCAAGGTATTGTACATCCTGGGTTCCCCCAACCCCTACAAAGAAGTCTAAACATATGGATGGAAAGTATCTATTCTAGAGAGTTTACAAATTAGATTGATCAGAAAGTTATTGTGTTAAACAGATAAGATCAAAAGAGAGAAGAATGTTGAAGTAATATTGACCCGAAATCTTGCAATAATAATGTAGGGGTTTCCTACACTAGTGATCTCACTTAGCTACTCATAAATGTGATTATTTTTAGTTCTTATGAAGGTGAGAGACTGAAAATCACTGGTTTGAATTAGGCACGATGCTTGCAAGCATTACATAAACCTCTCTCTATGTCTCTGACATAACATCTTAATCTATAAAATCTTGTTCCAGTCATGTCTATTAAAGTAGATATGGAGACTGATGTCAGATTGTGTAGTTTTCTAATGTGAATAAACATTCATTAGGAAACAGCTCGAGGGAACTAGAGTCATTTGAAATGTAATTAAATCTATTTGTCCTAACGGCAAACAGTGACCGTTCCTTTGGTACCAGCTAATCCTGCCCATTTACTTACAGCAGTTCCACATTTTGCTTCAAGAGGTATAAAACTGGAAATCAGCAACAGGAGAAGCACCACTCACATTAAGCGTAGGGTGAACTATATCTGTTCTTTGCCAAAAACCATTACTGTGTCTTAGATTTCAATCATTGTCTTTGTATGCTGTCTAATAATGACTCAGGAGGTAATTTTACTACTCTATTCAGCACTGTTGAAGTCTCAGCTGGAGTACTGTGTCCAGTTTTGGGCACCACCCTTTAGGAAAGATATGGACAAACTGGAGAAAGTCCAAAGGAGAGCAACACAAATGCTAAAAGGTTTAGAAAACCTGAGCTATGAGGAAAGGTTAAAAAAATGTGGACATGTTTAGTTTTGAGAAAGAGGACTGAGGGGGGAACTTAAAACGGTCTTCAAATATGTTAAGGGTTGTTATAATGAGCACTGTGATCAATTGTTCTCCATGTCCACTGAAGGTAGGATGAGTCGTAATGGGCTTAAGCTTTAGCAAGAGAGATTTATGTTATATTAGGAGAAACTTTCTAACTATAAGGACAGTTAAGCAGTGGAATAGGTTTTCAAGGGAGGTTGTGGAATCCCCATCATTGGAGGTTTGTAAGAAGAGGCTGGACAAACACCTATCAGGGATTGTCCAGATATACTTGGTCCTGCATCAGCCAAGGGGATGGACTAGTTGACAGTTGTAGGGCATGTCTACCCTATAGTGCCCCCTGCTGAGTTAATGCGGTGCTCTGCATATTTCCTGCCTCAGTTTTCCTTCTCAGGAATCAATCACTTCATTTCAGGCACATTTGACACTTGACTCAATACCATCCTTGTTAGAGCTTGTTTATTACAAAGCCTCATACAAAAAGAGCCATAACAATAAGTCCCAAATAAACAAAACATGCTTCTGGCTTACATGATTACCTGAAGACTGCCATCTAAGGTCTGTTCCCAGTCCCCACAGGGCTCAATCTCACTCTCTCTCCCCACTTATGGGAGGAGTCTCAGCCCTCCTTCTGGAGATTGGGTAGTTCAGGCAACTTTTGTCCTTCCCTTCACCAGATGTACCCAGCTTGACTCCTGGAGCTAGGTGGCAATTCATCTCCCTTGCCATACCTTGTGACAGGTAGGGCTGACCAGTAGGCAGCACGGCCCATAAGGGGAAGACTACCCTGTCACAATGACCTTTTGAAGTTCCCTTCCAGCCCTACATTTCTATGATTCTATGTCCTCTGGTTATGCTGAGAACTTTAGTTCCAAGCACGTTCAATTTCTGTTGACAGGGTAAGTCCTTTTCAACAGTAACAGATTTTCCTTTCCTCTCACAGCCATTAGTTTCAGCAGTAACAACTAAACCCAGTCGTACGACCCTTTAACCTTGTTTGTTTAATTTGCATTAAGGGCGCTGAACCTGTCTCACCTCACTAGTGTCTATGGACAAGTTATGTAAGACATATTAGATTGTGCTTGAAAATGCACTTACATTTTCATTACAATAGACTATCGTCTGTACACTCAACCTTAGAAGATTTCATATCCCAGTGTTTGCTCCTTTTGAGAAGCCTGGAACTTATACAATTTCTAGTATGCTTTACAGTATAAATGAGAGTTCTGGCAGTTTTTTTATTATTGGGTTCAATTCTCTTTAAGAGACTATGGAAAAGGGACTGAGCTAGAAGAGGAGGGGCAGAGAAAAAAAATATATTATGAAAAAAATGGAATTAAGAGGGTAAAAGAAAAGTTTATAATAAAACTACATACTCTGTTTCTGTATACGATATAGTCTTTAAGTACTATATATGCTTTATATACTAGATACACTTTATGTATGTGTTTGTATATACCTTATACACTATATATTCCACTTAAGGGGTTTTTGGGAGTGAGGGATTTCCCATCCAATTCATAGTACAGTTTTCCCTTGGGCTATGAAAACTTGTTTGTTTTTTAATTGAATTACTTAAAAGATGTATGTGTACAATACAGGAATACAAGGTTTGTGAACTGGAACTAGTTTTGCATACCATGTGAACACAAAATATGGTTCAAGTGGTCTGCAAAACCTCCAAGTCCCGGAGGTTCACTCATCCCTAGTTTGCATTGAACAGAGCATGTCCTGTTTTATTTCTCTGGTGTGAAAGGAAAACTAACAAAGTGGTTATGTTAATTGTCTAAAATTAAGCTTAGCAATTACCAAGATGTTCAGAAGTCTTGGAGGCCAAAGCATTTAGTACTAAATCTTACCGAGGAGTAATTACATATATATATAGAGGAGGCTTAATTAGATGCACTGCCTTTGAGCAATTGTGACATGAAAGGTTGTGTTTAAGCAGAAATGTTTCATAGACCTTTAATAACCAAAATAAATGAAACTACACAAAACTACAGATTTTGCTGCCACAAATTCCTCCCAAATAGTCACAGAAGAATAGTCTGAAAATTCCAAACTCACTTGTAGCTTTTCCAAATTCTAGAAATTAATTTTGCACTAACATCGGAGACAGTCTGGCTTCTATTTCAATCAGTGGGACTTATGCCGTGGATTGCAACAGGAGCAGTAGTGAGATGCATATTAAAATTAATTCTGAAGGTAGTGGTGTATTTGGAATTATATTTGCACATTGTTATGTTATGCCTCTTAGCCCGAAACAACACCTATACAGTCAATTGATAAGTATCTTCCACTATACAATTCACTGATCCTTCAGATGTTCTATTGGTGAAATTCTTTGCAGTTGAATTAATATCATATATAAAATGTCTTCTCCATTCTCTACAGTAATCAAAATAAGAAATTCCTGTCTAAGTTTTATGTAAAACCTTGACTGAAGTGAAAAAGCAGTTTCTGAGGCCAAGCTTAGGAAACGTCATTTTATCCACAGAGAGCTAGATTTTGCTCAACCTCTGTTGTAGCTCGCAGGATCAGGGGCTTAAAGATGATGGAGATGGACTGATTTGGACCAGATTCTCAGATGGTAAGTCAGCATATTATACCAGGAGATAGATAGCTATATTAGTACCCATATCCTCTTCTAGTGTAAAATTTGAACTTTGATAGAGATTTTAAAGAGAGTGTGGACCTGCACTTACAACATTTACTCTCTGGGGAAAGACTGAATTTTCAGGCATGTTAGAAGTAAATCTGTTCAGTAGTTTAGGAGTTGGAAGCAGTTAAAAATGACTCATTTCTGAAATTCAGACTTACTTTTTCCCTGGATCCATCTAACTAATAGATGGTTGAGCTGTAACGCTTAGAGTTAGATGGACCCAAACTCAAAAACTAAATCTCACACTTAGGCTGGTTTTATTTTTTACATGTACAATTTAATAGCATATGTATATACATGTGCACATGCGCGCACACACACACACAAAACCCCTACCTCTTTTCCCTTGGTAAAATATTTCATAAAAACAAAACAAAGATAAAGTTAGTCATAGATCCTACTTCAGGGCATAAACTTATTATTGCAGTCTGGAAGAAACTTCCCCCCATATGCATTTATAGTGTATGTATAATAACTAAGAATATAATATCCTGGCTGTGAAAAGAGTTCTGTTACAACAACATATTATATCTTAGCACGAGTAACTACAAATGTTGTTTCTGGTCGCAACGTTCTCAGTTTTAGCTCCTGAAAGAAAAAATAACAATTGCACGTGTGTGCGTGCGCACACGCATGAGGATAGAAAATCCCTCAGGAGTATGGACTGAAAATCGGCCTTGTAAAAAAAAAGTGACCTAAACAATCAGCTCAAATAGTTTTAGGTTGAATTGAAGGATTGTGTTGAGGTTAAGAAAACAATATTAGAACTTCGCTTAGATCTGTACCAAAGAAAAAAGATCTCCCAGATGGAATTCATGATAAACCTGTTTTCCAATGGTGATACCATAAGCTTCTTTGAACTCAGACTAAAGAAGCCATGCTAAAAGCTTTTAAATATACAGCATAATCATAAGATACATCTCGTGGGGGAAAAAACATAGGCTGAGAAAAAGAAGGTTCCTGAAAGAACAGAAATGAATGAAAGTTTTGACCTCTTTTGGATTCAGTAAAGTATTGAATTTATTTTGAAAAATATAAGCATAGAAACTGCAGCCTTAAGGTGAAAAAGCACCACAAGTCTCAAGTGACAATAGAAACATAGAATCATAGAATATTAGGGTTGGAAGAGACCTCAGGAGGTCATCTAGTCCAACCCCCTGCTCAAAGCAGGACCAACACCAACCATTTAAAGGAAGAGCTTGCTTATTTTAGCTAACAATCAAAGATCTCCTCAAAATATGCAGTAGCTGTTCTTGAAATAGCAATGTCACTGGTAAGTAGACTCAAAATAGCAGGTTTTTTCTTTATCCAACTAATAAAGATTTTGCAGCAGACAGATGTATTCCTGCAATAAACATCAAGCCCAATGCTGTGTTCACAGTCAAGCAAGACTCCCACTGAGATTAACATACTTGGTCAGTCAAGGGCAGTTTGGCCTGAGTAAAGACTTCAGGTTTTGGCTCAAAATTAGTCCAAGGGCAAAATGAAAAGGTCACATGGATGTAGGTCTGGCTGTGTGGAGCAGAGCGGGAAGCATCTCTCTTTTTACATTCTGAAGACCAGACTGTACACTTCACTGCATGCAAATGCACTTCAGTACCTGCCGGAGCTCCCTGAAGTCAAGGGCGCTCTGTACTGGTGCAGTGAATTGCAAAAGTAGAGCCTAAGGGTGAACATCACTTCACCCCCATAAAGCTGAAGTAATCAAAATCAGTTAGGGTATGTCTACACTGCAATTAGACCCCCGTGGCTGGCCCATGCCAAATGACTCGAGTTTGTGCAGCTCAGGCTAAAGGGCTGTTTAATTGCGGTGTAGATGTTCAGGTTTGAGGTGGAAGGGTACCAAAGCTCAGGCTGCAACCTGAGCCCGAACGTCCAGAATGCCATTAAACAGTCCATTAGCCCAAGCTTCAGTCAGCTGGTACAGGCCATCCACAGGCTTTTTAATTGCAGTGTAGGCATACTTAGTGGCCTACAGGAGAAACCCAAACCCTGACTGTAGGTGTTAGTGGTTAAAAACTTTCAGTTTATTTTTAAATTCAGAGAGGATGAAATTCACCCAAATGCCTGTGCCAAGTCTACTGCACCAACCCAGGTTTGTACTTCAAGATTTAAGTGGTATAAGAGCCTTGCATGTATTCTTTGCACTGTGGTAAATTTCAACCATAATGATTTAAGACCTAACAGGCGCATTTTTACATTAATTAAAAAAACTCTATTTCAGTTCACTTTATCTGCCCTGAATGCAACTGACATTCCCCAAACATCTCACATTTGTGTATTCTGGGTTATTTGGGATTCTGAGAATACTTCAGACTAGTTTGTGTCAACAATTTACATCACTCAAGAGCCCAGTATTTCGCTAATGAACTATATAGAATTTCCCAGACAAGAAGCTTCTCATACAGAATTAAGGTTGCAAATATGTATCAATTACTTATGAGAACACAGGGTAATTGATAAGTGAATGAAATAAAGTAATAATCCATGCAGTATTTATGCATGTTACAATCGTAATAGCACTATTGATTCAGGGCTCTTTATGTGCCTATTAAGATGTCAATTCAGTTAATCAGGATATTAGAATGTAATCATGTAGAAAACGTTGATTTAAAAGAGTATTAGAAAGATCAGACAGAAGCTCAGCTTCAATTCACTTAGATACCATGGTGAAGGCGCAGTACAAAAATGTAGATTAGATTGGATAGATGTACAAAAATAGAGAGTGAGAAAGTATTTAGTTTGATGCCCACAAGCAGTAAGATAGACAAACTGGTAATAATTAGTGAGGGACAGATTCTGCTCTAATATACACCTGTGCAAACCTGATGTAATTCCAGTAACTACTCTCAATTTACATTTGCTGTACTGAGAGCAGACTTTGATCCATAGTAGTGTTTTTTTTAAATGAAATAAAAATTCACTTATAAAAGTACACTTCATTAGATGCATTATGTTTGTTTTCTAAATATAAGTAAAAGGTGTCACGTGTTCTTAGATATGCAGTATGTGTGGGGATAGGATGATTTGTTTAAAGGGTAAGAGATTTCTAGATGTTACATCTGAAGGCAAGGAACTGCTTCTCAAAAGGACAACATTTCCAATCCAGCAGCCCTTCATCCTCAGAGTCTTAATGAAGTCAGTGAGCTTCTCACATGGGCTGCAGGATCAGTGCCAATATCAGCAGAGACATTTGGCACAGATGACCTCTTTTGAAAAAGGAAACTAACTGGAGTTAATAGTTTTCTTGATAACAGGAATAAATAAAAGAAACTGAACTTTTGCGAACAGGGGCTGCTAACAGGGAGTTTCGCAAAGGAGTTCTCCAGGTGAAGGAGGAGCAAATACAGGACCCTTGGGGTAAGTGACTGTCTGTAGTGTGTGTTTGTTTGTGTTTGGGGGTTACTTGCTGTGTGCTGAGCTTGTGTTTGTCAGTCTGTTTGTTTGGTTGTTTGTTTGAAGGACCACGTGCTGTGGCTGGCAGTTGGAAGCTGTGAGCTTCAAAGGAAGGTCTGAAGGCTAGAAGCCTCTGGTAATTGGCTGAGCCTTAATCAGTGGGCGGGGCATTAACCCAGGCTAGGGCTTTATAAAGCAGCGCACAAGCGACCAGGGAGCTTTTGTGAACAGGGGCTGCTAACAGGGAGTTTCGCAAGGGAGTTGGGAAGGGGATCGGGAAGGGAGCACGGGTCCCTTGCCAGTTCTATCTTATACCCTTTATTCCCCTTAAAACCTATAAACCAAACTACATTCAAAACTTCTTGCTTTAAACAACCCCTTCATTAACTAGGAGACAATGCAGGCAGAAGCCCAGCTGCAGAGTGGGGGCTATCCAGTTTATTGCACTGAGTGTAGCATGTATGATTACCTGCCCTGTGGGCGGGTGGCGTATGTGTGCATTCGGTGCAAGGAGCTCCTGGCCCTCAGAGACCACGTACGGACTTTGGAGTCCAGGGTGGCGGAACTGGAGGAGCTAAGGGAGGCAGAGAGGTATGTTGATGAGGCTTTCCGGGACACTGTAGAATTGTCCCACCTCCGGTCAGACAGCCCCTACGCTGTTGAGGAGGATGAAAGGCCCAGGGAAGCAGAGCAGTCAACGGGAGTAGAGGGAAACCTTCCCATAGTTGGGACCCTCCTTCCAGACGGTGCTGGGGTTGCCTCTCGCACTGAGGTTACCTCTCCGGGGGAGGGAACTCCAGTTGCTAGGAAAAGGCAGGTATTAGTATTGGGAGATTCGATCATTAGAAACGTAGATAGCTGGGTTTGTGATGACCGGGAGAACCGTATGGTGACTTGCCTGCCTGGTGCGAAGGTTGCGGATCTCTCGAGGCATCTAGACAGACTTATGTGTAGTGCTGGGGAGGAGCCGGTGGTCGTGGTACATGTAGGTACCAATGACATAGGGAAGGGTAGGAGAGATGTCCTGGAGGCCAAATTTAGGCTGCTAGGGAAGAGACTGAAATCCAGGACCTCTATGGTGGCATTCTCAGAAATGCTCCCAGTTCCACACGCAGGGCCAGGTAGGCAGGCAGAGCTTCAGAGTCTCAATGTGTGGATGAGACGATGGTGTAGAGAGGAGGGGTTTACATTCATTAGGAACTGGGGAAACTTCTGGAATGGGGGGAGCCTATACAGGAAGGATGGGCTCCACCTAAACCAAAGTGGAACCAGACTGCTGGCATTAAACGTTAAAAAGGTTGTAGAGCAGTTTTTAAACTAGGAGATGGGGGAAAGCCGACTGCTGCAGAGGAGCATGTGGATCGGACAGAGACTTCTCTTAGGGGAGAGTCTAATGATAGAGAATCTCCAGGTTATAGTCAGGAGCAGAGGATGGAAGAGGATAAAGTAGGGGCCAGATCAGATGATAAACATTCACATAAAAAAGAATCTGAAACATCAGAAAAGGGCAGACAAATAAACAGTGACAAGTTTTTAAAGTGCTTGTACACAAATGCTAGAAGTCTAAATAATAAGATGGGTGAACTAGAGTGCCTTGTGATAAAGGAGGATATTGATATAATAGGCATCACAGAAACCTGGTGGACTGAGAGCAATCAATGGGACACAATCATTCCGGGGTACAAAATATATTGGAAGGACAGAACAGGTCGTATTATTATTATTTAGACTTCTAGCATTTGTGTATACTGCATACAGATGTGGTCTCCTCATCTCAAAAAAGATATACTGGCACTAGAAAAGGTTCAGAAAAGGGCAACTAAAATGATTAAGGGTTTGGAACGGGTCCCATATGAGGAGAGATTAAAGAGGCTAGGACTCTTCAGCTTGGAAAAGAGGCTAGGACTCTTCAGCTTGGAAAAGAGGAGACTAAGGGGGGATATGATAGAGGTATATAAAATCATGAGTGATGTGGAGAAAGTGGATAAGGAAAAGTTATTTCCTTATTCCCATAATAGAAGAACTAGGGGTCATCAAATGAAATTAATAGGCAGCAGGTTTAAAACAAATAAAAGGAAGTTCTTCTTCACGCAGCGCACAGTCAACTTGTGGAACTCCTTACCTGAGGAGGTTGTGAAGGCTAGGACTATAACAGAGTTTAAAAGAGAACTGGATAAATTCATGGTGGTTAAGTCCATTAATGGCATTAGCCAGGACGGGTAAGGAATGGTGTCCCTAGCCTCTGTCTGTCAGAGGGTGGAGATGCATGGCAGGAGAGAGATCACTTGATCATTGCCTGTTAGGTTCACTCCCTCTGGGGCACCTGGCATTGGCCACTGTCGGTAGACAGGATACTGGGCTAGATGGACCTTTGGTCTGACCCGGTACGGCCTTTCTTATGTTCTTATGTTAACTGTGGTGCTGGGTGGATGTGGTTTTCAGTAATCCATATTTACATGGGACCAAATCCTGGCTCTGTGTTATGATGCAATAAAGCAGCATATATTACTGCCAACTACTGAGGGACTAGAAGTTGATAATGTACAGATAGGAATGAAGAAAAACAGTCAAATGAAAAAGAGTCCCATTCAATTACATCACATGAAGGCAGACAATTAATTATTGACAAATTTTAAAAGTGCTTGTATTCAAATGCTAGAAGTCTAAATACTAAGATGGATGAACTTGAGTGCCTGATATTAATGAGGATATTGACAAAATAGGAATCACAGTAACTTGGTGGAATGATGATAATCAGTGGGACATGGTAATACCAGGGTACAAAATCTATAGGAATGACAGAGTAGGTTGTGCTGGTGGGGGATTGGCAGTATATGTGAAAGAAAGCATAGAGTCAAATATAATACAAATCTTAAATAAATCATACTGTTCCACAGAATCTCTATGGATGGAAATCCCATGCTTGAACAATAAGGGTATGTCTTTACTACCATCCGGATCGGTGGGCAGCGATCGATCCAGTGGGGATCGATTTATTGCATCTAGACACAATAAATTGATCCCCGAGCGCTCTCCCGTCGACTCCTGTACTCCAGCTCGGCGAGAGGCACAGGCAGAGTCGACGGGGCAGTGGCAGCAGTCGACTCACCGTAGTGAAGACACCGCAGTAAATAGATCTAAATACGTAGCTGAAGTTGTATAACTTAGATCGATTCTCCACCCCACCCCCCGCCCAGTGTAGACCAGGCCTAAGAGTTTAGCAGTAGGAATATACTACCAACTACTTGACCAGGATGGTGATGGTCATGGTGACTGTGAAATGCTCCAGGATATTAAAAAGGCTATACAAACAAAAAACCCAATAATGACAAGAGATTTCAACTATACCCATATTGACTGGGTACATGTCATCTCACGATGGGATGCAGAGATAAAATTTCTGGACACCATTAATGACTGTTTCTTGGAGCAGCTAGTCCTGGAACCCCCACAAGGGGGCAGGTAATTCTTGATTTAGTTCTAAATGGAGCACAGGATCTGGTCCCAGAGATGAATACAGATGAACTGCTCAGTGCTAGCGACCATAATATAATTAAAATTAACATCCTAGTAGGGGGGGAAATATCAAAGAAACCCAACATAGTAGCATTTAACTTCAAAAAGGGGAACTATACCAAAATGAGGAAGCTAGTTAGAGAGAGATTAAAAGAACAGTCAGAAAGGTGAAATGCCTGAAAACTGCATGGAGATAAACACCATAACAGAGACTCAAACTAAACGTATACACCCCCATCACTTCCCTTCCACCCCAAGAAAAACAGCAAGAGGACCAAAAAATGCCATCATGGCTAAACGACAGAATAGGAGAGGCAGTTAAAGACAAAAATACATTTTTTAAAAATTGGAAGTCAAATCCTAATGAGGAAAATAGAAAGGAGCATAAACTCTGGCAACTCACATGAAAAAGTATTATGCAGGCCTAAAAAAGAATTTGAAGAGCAGCTAGCAAAAGACAAAAACTAAGAGCAATTTTTTAAAAGTACATAAGAAACAGGAAGCCTGCCAAACAATCAGTGGGCTCACTGGACAATCAAGGTGCTAAAGAAGCACTCAAGGAATATAAAACAGTTGCGGAAAAGCTAAATGAATTTTTTGCATCAGTTGACTGTGGAGGAATGTTAGAAACCACTAGGAAAGGGATAGATAATAGGACAGTAACTACAGTATCATAAAGCCACTACGTAAATCAATGGTACGTCCACACCTTGAATACTGAGTGCATTTCTGGTCTCCCCATCTCAAAAAAAGATATATTAGAATTGAAAAGGTACAGAGAAGGGTAACAACAAAGATTAGGGGTATGGAGCAGCTTCTATACTAGAAGAGATTAAAAAGTCTGGGACTGCTCAGCTTTGAAAAGAGATGACCAAAGACAGATTTGATAGAAGTATATTAAATCATGAATGATGTGGTGAAAGTGAATAAGGAATTATTTACCCCTTCACATAACAAGAACCAGGGGGCACCCGATGAAATTAATAGGCAGCAGGTTTAAAACAAACAAACAGAAGTACTTCTTCACACAAGTAAACCTATGGAACTTGTTGCTAGGGGATGTTGTGAAGGCCAAAAGTATAACTAGGTTCAAAAAAGAATTAGATATATTCGTGGAGATAGATCCACCAATGGCTATTAGCCAAGATGGCCAGGGCTGCAAGGTGCTCTAGATGTCCCTGGACCTGTGACTGCCAGAAGCTGGAACTGGACAACACAGGATGGATCATTCACTAATTCCCTTGTTCTATCTATTCCCTCTGAATCATTGGTACTAGCCACTGTCGGAAGACAGGCTACTGGGTTAGATGGACCATTGTTCTGACCCAGTATGATCATTCTTATGTTCTACTACACAGTGGCCTCAGAGACGAGGTTTAAGACTGTGGGGTTGCACAGGTATAACCAAAGGCAGAATTCACCCTGGCAGGTTTTCTTGGTGTCCTTCCCCAGTTGCTGAAGTGGCTGTACTTTATTTTAAATTAAGATTACTTTGATGACAGTTTGATATTTTTAGTCTACTCTATTAGTATTTGCCCAATTCAGAGATTAATCTTTAAGATTTGAAAATATATTTAGTCTGCAGAAATATCTTGCCAACAAGAACGAGCTAGGCAGAAATTGAAATCTGCATGGGAAGTGAGAAACTTTTATTTACAGTGGAAAAGATTTCCAACTCCTTGTATATTTTGTGGGTGAATAAATTCTGTCTAATTTTTCTTTCATATTGCCATGGCTGGTGTTTCATTTTCTTTTTTGCTGTGTCCAGTACATTCTTCCATACACCTGAGGTTTTGTGAATTTGCTGAAATTAGTATATCAGAAACAACCTACGATGGGCAGGGGCAAGTTTTCACTTCCTATGTTAAAGTGGAACACTCAAGGAAGAAAGGGCAACATTTTTAGTCTCATACTGTGTCGATAGAAAGGGTTAACTCATTACTTGCCATCCCATATCAGTGAGAGTGAAGAAAACTTTGTCTTGCTTGCCTTTGAGTGAGTATTATTGAATCACTGCCACTGACATCAATTTTCACACAGACTAATCATGCACTTTTCAGTGTGCTCTGATGTAGATCATCAACAAAAATAACATGAAAGGAAATGGTTACATGATCTTTCAAGTGTTTGCTACTATGTATTGATTTTTGTGGGGAATTTGCAATGAGGTAACTACTTGCTAGAGGGTGTCAGACAACATTGTTTCTTATGTCCATTTTTCACTTTACCCATTTCTCCCCCCATCCCCCCGACTTGATCTTTAGACTATTTCTTTAACCCATAAGAGGACCCAGGAAATAAGTTTTAGATTAGTGTACCTGCTGTTTGGACTAATACATAAAAAAACCTTTAGTGTTTTAATGATAAATCTTTGATTTTAGGGAATAGCTCAGGGGGAAATATTCACAGATTACTAACTTGCAAACTATCCCATGTAAAATGAGTTTGGTGGTTTTAGTCCATTTCCCAGGATGCAAGTGTCCATTTTACCAAAAAAAAGTGTGCTGACAAAAGTAGCATTAGTGCCATCCAAGAGAGGCCAAGAACTGAATGAGCACAAGGATTCAACTCTTCTCTGACCTACTCTCCACATAGTCTCCCCATGTTGCAGTAAAGGATGGTCTTGCAGTTAAGGCAATGGGCAGAGATTAAGGAGATGTGGATTAAATTTCCAGCTCTGCCACAGACTTCCTGAATCTGTGGCAGAGCTGAAAATTTTCAAAAATGCATAAGTGACTTAGGAGCCTAAGTCCTATTAAATGATAATGGGATTTAGGATCCTAAATCACATACGGTAGATGCTTTAGAAAATTTTGTCCTTAGTCTCTTTGCCTCAATCTCCTTAGTTTAAAAATGGGAATAATACTTCTGTACTTCAGGGATGTTATGAGATTTGGGAGAAAGTCAGCCATTAGAGAAAGTGCTTCCATATGAGAATAATAACATAAATGGAGGATTGATGCTTTTGGTGAATTAGTCTGGAGTAAGTTCACACTGCTGCCTGTGCTTTATTATCTCTTCTGTGGTTTTAGATACATCATCCAGGCTGTCAATATGGACTGTTCATAAACACTAAAATTTATACAAAAATATTAATCATACTTTAAAAAGACAGAAACGCCCTTGGGAGAAACCAACCAGAACAAACCATAAACAAACTCAAAATAGAAATGCCCCTTTAACCCAAAACTAGAAGGTTAGCTATTAAAAAAAATGTGACTGAAGCTCTTTAGTTTTAACTGGGAATCAGAAAAGAGACAATTTTTTCTTTGTGACAGCTGCTATAAGAGACACCTATTAATGGTAGTGACACGCTGCAGTTTCATTACCTTTGGTCTAGTAACTGCCAACTAATGACAACAAATGACATTTGTTTGAGGCTTTTCATATAACCATCTCTCCCAAATTACTTGATCATTTCTTACATATCCTGAAAAAGATGCAATACTATTAGCATTCTGCACGGTTTTACTGCCATAAGACAGTAATATTGTTTCCTAACAGGCATCACAGAACTGAATAATGGAAGTATCAGAGGGGTTAGAAGTTCACAGACAGGTGTGAAAAATGCACTGAATATATGTTTGATTTCTCTGTTAGCTAGTGAGCCAGTAGGGAGAACATACACATTGTTGTGTCTGTTCACATAAACCAGATGGAAGCAAAAGATAACAGAGGATGTTCAAACTGAGACCAATCCCATAAACAGGACTTTGTCGCAGCAACTGCAATGGATTAAAAAAGGACGAAAAATACAGATTAAAAAAAAAGCATAGTATGTTTATGCTAAAAGTTACTTTGCAAATGTGGGAGAGCACCTGGCTAACATGTATCTGCTATGGCCAAATTGTTCAAGAATCCATGTTAAGGCACCAAAATAAGATTGGTCTTATTTTCAAAGGTGCTGAACACATGCAGATCAGTGTTTTTCTTGGAAGAAAGAATACTTAATTTGGTGCCTAAATATAGATTTAGGAGTCTCATTTTAAAACCTAAAAGTTTCAAATGTAGGTGCCTAGAAACATATAGGCCAACATGTTCAACACCTCAGAACTCAGTTCATTTTTCAGTATTCCTGGAGAAAGGATGAGATTGGGTCTCCTTGACACCTGGACAAAATGCTAGCTTTAAATGGCTGTCGTCAGAGGAAAGTCTCCTAGCCATGTCATAGTTTTCAGGAATTTTGCACGTGGAGTATTCCAATATTTAAAGAATAAGGGCAGGATCATGGTTGTAATGCACTGCCTGCGCTAGGAGATAGGTAGGTGAGCACTAGCTACTGCTCCCAACTGTTCCCTCTACTGCCATTCCAGGATGAGATTCAAACCAAGATGGTGCTGTTGAAACACAAATCTCTGCTTTTTTTTTTTTTTTGAACACAGAGTGCAGAGTGTATTTCTCTCATGCTGGCCCAGGGCTCTTAAACATCTGCTTTGCTCCATCTCTTTTGGGATATCTAACACTACTATCAGTGCTGAAATCCCCTGCCTGTCAACTGCGCAAGCACTGGGATTGAGCCTGGCCCATTAGCTAAGGTGAAAGGTTCTCTTTACCTTCACCTCCTCAGCACTACACACCAGCATGAAACTAAGTACCATCTTAATCTATGTGTGCATCTAAAGTTAGGATTAGAGCCAAGCGGGAACCTTTTTGGTCCCACAAAACTTTTCAAGATTTCAAAAATCTTCCAGTTCCACATCAGGGAAAAAAACGAAACCTGCCTCAAGTCAGGCAGAGCAGGGACTTAAACCTGGGTCTTCCCCATCATAGGTGAGTGCACACTGGGCTTTCAGCTAATGGCTATTCTAGAGTGAGGCCTCTCTCTCTTAAATTCCATCCTGATCTGAGAAACTTTTCCAACAAAAGTTTTGTTGAAGCGGTACATTCCCACTAAAAATTTCAGTTTTGATTAATTTGCATTTTCTAGGGAAAAAAACTCCCAACCAACTCTAGACAAGATGAATGATAATGTGAAATTGGAGACTGAATTTAACAGCCAGTGTCTGATGCCTGATAGACATGTGCAACACCATTCAGGGGGAGGTGAAAATGTACCACTGAGTGCAAAAATTGGCCCTAAATGTTTATTCTTTGAACATATAGTGATTCCTTAAAGACATGTCTTTAAAGGGATGAAAGAGCACTATGGCTTTTGTCCATCTCTAAAGGCTAGACCACAGAGTGGTTTATGAGTTTGCTGGTACCTTAAAGCTAATGGACATGGCCCTTTAATAAACAGTGCATGCTTTGAGATCCCAAGATCCTGGCTCCAAACATCCAGAGGCACCAATACAAGTAGTGGTCCATAAGGGATTTGAATTACTATGCACTTCTGAAGCTTGGGATAATCTTTCCCAGTCAGATAACTCTTGCTAATACAATGTGGCTCTTTGTCCCCCTCTACTGGCTAAATTGTGAATATAGGTTTATGAGTCTGCTACCAAATTAAAACTAACAGATACAACCTTTAGCTTAAACAGTAAAAGCTTATGCCTTTAGATTCAGAGGTCCTAAGTTCAAGCCATGCAGATGATGTAATAAGAGGAATGATTACACTTGTAAAAACAAATGTGATGTTTTCCATTATTCTCCATATGCTGGGGGGAGGGATAGCTCAGTGGTTTGAGCATTGGCCTGCTAAACCCAGGGTTATGAGTTCAATCCTCGAGGGGGCCGCTTAGGGATCTGGGGCAAAATCAGTACTTGGTCCTGCTAGTGAAGGCAGGGGACTGGACTCAATGACCTTTCAAGGTCCCTTCCAGTTCTAGGAGATAGGATATCTCCATTTATTTAAATTTAAATAAATTTATTCTCCATATGCTAGCACCTAAATGTGAACTGTACAACTAGGATTGAGAAACAACCCCCTTCCAGTCTGTTCTACCCTGCACCCTTACAAATGTACTGGAGGAACAAAATTCAGATAATATTGAGGAAGATTAGGGGCAGTCATTGTCCCTAGAAAGAAGATTTTTCATATACAGTGGCCTGTTTTTGAGAGCATTTCTTTTTATTCTTACTTTTCTTCTCTAGTTGCCTTTAAACAAGGACATGTTTCATTTTTATCTGATGAGTCATTCAAATCATGTAACCAAAATTATATTTTCATTGACACTTATTAATAGTACTTCACAGTATATTTCCTTTTAACGGGACGGATGGTTGGCAATTATGCAAATATTCTTTAGCTTTCCCCTTTCACATTAGTTACACCAGTAACTCTGAGGCTTATACTAATGGGAGAACAACATTTATGCTTACAATAATTCATCTAACTTTTCAGAGATGTGTGTTAGTATGAGATTATATATGTATCTTGCTTTTTGGTATCCACAAATGCTATACTACTACTTAGGATTCATATTGCTTTCCTCCTTCAAAGTGCTTCACCAGCATTAGCTAATAAATTTTCACAATACCCGTATGTGTTGGTTAGTGAATATTTGTATTATCATTTTCCATATGGAGAAACTGAAGCAGAAAAGTTAAGAAACTTGCTCAGGACTACAGAGTGAATGTGTGTTCAGCCCAATCTTTATAAAACATGACTTTTTATGTGCAGACATCTTTTTCTGACTAGTAAACATAAAAGATTATCCACCCAAGTGGCAAATATACTAGATCAGTCACCTCATTTCCTATATTAGACTTGGTTTATTATGCAGTCAAGTCTGTTTTTTAAGTGTCCCATCTGAATTGCATTTTAGTGAATTTAGTGATTGTGGAAATTACCTTCCTGGGGGAATGAATTCTTCAACTCCATTCTGTCATTGACCTTTCTACTGAGACTATCAATATGTTTGTGTGATGTAGACATATCTCCTTTGAATTGGACTGAGGCCACTAACGCATTTTACATAGATCACCAAACCATCATAGAAGAATAATGGTGACTTCTTGTTACCACTGACTGGGCCAGATTTAGAGAAACAGCCATGAGGTAAAAGGTTCCATATCTTAATGAAAATTTCTTGAGGGATCTAGTCCTCCTTTGCCCTTACTCTCATTTAAAAAGTCTTCATGAATACTTCTTTTGTAGTCTCTTCTCAGTGTTTGTTTCTGCACTTTTCCAATGAGAATATTTACAAGTTATACATTAGAACTTCTCATTCCTATGGCTTTTCTTCAGAGGACAAAATATGTTAGTAAACAGATGTTTGCAAATTCTTTTAGATAGTTTAGTAACAGACAAACAGAAATAAAACAAAAACGAATTATCCTTAAAAGCACATTAAGGTTATGGTACTGAAAAAACCCCAAGATACTGTATAAAAGTGATGTTCTGTCAGAGATGAAAAGCTTTACACCATTAAACAGTTAGGAGTGTAGTTCTCTGTGGAGGATCATAAACATGCATACTGTAGTTCTTATGCAACAGACCATAACAACTTGGTTAGATTGCCACATTTGCTTCCCTTAGGGGAAATTCATTAAGAAATATACTGTTTGGCAATATCAGAATAAATGAGTATAACCTACATAACAAATACAATATTATAGCAATTTCCAAAAGAAAACATTGGATAATTTCTCCTCTTCTGAAGCCTGGCCCTTCTCTTATTGAAGTCAGTGGCAACACTCAGGGCAGGTCTTCACTACAGGGGGGGGGTCGATTTAAGATACGCAAATTCAGCTACGCAAATAGAGTAGCTGAATTCGACGTATCGCAGCCGACTTACCCCGCTGTAAGGACGGTGGCAAAATCGACCTCTGCAGCTTCCCGTCGAAGGCGCTTACTCCCACCTCCGCTGGTGGAGTAAGAGCGTCGATTCGGGGATCGATTGTTGCGTCCCGACGAGACGCGATAATTCGATCCCCGAGAGGTCGATTTCTACCCGCCGATTCAGGCGGGTAGTGTAGACCTAGCCTCAGTCTGACTTCAATGGGCGCAAAATAATAGTAATAACTACCTGGCATTTATATAGCAGTTTTCATCCATAGGTTCTCATAGCACTTTACAAAGGTGATGGACTGGGTGCTTAATTTGCTGTCCCAAGTCTTTCTTGGCAACCAGAGGAGTCTGTGAACAAAGTGCTCACCTGCATGGAAGTGAATGGAATCACCTGCAAGGTTTAGTGCAGTGGCTCTTAAGCTATCACTATGGAAACCTTCATGGAGGTCTGCAGAAAAGACACATTTTGAGAAACCAATCAGAGTGAGGAGGGACTGTTAGAAAGTGGGGCGAGGAGACAGTCCATGAGTGTATCTTCTTCTTACCATCTGGTTGGTAGAACAGAAGTTAGAGAACCACTGATTTGTGCTTTAACTTGTTGATCAACTACATGGCTCTAGCTTTCAGAAGCAAGTTAATACAATAGTGCAAGTGTAGAGAATCAGTGCTAACTCTCAGTCAATATACAATTAAGCTTCACTATGATGTGATGTCACAAGACTATGGTTTAGCACTGCTCTTTAAGCAAGCACTCGGTTACATAAATAGGTAATGGTAAAAGCTTCCCATAGCACAAGGCAAGAAAGTGATAGAACATTTTAAGTAGCATTTGAAACCCATGTATTCTAACAGGGTGATTGCTGTTTCAGTGGCCGACAGTACAGATCGAACCTAGCCTTTGCTGAACTGCTTTGCAAAATTATCGGCACATCTCCAGTAACAGAACTATTAATCAGTCGGAGCACAGAATTTCCTAAAGTCGATGGATACTTCATACTGCTTTAATATAAAGGGAGGGGATATATTAAAAAAATACAAATGGAGTGGAGTCTATACTTCAAGAAAACATCTTCCAGGTTTGTTCTATTCTGAACCGTGGCTCTCTCAACAGCCCAACCCTGCTGGGTCTGCACATCAATGGTCAGTGCCACCATCACAACCATGTACAGTCACTGTCTAAGGCTTCCTATGAAAATGATTAAACAGCATTATTTAAAAACCACAGATGCCAGGTAGGGCATGTGCGGTCATGGGAAATTGCTGCTTCTTAGCGTATGTCTTCTTTGCACAATTTGGCAGGGCTCTTTCCCATGTGTTGCCCCAACCTTCCTCCCGTTCACATGGGACCCTTAGAAACATGACAGATTGGGAAACCCAAAAGTGGCTTGGATTTTTTTTTTTAATTACATACTTAATTTCTGCAGGAATCACAGATTTTAGTATATATCATAACAAAAATTCTACTTGGTAAATGTGACACTTGATTCATTTTTATATTTTGACTATACTATGATTCTGCATGGAAGTTCTCACTGGACTCTTGGCTGTTAAAATTGATAAAATTATTAATATTTTGGGGGCAAATTCATCCCTGGAATGACGTCACAGATTTCAATAAATTTAGCTTAAGGATGAATTTGACCTATTCCTAATTCTGACCAACAGTGAACAGCCTAATCACATCAGGTACTTATACTGGAGGTGATGCATAGTTCCACCATTTCGGGCGTCGGTAGGACTAAACCAGAGGGGAGAATTCTACCATCAGTAAGATTTCTCTCGGCTTCAGTTCACATAACTTCTGTAATTAAATACAACAATTTACTTTTTGGAAACCTACATGGCATGAAATTCTCAGCATCTGAAGACTGATCTGTGTCATCTGTGCTCCCTTCTTCCTTTTTTAAATACTTACAAATCAATAGAACTCTTTCCTATCAAAGCCCCACACAAGTCAATAAAAGATCTCCTCCCACAGATGTGACAAACAATGAATATGAGAAGCTTTAAAGAGATGGATACTGCAGTAAGTAGTATGTGGACTATATAGGGCACCAAGGTGTTCCCTTAAACACCGGTGACAAAAATGAAGAGAGCCATCAGGTCCTCTTAGGAAATGATCTGTGAAGAGAGAGATATAATTCTTGCAAGCTGATGAGCACCCCCATTGAATTCATTTGGGAGCTAAAGGTACTTGTTAGTTTGTAGGATAAGGTTCCAAGGCCCCTATCTGGCAATGGGCTCTGCCCTGTCAGAATCGGGATCTAGGCTTGCAGTATTGAAACACAGCTAGCACATTTCAAACACATTATCTGTGAGCAAGAAAAGCCTATTCCTTATATTTGAGAGACATAAGTTAACGAAAACAAAAATGTACCTGCCAGGAAATTTTCTGTAAGCTGCTTCTCTGATGTAACTTTGTTAGGATGAGTGATGTACATTTCTATAGAAAATTATTGGCTATATCTGCATTTTCCTTTTCAGATAAACATCTGAAGATCAATTTAGCTGCATCTGGAAGTTTTTACTTTGATCAGTTAGCTAGATTCCAAGGATCTAAAGATTAAACACGAAGCAGAGATATCAGTATTACCAGTTGGACAAAGAATAGAGCATGAAATTGGTTAAAAACATGACAGTGCAGTTAATTAAAACAGAAGTTATTATGACAATACTTTTCTTATCAGATCAGAAATTGTCAGTATATGCCACCAGATTAGATTTCAGGATGGCACTAGAGAGGAAATTTCAGTAAATTAGCCTTATGTGGACTTTAATGCTGCCAAAAATTAGGTATAGTGTGAAGATGTGGTAGATTGTCATTTTCTGCCCTGAAAGCATTCTGTCAAGAAAAGGCCCCAGCTGTGCAGCATTAGAGAGGCAGAGCTGGCCACAGAAGAGTAGCTGTGTACATGTGGGACCCAGACTTGTCCAAGGACTCAGCAAAAAAATTAACATTAACTTAAAAAACAACCAACCGTCTCCTGGTAAGCTGTGGTCAGAATTTTCCACTTGAAAGAGCAGAAGAGACAGGATGAACAACCTCTGCCCAAGAGGCAATATTGAACTATGATGCATAGAACTTCTGGCAGTTCTACGGTCAGGACCAAGACTGGAACTTCACTAGGTTTGCACAGAAAGGATCCTCTCACAGAACTGCAATATTGATGCCTTGCTGACTCTTCAAACATATTTTGATTTTTTTATGATCTGCTAGGATCACATATTTTGGAATCACAAAGAAAACTAGACATGCAGGTTTCTTTGCTGGCATGAGAGAGTCTAACACACAGAGAAATGGATTTTCAAACCTGGGAACCCAAATACGCTCATTTAAGTAGTTAAATTTGTAGCAAGTTTGAGTTTTAAGGTCCAGATCCCCTAACCCTTTCTTAGCCCAAGTAGTCAGGTGGCATACTGGGTTGAGGCATGTCAGGCAGCAGTTAGGGAGGAATACTTGCTTCCAGCCCAGCAAGTGGCTGCAGATTCAATTAATGGAGGTTACTTTAAGTTGTAGAAGCAGCCCTCCATGCCCATCATGGGGCAGAGGACGGGAGAACACATGCAGTGATGGATCATCTGGAGCCTGTCCCATCCACTATGCTACTACACAGGGGGCACACATGGAGTGGGGTTCCCAATGTCCTCCCAAAATCTCCCCACAAGCTTGTGCAGAGGAATCACACCAATTTCACTGTTAGGTAATCATCCTGTCACAGAGGTGTGGGTACCTTTTGTCCCCTAAGTGCCAACTTGTTAGTCCAAATGCAGAATGGGGCAATCCAATTAAGACACAATTGAAAATTGGGCCCTGTGCATTAATCTTAGGATGACGACAGTCAGTTAGCATCTCATTTGGGCCCTCTGGTCATCAAAGTCTGTCTCAGACTGCTTTCATTTTTCCAGTACATTTCATGCACTATGTGTTGGTTTCTGCTCTAGGGCATTGTTCAGAGCCAGGTTGGCCGGTATAGCTGCTCTACTATTCCAAAAGAAAAATCAGTGTCCATTGTAGCATTTTCCTTCCTATGTTATGATGGGTGTAAAGATGATTCTGTACATTAGAAAGCTGCCTATACAAATATATGTAATTCTACTGAGCATAAGCAGCATAACACCTTTAAATCTCAGGATATCTCTTACTTCATCTGATGGGTGTTTTTGGAAAGAGAATTAATATACATTAATATAAAAATTTTCCATTTGACTCGGTATATAAACTTTTGGAAACCTTTTGTGAACTTGTAAGCCAAACACCTTTCTTTTAAACTTCAATTCCAGTTTACACACTATTTAAAAAGTGCCCAAAGGGGATTTTCTTAAATTTTATTATTTAAAAAATGGATCACAAACTGGCAATTTATAAATCAAATTTAATCTTTAATCAATTTTTAAAGCCACATTATAAATTCTTTAAATATGCTTTTCTTTTCATACTCTTATATCATCTTATCTGTAATAGTAAGAAGAGCACAGCTACAATGTATTGTATAGACTAAGAACAGAGGGCCAAGTTCTCCTTTCACAAACATTGGTGCAAACCCAGTGTCACTCCATTCAGGGGAATTCACCCTTGAACTGTGCTTCCTTTGTACCCACTAAACATCCACAATGGGCTCAAGCATCCACAATGGGCTCAAGACTTTTCCAGGCAATAACCCTTGCACAGGGAGTCACAGAAATGATTCTCCCAGCTCCAGATTCTGCCATCGAATGTCCCCTGCATCAAGGCCTTCTCGGGCAGGAGTGTGTGTCTGGTAGGGTGGGGAGGCAGGGAGAGGGGTAGTGGCCAGGTTAGTTCTATGCTACAGTGAGGATGCCAACACAGGCCACTGCTTATCAACGTTTCTTTGTACTCCCCACTTGTCTGTATCCATCTGTTGTCTTATACTTAGATTGTAAATCCCTTGGGGGCAGGCACTGTATTTTTGTTCTGTGTTTGTACATCGCCTAGTATAATGGAGTCTCCTAGATGCTATGGTAAATAATTCTCCACTACTGTAATGACTCTCAGATGGGCTTCCATAATTTGCAATATGCTGAACTGGCTTCCAGCAATCTCTGAATAGTGAAGTCAAAAGCTGCCTGTCTTCTGCCCTAGCACCATCACTACCATTGGTGCAGGGATGAATCTGGTCCATTGTCGTCAGGTTTCTTCTGATTTACACCAGCGTAAGTGAAGGGAAACTCAGAGCCAGAGTTTCAAAATTTTTGTGTTACATTATTAGAAAGTTGTTATATGTAGACAGAAGTGGTCAGATGTGCACTTTAAAGGTTATGATGGGTGTTTGGTTGTTAGTTCATTTCTATTGACTATTTTTCTTATAGCTCAAGCTGGGAATAATGCCACTGTATAACAAATCAGTTCCAGAAAAGAGAATTAAGAAAACAATATTCAAGAGAACTTCTCCTCTAGCAGGGACTCTGCTGCACTTTAGCTCCCTTGACCAAAGGGTAAGCTGGCTCCTGTTATTTTTCTGCTGCTGTTGCTGCTTCTCAAATTAGGCTGACAGCTTGGTTGCCACAATCTGGATCTTTTCATGCTGAGAAGCTCAGTTGAATCATCCACAGACTGAACTGCCTGTGGAACGGATCAAACATTATCTGTAAGCGTTTGATCCTAAAAACCTGAAGAAGATGGAATGTCGGATGTGATTTCACACCCCATCAATGTTTTGGGGGGGACTGACAGGTAATCAGTAGGACATGGAAGAAAAATCCAGAAATAATCATTGGATATTTCATGGATTATATCCCAACCTTTATTAATAAACCAAAGTCTTTGGCTAAAGCCAAAAAATGATCGTGCACTTGAGGCTAGGATTGTTCTGTGCTGTCTCCTGTGAAACTCAGAACTCTGGTTTGTGGTCGCACTTGCTTCTTCTCCAACATTTTCTGTAGAAGGGGAAATCTGCAATAACTTACACTGTCTCTACTAACCAATGCTGAGGTTTTCATAGAAGGCCTTATTAGAAGGCCTAGCAAGATGCCAGCTCTGCCAGTAATGCCCACCTTCTTCAACCATTTGCTAGATTTTCCAACACTCACTTTCATGCTTTCTCCTATGCTTCCCCCTCATACATACTAAGAGCTCTCTGTAAATCTACATTGGGTAAACATCTAATTTTCCTTTTTCAAACCCCTCCTTAAAACTCTCCCTGGTTGTGATGTTTCCAAAGAAATCCACAAACAACAGTTCAGCAGCAGGTGTGCTGATACTACTACTAAACACAACAACCCGCATTGTCCCATTCTTTCCTTATGTTCTCCACTCTGCATCCACCTGTTGTTTCTTGTTTTATACTTAGACTGTAAGCTTGGACAGAGACCATCTTTTTGTTCTGTGTTTGTACAGTGCCTAACACACTGGGATCCTGATCTGTGAGTGAGGCTATTAGGTGCTACCACTATACAAAGAAATAAACAAGTTAGGCACCTAAATTCTATTGAAATCCAAATGAAGTTGAACACCTCGTTCCCTCAGGTTCTTTTGAAAATCTTGCCCTGAAGATCTGCAGCTAATAGTTGGGCCATAAGGGCTTTCTCGTATAATTGTTAAGACATCTTTTGTGGCCCCTGAGAGAAGGCACAATTTCTTAAGAGCAAAGGGACATTCACTTTACCTTAGACTCCAGGTGACTTTTTAAAAATATATTTAATAGCAACAGAGTATCAATGACTGCACTAAGTAGCTAATAAAGTTTCTGCAGCACTTGGATGAATGTCTTTTTAAAAATAAATTGAAGAATAAATGCTAAATAAAATATTTAAACTCAAGTACAAACTAAAATGAGATTAAAAATGAGAGAAGATTCTGATATCCCACCAAGCCATTTTGAAAGCCAAAAGGAGGCTATCAATACTACTTAGCCTTGACTATCTTTCTATCTGTTCACTCATTTTATACCATGACCATCATTAATGATTTCTGAATATACAGAAATGTTTCTTTCCAGAGCTCAAACTATTTAGAGAGAAAAAATGATTTTCTTTTAAATAAATTCCACCAAAAGTCCACTATGAATACTGAGACCAACACTCATATAATCCCAACAGCATTTACATGATTTCACAAGTTCTGCTTTGGGAATACTAAAGCTCACTTAAAGTAAAAGCCACATAATCCTCAGACTACATAAGGAACGTGCTCACAAAGTCATAGTCCTTTTCCACTGGCATTTACTTACTGTACAATAATTTTCATCAGTGAAACCGAGGTACACTCTCTCTCTCTCTCTCTCTCTAATAAAAAAAATCTTTATTTACCTTACCAATGTCAATAAAACCAGACAACACACTAAGCCATTTTAAATACCACCACCACAAGTTTAAAACTAATAAAAGATTAAAGAAAAATAAATAGCCCACAGCCACATCAATCCTTCTCCTGGAAAAACGGGGCAAGAGACTTCAAAAGTGAGTTTTCTGAGAAACTCCCTATACAGAGACAGAGGTTTGGGGGCCCACAGGAATTGGTTTGTGATGAGATCTTCCAGTCTCATGGATCCATGGGATTTGGAAGGAAGGAACCTCCTGAGAACTGGAGACAGGGGCCATCTTGCATGGATGGTTATTCCCTGACCTTCCCCACACCCCAACAGTCTGGCTCCTGCAGGAGCTGTGTTGCCACTGGCCAAATGCCCTTCAGCTTCTTAGTGGCAATCAAGCAGCATTAACTCCCTGTCTGTTCAGATATCTGTGGGCTAAGCAGGGAATAGTGGTATGGAACTTGACAGCTTGTGCGCGCCACTCTTTCCTGCCACCTGCCTAACAAAAATCATGCCATCCTTTCTTCCACTACAGCATTTGATGGGTGAAAGATGGCACTAATATCTGGATGGATCATGAGTCTAACCTGGAAGTAGCACTCAGAATGCCAAGGTGGATGCATTGTGATAGTGGTATTGGCCCAAAGCCAAACTGCTTCCCTGTTTTCTTTTTAAATGTGGGAATCTCACAGTTTAGAGTTGCCTGACAGATTTCTTTTAGTATTTCTTATTAGTTCAATCACTGAATGAATCATCTGTTTGCAGCATGCCACAAAAACTTCTAATTTGCCCTTAGAGTTTGCCATAAACAAAAATAAAGCACGAGCAATAACACGTCAGGTTGATGTGCTGTATTATATTATTCCTCAGTAGGGAAAGAGAAAATCAAGATTGGACCATTAAACATGTGCTAAAGGAATATTTCCTATCACCAACCAGACAATTAATGCAGCCATGATTTTAATCTACTGTACATTGTGCAATGTAGGCAGAAAGAACATGGGCTGAAGTTTCCAATTTGGTTATCTATATCCTGCAGAAGGCCTAACTCATATAGTTCAGCTAAAAAGCCTGTGTGAACTGGGATAATTGCTTAGGAAATTCAGTTTGAATTCATGGAGCTCCTAAAATGCTAATTCAACTCAAGGAAGGGTTTATGGAGGGAGTAGAATGGTGTGGCCCCCAAAGATCTGTGGGAATTTCCTTTGAGTACTGCAGCATGCATACTATTCCCTAGGCTCCTTTTCTCATGGTAGCATTGCTCCCAAGGTATCTTAAGGTAGTTGATTAGAGCTGGTCAGAACCTGGAATTCCCATTCTTCAGGACATTCCAAAACTATGATTCCCCCCCCCCCATTCTGAGTTGGAGCAATAGCAAAAAATTTTTTGAAATGCACGGGAGTAGAAGGCTCATTGAGCCCAGTCCTTCTGTCTCAGACAACATAATGTAATAGTTGAAACATTTCAATTAATTATACGATATATATTTTATTTTTATATGATTTTATAAATTGATCATTGGTTTTGAAATTTGTATTCTAATTGGTTTGGTAATTGTACTTGGTTTGACTCCCAGCCCCCAGCTGACTCAAATCAGCCAGGATTGTGTGGCTATGTAGACTCTCTCCTTAGGCCCACATACGAATTTTTTGGCAAAAAAAATTTTAATCCAAAAATATTGCCCAGCTTTTATCAAGATTATACCCCTACCTGGAATTTACCTCGACTAGTTATAAATTTGTTAGTCTCTAAGGTGCCACAAGTACTCCTTGTTCTTTTTATGATTATATAATGAGATATCTAACTCAAGATAGAATGAGGAGTACTTGTGGCACCTTAGAGACTAACAAATTTATTTGAGCATAAGCTTTCGTGGGCTAAAGCCTACTTCATCATATGCATGCAGTGGAAAATACAGTAACAAAAAAACTTCAAAAACAGACTCCAACGAGAAACTGCAGAACTAGAATTAATTTGCAAACTGGACACCATTAAATTAGGCTTTAATAAAGACTGGGAATGGATGAGTCATTACACAAAGTAAAAACTATTTCCCCAGGCTAATTTCCCCCCTACTGTTACTCACACCTTCTTGTCAACTGTTTGAAATGGGCCATCCTGATTACCACTACAAAAGTTTTTTTTCTCCTGCTGATAATAGCCCACCTTAATTGATTAGCCTCGTCAGAGTTGGTATGGCAAGACCCATTTTTTCATGTTCTCAGTGTATATATATATCTTCCTACTGTATTTTCCACTGCATGCATCCGTTGAAGTGGGTTTTAGCCCATGAAAGCTTATGCCCAATTAAATTTGTTAGTCTCTAAGGTGCCACAAGTACTCCTCGTTCTTTATATTGGCACTGTGCTGCTCATACTGAACCTGTTCTATGGCTAAATAGGGGGCTTCAGACTCTTGACTGTGTCTTTCATGAGCCCTAAATACTCAGAAAGAAATAAAGAAAAGAATAGCAGTTGCAACAGCAGTTCTTAAGGTGACCAGGTACAATACCACACAAAATGGTTCTTTAAAACATTTGCTCGTAATTAGCAGGGAAAACAGATATGGGTAACAGAGATAGGATTTTTAAAATATTCTTGCAGTACTGAGCAGGTGTACACAGCTAAAATCAATACCATCAAATCTTTTTCAAATACTGACTCTGAAAAATTACTTCCCAGTATTTTATCAGTAAATTTTAATGGTTTTATAAAAAAAAAATCAATGATTTTTTTTTTCAGAATCTGCCCAAATGTCTTTACTGGCAAGAGGAAAAATAATTTCCCCGGATACCTTCTGTTAACCACAAAAGAGGAATTCACACAAACAGCTCTGTTCTTCAATTTTTATGCATGCACATCTCTCAAGCTTAGCAGCAGCAAAATAGAATAAAGTATTCAGCTTGCTCACTTTGTTATGAGCTCAGTGGGTCTTGGTCCTTAGGCCTGATTCTGATCTCACTTGCATTGGTGTAAATCAGGAGTAACTTCACTGTAATCAATGGAGTTTACTGGTGTAAAACCAGTAAGTAAGATTAGAAGCAGGCCAGCCATAGTTAAATTAGACCATCTGTATTACACATTTAGCTATACCTTCAATTCAATGATCTGTATTCCAACATTTCACGTTTAGTTTGCTTTGTTTAAAATCTTCTATGTCTGTCCCTATCCATTTCTCACATACATTATCAATTAATATTGTACAATTTTGCTAATTCTGCCAGATGTGAGAAATAGTTGGAATCTTCAAATCTGACAGGGATAAGGCCAAATTCATCCCTGATACACATAGTGGCTGACTAATTAATAGTTACATTAGTACAAGGAGGAGTAATTCTCTGTGCTCTCTACTATATGTTAGGGACATGAACGTTCCTCCAGTCCTTTCTATACCAATTTCTAAATAATAAATTCAGATCCCATTTGATATGTGAAGGGCAATTTTAAGGAAGTGAGGTAATACCTTTGACTTTCTTTATGTATTGCAATTTTTAAGGTCCAACACTGCATTCATTGCATATCTCAGATTCCCCAGTGGAATTTGGGGCATATAAGGAATGCAGGTGCATGCTCTGAATATGGTTTTTGAGAGGATAACAGTAAACTGGATTTAAATGTCCCAAACTCCCAAGTTGCCCATTCGTTTGCTGTTCAAATATCCTCCTTCAGCACCTGTCCTTATCATAGCTTCCCTGATGGGAATGAAACTTGGCTGGAGGCCAGGGCACCAGGTCATCTGTTCTCAGCATGAGCAGAGTTTGATGGATTTCTTTGTACGTATCCTGTCGTACAACATAACAGTCTCATAATTCTAACACTGCACCTCTAGTGGTTTATCATTCCCAGTAGTTAAAGTAAAGTGAAACAGGAGGGGAAACTCTCTGTACCAGCCAAGAAGGAGGGGGAGACAAAGAAAGGTAGGAGGATTGTTTTCTCCTCTGTGACACTGGCAGACCAGATGCCAGCTCACACTGAACTCTGACAAATACATACCTGGAATCAGTCTGACCCAACCGTGCGCTAGTATTGTTAAAATAGGTATTAGAATTGTAAAAATGTATTTAGCATTGAGACTTTATTGAATGCTTGTCAGTTGGTGCTTGCATTAATCTTTCTTATAACATATGTGTTCCCTAGTGCAAGGTAATATTTGAGCGGTTGTATTGCAAGCCTCTGTGACTGTGCAAATCACCAGATGGGAGAGAGACATTAGTATGAAGGGCTGATCTTCAACAGAAGGTTTTATGCCCTTCCCAAAGTGAAATGTCCATCAATACCAGATGGATTATTGTGGGATGTTGTGACAAGAACTTCCCTACATACCATCAACAAGAGGATAAAATAATTTTGTTGTCCTGCTCTCCTCCCTATGAAGATGAGTCATGCAAGCAGACTCCTCCCATCAGCTGAGTTTGCAGCACGTGGGAGGTAGGAACTAGTCATAGAATCATTGAAATGTTGTACTGAAAAGGATCTCACAATAGGTCATCTAGTCGAGTCCCCTGCACTCAAGGCAGGACTAAGTAATAACTAGACCATTCCTGACCGATGTTTGTCTAACCTGTTCTTAAAATCTTCCAGTGACAGGGATTCCACAACCTCCTTAGGCAATTTGTTCCAGTGCTTAACAACCATGATTTAGAAAGCTTTTTCTGATGTCCAACCTAATCCACCCTTGCTACAATTTAAGCCCATTACTTGTCCTATCCTCAGAGGTTTAATGAGAACAATTTTTCTCTCGCCTGTTTGTAACAACCTTTTTTACACTTGAAAACTGTCATCATGTCCCCCCTCAGTCTTCTCTTCTCCAGACTAAACAAACCCAATTTCTTCAATCTTCCCTCATACGTCATGTTTTCTAGACCTTTAATCATTTTTGTTGCTCTCCTCTAGACTTTCCCCAACTTTTCCACATCTTTCTTAAAATGTGGCACCTAGAACTGGACACCGTACTCCAGTTGAAGCCTTACCAGTGCAGAGTAGAGCGGAAGAATTACTTCTTGTGTCTTGCTCACAACACTCCTGCTATTTGCATTTTTTACAACAGTGTTACACTGTTGACTCATATTTAACTTGTGATCCACTATAACCCTCAGATCTCTTTCCATAGTACTCCTTCCTAGGCAGTCATTTCCCATTTTGTATGTGTGCAGTTGATTGTTCCTTCCTAAGTGAAGTATTTTGCATTTGTCCATACTGAATTTCATCCTATTTATTTCAGACCACTTCTCTAGTTTGTCCAGATCATTTTGAATTTTAATCCCATTCTCCAAAGCACTTGCAACCCCTCCCAGCTTGGTATTGTCCACAAACTTTACTTTTCATGCCATTATCTAAATCATTGATGAAGAAATTGAACAGAACCAGACCCAGTTGACAAGAAGGTGTGAACAACAGTAGGGGAAAAATTAGCATGGGGAAATAGTTTTTACTTTGTGTAATGACTCATCCACTCCCAATCTTTATTCAAGCCTAATTTAATAGTGTCCAGTTTGCAAATTAATTCCAGTTCTGCAGTTTCTCGTTGGAATCTGTTTTTGAAGTTTTTTTGTTGAAGAATTGCAACTTTTAGGTCTGTAATTGAGTGACCAGGGAGGTTGAAGTGTTCTCCAACTGTTTTTTAAATGTTATAATTTTTGACGTCTGATTTGTGTCCATTTATTCCTTTGCGTAGAGACTGTCTGGTTTGGCCAATGTACATGGCAGAGGGGCATTGCTGGCACATGATGGCATATATCACATTGGTAGATGTGCAGGTGAACGAGCCTCTGATGGTGTGGTTGATGTGATTAGGTCCTATGATGGTGTCCCTTGAATAGATATGTAGGCAGAGTTGGCAACGGGCTTTGTTACAAGGATAGGTTCCCGGGTTAGTGTTTTTGTTGTGTGGTTGCTGGTGAGTATTTGCTTCAGGTTGGGGTGGCAGTCTGCAAGCAAGGACTGGCCTGTCTCCCAAGATCTGAGAGAGTGAGGGATCGTCCTTCAGGATAGGTTGTAGATCCTTGATGTGCTGGAGAGGTTTTAGTTGGGGGCTGAAGGTGACAACTAGTGGTGTTCTGTTACTTTCTTTGTTGGGCCTGTCCTGGAGTAGGTGACTTCTGGGTATTTTTCTGGCTCTGTCAATTTGTTTCTTCACTTCAGCAGGTAGGTATTGTAGTTTTAAGAATGCTTGATAGAGATTGTGTAGGTGTTTGTCTCTGTCTGAGGGATTGGAGCAAATGCGGTTGTATCTTAGCGCTTGGCTGTAGACAATGGATTGCGTGATGTGGTCTAGATGAAATCTGGAGGCATGTAGGTAAGTATAGCGGTCAGTAGGTTTCCGGTATAGGGTGGTGTTTGTGTGACCATCACTTATTAGCACTGTAGTGTCCAGGAAGTGGATCTCTTGTGTGGACTGGTCCAGGCTGAGGTTGATGGTGGGATGGAAATTGTTGAAATCATGGTAGAATTCCTCAAGGCTTCTTTTCCATGGGTCCAGATGATGAAGATGTCATCAATGTAGCGCAAGTAGAATAGGGGGCATTAGGGGATGAGAGCTGAGGAAGCATTGTTCTAAGTCAGCCATAAAAATGTTGGCATACTGTGGGGCCATGCGGGTACCCATAGCAGTGCTGCTGACTTGAAGGTATACATTGTCCCCAAATGTGAAATAGTTGTGGGTGAGGACAAAGTCACAAAGTTCAGCCACCAGGTTTGCAGTGACATTATTGGGGATACTGTTCCTGACGACTTGTAGTCCATCTTTGTGTGGAATGTTGGTGTAGAGGGCTTCTACATCCATAGTGGCCAGGATGGTGTTTTCTGGAAGATCACCAATGGATTGTAGTTTCCTTAGGAAGTCAGTGGTGTCTCAAAGATAGCTAGGATTGCTGGAAGCGTAGGGCCTAAGGAGAGAGTCTACATAGCCAGACAATCCTGCTGTCAGGGTACCAATGCCTGAGATGATGGGGCGTCCAGGATTTCCAGGTTTATGGATCTTGGGTAGCAGATAGAATACCCCTGGTCAGGTTTCTAGGGGTATGTCTGTGCAGATTTGTTCCTGTGCTTTTTCAGGGAGTTTCTTGAGCAAATGGTGTAGTTTGTTCTCGAGAGACCCCTTTCAAGGGATGCGAAGGTAGTTCACTCTTGTTTAACTAGCTCACTAATTAACTTTTGTAAAACCAGTTCAGTCTTTGGCACTTTTGCAAAGAATGCAACAAGGTAGGCAGTTAGAGCTAAGAAGTATTTCTTCATACAATGCACAGTCAACCTGTGGAACTCTTTGCCAGAGGATGTTGTGAAGGCCAAGACTATAACAGGCTTCAAAAAAGAACTAGATAAATTCTTGGAGGATAGGTCTTTCAATGGCTATTAGCGAGGATGGGCAGGGATGGTGTCCCTAGCCTCTGTTTGCCAGAAGCTGGGAATGAGTGACAGGGAATGGATCACTTGATGATACCTGTTCATTCCCTCTGGGGCACCTGGCATTAGCCACTGTCGGAAGACAGGAAACTGGGCTAAATGGACCTTTGGTCTGACCTAGTATGGCCATTCTTATGTTCTTAACTGCAGTGGCTTTGAGATGCAGATACCTGTCTTTCAGAAACAAAGATAATCAGAAGTAAATATCAGCCTATAGGAAGTGTCACATAGGCCAGTGAACAGCTAGAAGGAATGGTATTAACTTTTAGTTATTAGTACCTTGGGGACTAATCCTGCTTGCCTTACTCAGAAATTAGCATTTTACTTCAGTTGGACTATTTCTTATTTTATTATTATTTGTATTACTGTAGTGCCCAGGAGCCCTAATCACAGCCCACTGTACTTGGTGCTGTATATACACAGAACAAAAACGTGGCCCCTGTCCCAAAGAGCTTACAAGCTAAGGGCTTATCTACACTTGAAACTCTACAGTGGCACAGCTGCAGTGATTCAGTGTAGACACTACCTATGTCGACAAGCGGGGTTCTCCCGTTAGCACAGGTAAACAACTTCCCCAAGAGATGGCAACTAAGTAGACAGAATTCTTCTGTCGACCTAACAAGGTCTACACAGAGACCTAGGTCAGCTTACCTCTGCAGCTTAGGGGCGTGGATTTTTCACACCCCTGAACAACATAATTATGCCAACCTAATTTTCTAGTGTAGACCAGGCCCAAGGGCTTGTCTTCACATACAGTTCTTCAGCATCACAGCTGAACTGCAGCTGTGCCGCTGTAGTGCTTTAATGAAGACACTACTATGCTGATGGGAGATCTTCTCCCATCAGCATAGTTAATCCAGCTCCCCAAGAGGCGGTAGCTATATCACTTCCATCGACATAGCACTGTCGACACAGGGGGGTTAGATTGGTATAACTATGTCACTCAGGGGTGTGGATTTCGCACCCCAGAATGACTTAGGCCGTGTCTACACTACGGGGGTAAATCAACCTAAGTTATGTAACTTCAGCTACCTGAATAATGTAGCTGGATTCGACGTAGCTTAGATCTACTTACTGCAGAGTGTACATTGCGCTGACTTCCCTTATTCATCTCATTCTGGTGAAGTACTGGGGTTGACGGGAGAGTGATCTGCAATCTTCACTAGACCTGCTAAATTGACCCTCAGTGCATCGATCACCATAGCTTCGATCTCCGGTAAGTATAGACATGCCCTTAGTTATATGGATATAGGTTTGTAGTGTAGACCTGGCCTAAAAGAGGCAACTGAGGGATACAGAAGGACAGACAGAGGAGTACAAGGAAATAGTGGGAATTGTGTGAGTAAGCCAAACAGGATTTGGCCACTGGAATTTATTTGAACCAGCAACACAGAGGTGAGAGACTCTATCCAATTACTAATAATCTGAGCCATTCAGCTGCATGACTACAATTCTTGGTTCAACTGAGCTGTTAGGATCACAGTAACAAGCTTCCTGAAAAGGGGTGTGGTTGGTTGGTTGGTTGTTTTTGGAATTACATATTCAAAAGATTAAAAGTGCAAGCTTCACCAAATGCATCTACCTGGAGCCATTAGCATAAGATTTTAACAGATTTTACATGAAAAAAAAAAATGTCTGCAACACACTTAGTTCCTAAGGATTGCTTCTCTGTTAACCACTTTTAGTTTCTAGACTGCAATGAATGTGTGACACAGGACAATAACATGTCTGAGCAGTTTAGGAAAAATATATTAATGAAATCAAGAGGTTCTGGTCATCTGTTACAGCTGGGGTAGGGAGTGACAACCATTTTTTTAAAAATGAAGTTTCTGACAACAGTACAAATAACAATTAAAAATAAACAAACACAGGAACATCACTAGATGGCAAAAATGATACTTTATATATCAATAGTTAACAAGAATTGAATGTAAAGTGTAGGCTTGATTGATGCAGTTATTAAATTCTATAATTCAGTGACATTACCCAGATTTCAAAAAATTGTATCCAAGTTCTGCCTTTTTAAAAGTGAGTTTCCCCATCATTTCCTACATTTTGTTAAATTAAAATGTTATGGCTGGATGTGAGGTGTATGTACGGGCTATACCTTATGGCTCATTTTCAGGTGTTCTGCACCTTTACATTGAGAGAAGTGTTCCTCCCTGCTTCAGAGGAAGCTGCCATTTTGTATTCAGATGGAGCCTGTTGCAGAAGGGCACTAGATGATCCTGATGACCATTCTGTCTATCTCCCTCCTTCCCTTTCCTTCCTGGTTTGTTGGATTTTTTTTAAATGGAAAACTGAAGTCACTGAGGTGGAAAGAATGTGGTTGTTCTTTGTCCCTGGGACAACGGGCAGGAGATTATTTGTCTTTCTCTTCCAGAGATTTGCTGTAGAGTAACTAATAAGTGGGATATTATTTCCCTAAGCTTTAAACATTGTACATTTTTTCATAGACCTCCCACTAGTGTGAGGTGCTGAGCTTCTTCAGTTCCCTGTGAGTGGGCCTACTGGGACACTCAGCACCATACAGGATAAGGCCCAACAGGACCAGTGCCAAATTGCTTTTGGCAAATATACAAACAAATCAATTGCTTCCCAAATTTTTACTTCTTAGGACATGATCACCAAATATGTAGAATCATGTCCCCCCTCCCGCCCCCCCAGGCCACAATGCTTCCAACAATCTTTTCCCATGCCATTGGTCACCTTTTTTATTCTGATGGGTATAAATGTTGATAGATTTGAAGTAATTTCTTTTGTAAAATCAAACAGATTTTCCATATCCATTTCCATCTGTCTGGATTGTTTTCTCTCCCATGATCCCCTTGCCAAATACTGCATGAAAGGCAATTCTTTTTCTGCATCAACATCTTTCCAAATGTTATACATATTAGATGCAGCTTCCTTTATACTCATTTCTTCAGCAATATACAGCACTGCTACTTGTAGATCTCTATTTAAAGCCTCTATTTCTGGAGGAACATATTTTTATGACTCTTCAACATCCTACAACTGTTACCAGTCATCCCTTCTCATCATATCCACAATGCCCTGACACTCCCCTCCTTTACTTCCCTTCTCAAGCAACTGCATGATCTTATTATCTTGACCCTTCTCTTTCTTCCTTTTTATACCCCTTACTGTGTTTATCTTGTTCTCATATTCACTTGGGTACTGATCCCAATTGTAATAAATACTCTAATAATCATCATCATCATCACTGTAAGACATTTACCAAGCATTACTGGTTGAAACTAGTATGATCATCAAACTCCAATGGCAATATCTTTACACAGAGTGGTCCAAATACTCCTTGGAGAATTCCATCCTTCACAAACTCAATGGAAGAGCCCTTGTTCATATCATATTTACCCAGTTTTTCTGGAGGTCTTGATGTTGTGGCCCACATGAATCAGCGTTCACATCGCACTCCCCATCAGTACTCAGCCTGAGCTGGGGAAGCTAATGATCCACCCAGTGGACCAAATTCAGTGATGAATCCTGGTCACATGCCACCTGAGGCACGTTGTGCATATGCTAAGACTACTTACAATTTTCTTAATATTAGAAAAGAAATTCTAAAGAATCCAGGGATTCTAATATACTTGATACAAAATGAAACTTAGGAATGCAAACATTCTCATTTTGATGTGGCCTAGTGTAAGGACAGCTCTGGGTCTAATCCAAAGCCTGCTAAATCAGTGGTAAAATTCCCATTATTCTATACAATTTGGATCAGATCCTGTTTTAAGAGTATCCTACAAAGTAGGTGGTGATAGGGAGCTGATGGTTTATTCATTTTATTTGTTTCTCATGTTATCTTCATCTGTTCTTTTGTATCTAGCTACTCCAGTCATTGACTTTTATGCTTTATGAGTGTCTTGATTTTTTCCGCTTCTATTGGGTTTTGGTGTTAGATAATAATGCCTTCTAGACTATTACCTTTCTTTACTAAAATGTATATAGCAATTTAAACTGAAAATACATAGCCCCCTAGAGCTTTACCAGCAATTACTAGACCTCTTCATAGCAAGATAAGGTCAGAGCAGATGGGTTTGTGATCACATAGAAGGGGAAACAAAATATTTTTCCTTATAAAATTGAGTCTATTTAGGTCAGTAGAGACTTGTAAAAAAATTCCCCTGCCTCACACAGCAGGAGCAGCAGCACTGAAATAATTATATTGCTCAAATCCCTTTCTAAAAGCTCATGGAACAGTAATATACAAAAGAAACTTAAAATAGATAACTTTGTTACACCAAAATTATAGTTTTTCCTAGCAGTCTGATTTTGCAAAACACAAAATTCATTTAAATGGGATCTGATGCTTTATTCAATATATTTTGGCTTGCTGAGCAGAAAAGGCATTCATTTAAGAGATCTTTTATTTTATCAGGTCAAGTTGCTATTTTAGCTTTTCTTCTACTGGACTTCTCTTCTTCAGCATATATATTCCATTGCCAAGTATTCATTGAAAAAAGCATGGGTGTATTTGATTATTGTCCCTACTGTGCAATAGATTAACCATTTATACCTGGTGTCTTATCAGGGGACTTACCCTGTGTTGGGGGATCCTCTATATTCTATTTTTTTTAAAATACGTTACTTTGTAACATACATAAAATCCTGCATCCATTAAAGTCAGTGGGAGTTTCCCCTGTGTTAGTGGTTTTCAATCTGTGGTCCACTATGACGATGTCTAAGATTTCCAAAGGCACCTTCATTCAAAATTTTTTAGGGGTTTGCAAAAAGGTTGAAAACCACTGTCCCATGTTTATGGAGGGAAGCAGCAAGAGCAGCTAAGATCTTGGTGGAAAAAAAAAAAAGGCAAAAAAAGCAACTCATTTGTAAAACGGTCAGATACATGGTGAAAAGTGTGGTATTAATACCTAGATACCTCAGCAGATCTGGCCTGCAGGTCCTCAGAATTGGGAGAGCAAAAAAGTTGACTTAAAACAGCAAATCAGGTCCCAAGGATCAGGCCAATAGATAGATGATTGGTCTCCTGATTTTAGAAGCATCTGAGATTATGGAGGTCAATAGAGAACATCCATTTATGTTAGACAAAGTTAATTGTGCAGGGAAAGATCACAGCTTGTGGGGATGGATCTGGCAAAGCGTTAGAGGAATGTCTTTACTAACAAACTTCAGAATGAGCGTTAAATAATAGCTCATAGTATTTCTCATTCTTTTTCAGTCCCTGCCCTTTAAACGTAAGGTCCAGACTGAGTTAAAGCTGTGAGAATACAAAATACATACACACACATCTTTGGAACAGCACAGCCAAACCCACTGATTCCTAGAAAATGTAATGAACTGCGCATGGTGCCTGAGACTGGCAGCAAAATAAAACCCTAACACGCACATACAAAAGCTAAGTAGTATTTTTATTTTCACTTCCTACATACAAATATTTATAGGATACTAGTCTGATTTCTTCTCGGTGGTTATGATTTATGTATCAGGAGAGACAATGCACATTTATTAGCAGGAGATCTTATTGTCAGTGTTTTCTGCTTGTGTAGTATCCTCCAAATAACTCATTGTCAGCCCAGTGCGATTTAGTGGCTCAGGTACAGTTCAGTGTTTGCATTTTTCAGTCTGGACCTGGCTCTACCACTTACTCACTACATGATCTTGGGCAAGATATAGAACTTCTATGCTTCAGTTTCCCTATCTGTAAAATGGGTTATATTATTTCTGTAGCATAGTAGAGTCCCTGCTGTTCTTTAAAAAGGATTTTGAAAAATCTGAATTGATTCAGAGAAAGGCTACATGAATGACTTGTGGTCTAGCAAACATACTTTAAAATTAGAAATTAAACAACCTCAATTTATTTAGCTCACTGAAGAGAAGGCTAAGAAGTGATTTAGTCACTGTCTATTATTAACTACCGTGGTAGAAGATATCAGATACTAGATGGCTCTTTAATCAAGTAGATAAAGGCATAACAAAATCCAATGACTGGAAGTTGAGGTCAGTAAAGTTCAAACTGGAAACAAGATGCACATTGTTAACTGATGTCAAGTATCAGAGGGGTAGCCGTGTTAGTCTGGATCTGTAAAAAGCAACAGAGGGTCCTGTGGCACCTTTAAGACTAACAGATGTATTGGAGCATAAG
>NW_020664447.1:49921248-49959507 GCF_002925995.2 Terrapene triunguis
AGCCATCGGCATCTTCTGGGTGCTTGGCAGAAAATGCTGCATTACGACTGCTAGCCATCATCGTCAAGACGGTTCAATAGGACTGCCGGCAGGACTGAGTCTCCAGGAGACAAAACATGTCTGCCCAGGTGCCTCTGACCAAACTCACTGAGGAGTACGACGATGATGGATACCAGTCGTAATACACCATCTACTGCCAAAAGGCAAGGGGCTGCTGCTGTATAGCAATGCAGCCCCACGTCTGCCAGCACCCAGATAGCCGATGACGGCTACCAGTCATACTGCACCGTCTACTGCCAAAAGGCAATTAGCTGCTGCTGTGTAGCAATGCAGTACCACATCTGCCGGCACCTAGATGACATATGGTGACGGTGAGCTGAGCTGAGCGGGCTCCATGCTTGCCGTGGTATGTCGTCTGCACAGGTAACCCAGGTAAAAAGGCGCGAATCAATTGTCTGACATTGGTCTGACGGAGGCGGAGGGGCCTGACGACATGTACCCAGAAACCCCCGCGACACTGTTTTTGCATCATCAGGCATTGGGATCTCAACCCAGAATTCCAATGGGCGGCAGAGAGTGCGGTAACTGTGGGATAGCTACCCACAGTGCAACGCTCCGGAAGTCGACGCTAGCCTCGGTACTGTGGACGCGGTCCACCGACTTAATGCACTTAGAGCATTTTATGTGGGGACACACACAATGACTGTATAAAACTGATTTCTATAAAACCGGCTTCTATAAATTCGACCTAATTTAGTAGTGTAGACATACCCTTAGTTTTACTATGAGCTAAACCCCAGGTGGGAGTATAGAGCTGACCTCACCCACCTATCAGGAAGTAAGCACTACAAATGTCTGGTCTCCACTTAGGATTTTACAGCAAGATAATTGTGCCCCTCTTTGACCCAAGCAGCTAGACAAAGTTTGGGGCCCTCTGGGTGTTCCAGTTGGGAGTAGAAATTGGCAATAATCAGGTATTTCTTTGATGCTGGGTTTTTTTTATTTGCAAATGTACAAAGCCCTGTGCCTCTGAACGCGGAGGGAATCAAATAGCAGGAAACAGCTTCTTTTACTCATAGCACCAAGAGCACTCTTTCAGCCTGTGCCCCTGACCCAACAACCTCTTCCTAGGTTTCTTTGAGGGTCAGCCACACATTTTCAATTACTCCTTCAGACTGTCTCACTCACTCAGTCTGCTCTCAGTTGTCCCTTTCCCCTGCCCTTCCCACTCCCCTATACCTGGTCACAATATTCAGTCAAACCGTCTGTCCACCTGGTGCTAGTTTCTGGCCAGACTCCATTAGGCTTTGTTTTATATGTGGCCCCTTAATTGTATCTTACAACTGACTTAAATGCAGGACTCATTCACAGATCAGTTTAAGAAGGTTTTAACTCAACCTGTAACAAGGTTTCACCCTGATCATAACAATAACTATCCATGGTTTGTCCTCTTACTATAAAAACATATCTTTTAAAGCAGTGAAGATAAAGCCTTTTTTCGCAGCAGCATTTTGAACAGATTGGAAGGATTATAATGGGGTCAGGAAGTCTAGAGAAGACACAGAATAATAATTCTTACCTCCCTAGGGTGTTCCGAGCTTTAATTACTTAATTTGTATAAGACATTTGGACATCTGTAAGTTAAAAGTGCTATTTAAGTGAAGTGTTATTCACAGGCATCCTTTTACTCAGGCTTTACATTTTACAGTAGATCAGCATGTAATGTTGTGTTAAAGGTTCTAAAATAGTGGAATACTTGAAACAATTGTCCATTCGAACCACTGAAAGCCAAAGCCCAGCATGGGGAGATTGATATCTCATGGAATTTTTCCAAGGGCTATAGTCAGGGGAAACTAGTCTAAGGTCTCTTCTAATACAGTGTATATTGTACACCAGGCTTTAAATCAACTTAAAAACAACCCAACACTTTAGGACTGTTCCAATATGAACTTAAATCTTATCTTTCTGCTCAGGGATATTTTCCTCTATTTACAAAAAGAGAAAATGATATATAGAATGAATATTTAAAAAAAATTCAAACTGTGATAACTATAGCAAACCCCTTATGCTTCCTTTGTGCTCTCATATTATCTTTTTATATTTTGCTTTAGCTGAAGAGGGGGCTTTTGATATGATAGTCCAGATAAAACTAAGTTTAGATTTGGTTTGTGTGTGGGGCAGAGGATAGGGAGTGAAAACAACATGAATTTCAAATATATGTCTAACTTTTTTAACTAGAAGATTAAATATGCCATAGACACTCAGCCCTTGCTACAAGTTATTCATTGTATCTCACAAGCCTGACCTTTTCCAACAAACCTAGAATATTGAAAGTCTTAGAGTACCCTTTTATTCGTCCTTTGTTGTTTATGAAAATCATGCCATGCTCATTAATCTTTCTTAAATTGTTTATACAATCCACTGGACAAGTTACAAAAAGGCTTTAATCTTTAAAATGTCACAGCATCAACCACTTGATTGATTTCATAAAAGCAATCTTCTCAAACTCTCTTTAACCATTTAAATGCAAAGGCACTACTGTACCTAGATCCATAATACCATCGTAGAACTGCATGCATAACTCCTACTCATGTCAGATCCAGAACAGCAAAAGGTTTGGGCCAGATTCTCTGATATGATCTGGCCTCTTTGCTCAGGTTACAAATGGCTAGTGAATTCCCTCAGCTGAAGGGAACTCTGTTTGGGTAAAGCCAGGAAAGCCAGTTCCAGCCAACATTCACCCCAGTGTGTGGGGTATGCCATGAGAGAGAAGGGGCATGTCTTGTGTAGGGAGAAGGTATGGCATAGCCTGATCTCCACTGCTGATACTTCATTTGAATGGGGTCTCTGGAGAACCCCCCCTCCCCCCATATCACTAGGACAAAAGTTAATGGTATTTGAAGTTTCTGGCTAATAGTGGACATAGACTTCATGAGGACTAGTGACTGACTAGTTTGAAAGACAGTTTTTGACTTCTTGGAGAACCAGAAAGAGAGTGTTCAAATAACCATTTTTATCCAGGGAATGAATGTCCTTCCAGGTAGTTTTGAAATAGCAGAGGTCAATATCTAGAGCTGTCTCTTCAATGGTAAATGTTGTCTTCTTCATAGTAGCTATAGAGGGTGAAATCCTGATCACATTGAAATCAATGGCAAAATTCTCATTGACTTCTGTGGAACATACAGATGTCTCCAGATTTGCAAAATACATTGGTTAGTAAATATTAACCTTTTTAGTCCTCTTTTTTTATATTAATTCCCCCGGAATTTTTATGACATTAGCAGAAAGTATGTTTGAATTCTAAGAGCATTAGTTCATAACCTGTGAGTGACCTGTACTCAGGAATTTTTATGTGATTGAGTGTTGGGTTGTATCTAATTATTCTCAGCATCTCCAGGGCTGAGGAATCCAGCTTTCCATAGAAAAGACCCCTTCAAACTACTAGGAATGTCTACAGAAGTATGTTATAAACAAAACTGGGTGATTGATAAGGGATACTTTTTATGGCAGATGTTTTCTGTAGTGGGTTGGGTGATAAATAAGGAATAATTGTTATTACAGATGGGTTCTGTAATGGATGAAATAATGAACCGTTGAAAGATGTTTTTAAGTTATTAAGAACTGTCAGTTTTCGCAGTGGTTGGTAATAATGACCAGATTAGAGATTCCTTTTTACTCATCAATCAGGTAAACTGAGGACCATAAAGAAATTCCGTCAGTAATTAGGAAAACATAATACATGATAAATATAACCATGGGAAAGTATTTTTGCCGTCCAAGAATTGTTGTTTTTTTTCTCCCACCCTATAAAAAACAGAGGGCTTGAAACTTAGGTCAGGGAGCACAAACTGCCAGCATCCCACTTGTTACAAAGGAGAGACACACAAAGGCCAGCACTTTACCTTACACCTAGGGTGATAATGTATCTATTCTTTCTGTATAGTGCTGTACTAATTTCAGATAGATAATCTTTGATTAAATAATTCCATTTCAGCCTGTTGTTTGACAATCTTGAATCATAAAATTCAAATATGCAACCTCGTAATTCTTGTGAACATGATTATCATGAGCTTGATCTTCAGAGGTGCTGAAAAACTGCTACTCCCATCCAATGGCTAACTCATGGGAAGGGATGACATAATACCTTTAGAATTATCTGCCTCCATCAGAATAAATAGGAATACAAGAACACTGGATTTAGGACTGGAATGGACCTCCTGGGTCATCAAATAGGATCCCTTGCTATCACAGGCAACCCAATCATACAATTCTGTTCAAAAACTTGCCAAGGATCATCTTCAGACAAGTTAGATTGTTTGTCCCACTATTTCTATGGAAGACTGTTCCAGAACTTCACTCCTCTGATGGTGGGAAAAAGTCAAAGTTGTACATTTCTGAAAATATTGCATCATCCATTTTCAACCCTGGTTGCATTGGGAGGGAATTGCCTCTCTTCTGTAAATAATGCTTTCTTTTCAATGGGAGGACTCTCATTGGCTTCAAGAGGTTTTAGATCAGGTCTGGTGTTCATACATCCTATAATGCTAAGCAATTTGATGCTGTGCAAGTAATGCAGATACTGGTCAACATGGGATCAAGAACAGTCTTGGGATACTCTAGCTAGCAGATTTCAAACTGATGAAATTCATGTGATGTTTGAAGCAAATTAAAACTTCTTAAGCAAGTGCAAAGGAAATTCAAAGCAACCGAGTTGCTAATAATCTCACCATTCAGGTCCTCTGGTCTAACTAGCCCACCCTCTTCTGAAGTATTATATGGAATTAACAGATCCAATAGCAGAATTAACAAAATATGGAACATCGCCTGAGAAAAAGATTACTACAAATCTTCATTAGCTTTCTCACTGCTATGACCTTGACTGAAGCCTGACTGAGTTTGATCACATTGCTATAGCTGGAAGGTACCCTAAACATTTTCAAAAGAAATGGCAAATTAAAGATGCTTCAGGATAGGATTATAAATATGTTGCAAGGAAAGGAGAGGCTTACCATTAGTTTGAGAATAGCAGGGGAATTACCTGATGTCTGGAAGACTTCTTAATATTTGTAATAAAAAGGAATATTGGCATTAGTACACCCCCACAGAAGCTGACTGGACAACATGGTCCAAAAATGAGTTGCAGCAACAACAGCAGAACCAGCTTTGTAAATGAGAACAGTAGTAACTTCCTTAAAATCTGAGATGACATGTTTCAAAGAGGCTTTCCAAACAGCTCCAGAACTGTTCTTCCAGTTTTGCAGTGGCAAGTAACATTTCCTAAGCACAGCCAGCCTTCTAACAGGAAGACTGTGCTTCTCCTTCTGTCATTGGCTGTAATACCAAAGCTTCAAAAGCAAGCAGATACTCCAACAATACAACAAACAACTCCTAGAAGAGCAAAAATCCCAGGAGATTCTCCGATCCAACCCATTGCTCAACGATGGCTCAAAATAAGGAAGCTGCTGGCCTTGTGATGCCTGCAAACTTCTTAATTACAGTTCTTCTGAGCCACACATTTAAGTATTATGAAGATCCTATTAGCTACAAAGCAGAGAGCCAAACACTTAACCTGTGGCATGAACAGTACCACTAATCTTACCTTGAAAGTACAGAAACCCAAACGTCCACTTCGTGGCTACTTCACAATAGGACTTAAATTATAAAGATCGGCAATGTCTGAAACTCATTACTATCCGATGGCTGTTCAGTAGCCTATGTAAAGGGAGTCCAGTTCTGTTTTGATAGATGTCCACCTAACAACTGGCACCATATTGTAAACTTGATGGCAGACCCAAAGAAGAATCAAAGGACTGAATGACTCAACTCTTCCCTCCCTAGAGGTTCTGTTCAGAACAAACAATAAAATTGGGAAAACTGGATTGCCATTACCCATAGTGTACCTGCTTTGTGGATGGAGACAGCTTCATTCTCCAGTGCTGTCACTATGGGACAAAATTCATTAAAAAAGCCAAACTGTGACATTCCAGGGTGTTATCCAGACCAGTGAGAGGCTTTGTCATCGCCTGCCCTGTAACCAGGGGTGACCTGCAATGCCTTGCTGCTGTAGCTCCCAACCTGGATTGCTCATAGGAGCACCTGCATGTACCTGCAGCCTGCCAGCCACACTCTGGTCACACTCCAGCTGTCAGCAGCATTGGTTACTACTTCAGGGTGACCCCAACAAACTCCCAGTCTCAGATTTTCCCCCAAAATGTATGTTCTGTACTATCCAGCCCTTTCCTGGACAGTCCCAGAGATATTAGGTTCCTCTAATGAAACAATACACAACAATTTGCCACCTTCAATGGAGTTACCAAGACAATTTAACTTAAACACAGTGGGTTCGATCAAACAATAAAACAAACAAAAGAAGATAGGATTTTAAGTGAGTACAAGTAATGAGGCATAAAAAAGTCTGAAGTGGTTACAAGAAAAATAAAGAAAATGCTTCCTAGTGCCTAACTGAAACTGTACTTGATTCAAGGTAACGTCCTTTCCACATCCTTCCAACAGCATTATGGACCAAAATCTTCAAATCCGAACCCTTCCTCCCAAGGCCAACAGATGTTTCTTTTGTCTTTTTAGGGAGATGGATAGGTAGAGAGATACCTTGGGGTGTTTGCCCCTCACTTTTATAGTTCAGCCCCCCCCATCATAAAGTTCTATCAAGCTGAGCAGAAAGAGACATGGAGTCTACTGAGGAAAGATGCTTCATGCTGTTTTCTTTCACCTGTGTGTGTGCTGAGATGCAGATTTTCTTTTCTCTCTCGCTAGGCTCCAGGATCCTGAAAGGAAGGAGAGTCCTACAGCCCGGGCCCAGCCTGAGCCCAAACATCTAGACTACAATTAAACAGCTCCTTAGCTCAAGCCCCATGAGCCTGTCAACTAACACGGGCCAGGCATGGGTTTTTAATGGCAGTGTAGACATCCCACAGTGGTAGGAGTTTAGGCAGCCAGTCAGTCACTAATATCTAATGGTCCATAACAGCAGAAAGGGAAAAATAACAGATTTAATTAACATTGCATTGTTGAATAAGTCCAACGGTAATATCAATAAAATCCTAATAGTGTGTTGTCCAATTAGTGGACAATGATGTATGATCATGAGTACTAAGAAGATCACAGGAGATAATTTCATGCTCGTTAGTTCATAGGTATCACTAAATTCTTAAGCCTGACAGCCCAACCCTGCAGGAGAGTTTTGCAACTGACTTCACTGAAAAAAAGAGACCGATAGCACCTTTGGAAAGGCACAATGGGTCCAGATTTTCAAGAGTGCTCAGCTCCCAGTTAAGCACCAAGTAAGGGCCAGATTTCATCACCACAAGAAAACCCTCATGTCTGGTCTGTACTTTTACAGTTTTGGGGGCAAATCCTGCTCCCTTCTTAATTTTCACCAAAAGCCCTAGGTGCTGCAGTCCAGATGTGGTTCAGTTGCATACAGATGCAGAGGCCACAGCATGTAGGAAACCAGTGAAAGGAACCTGCGCACCCCCTACATGCCATACAGCCCTTCTCCATGGGGGTCCTATCTTTGCAGCCTCGCACAGTGGGATTTTTCTGTGGGTGGGATCAGTAGGGATCATCAGCCATTGACCAAGTGAGGGGGCTGCCCTATAGCCTGATGCATAGGATAGTCCCCCATCAACACTCTGGAGAAAAACCTGTGCTTCAATCCCAACTGCTCCTGCTTGAGGTATGGTGGTGAATTAGCTCTTTCATAACTTCGCTTTTTTTTTTTTTTTTTTTTTTAATGCTGTACTACCTAATCTTCTTTTCTTGGACAGAGAACAATCACTGTATGAGAAATATTCCTACAGTAAAAAGCACGTTAGTAACTTGATATTACTGTTAGTTACTGCTTTTTAATTAATTTACCAGCATGCAGAAGTATATTTTTAAAAATGTCAGTGTTATTAAAATTATATTGTGCCAACATACTGCTCTTTAGTCTTAAATTGTGAGTGAATTACAAATACTGTATATACTCTCCATCAGCCACTCAGAATGCTGGAGTACAGCCCTTATCCACAGAATTTAAATTGACAATAAGTTTTATCAATTGGAAACCAGCTTTTGCATAATATATAGACAGAGTCCACACAATTATGCACAATGCAAAAACCTGCATAAATTTATCTCCCCCCCCCCCCAAGATAATGCATATAAATTTGTTTGCCCTGCATAAATCCACAAAACTGGCCAATTTTCCTGCCATCCTCAGCCTATCAGCCTGTCTGCCCATCATTTAGCTTTTTTCCACTATGTCTACATATTCTGCTGTGCTGTCCACCCAAAGGTTAAGCCCAATGAAGAGCAACAAAAATGATTTGAGGGATGGAAAACATGCCTTTTTTTACAGTGAGAGACTTAAAGAGATTAATCTGTTTAGTTTACGAAAAAAAGATCAAGAGGTGATTTGATTGTGGTATATAAATACCTTCACAGGAAGAAAATACCAGTTACTAAAGGGCTCTTTAATCTAGCAGAGCAAGGCATCACAAAACTGATGGCTAGAAGCTGAAGCCACTGATTAACCATTCAAAGAAATTATCAAGCAAAGTGATGGATTCTTCATCTCCTGAAGTCTGCAAATCAGGAGTGGATGCCTTTCTGGAAGATATGCTTTAGCCCAGGGATCGGCAACCTTTGGCATGCAGCCAGTCAGGGAAATCTGAAGGCAGGCCAGGACGGTTTGTTTACCTGCAGCGTCCGCAGGTTCAGCCGATCACAGCTCCCACAGGCCACGGTTCACCGTGGGGGCTGCGGGAAGTGGCGGCCAGCACATCCTTTGGCCCACACCACTTCCTGCAGCCCCCATTGGCCTGGAACAGCAAACAGCGGCCAGTGGGAGCTGCGATCGGCCAAACCTGCGGACGCTGCAGGTAGACAAACCGTCCTGGCCCACCAGCGGATTTCCCTGACGGGCTGCGTGCCAAAGGTTCCTGATCCCTGCTTTAGCCAAACACAAGTTATTGGGCTCAGTACAGGAGTAACTGGGTGAAATTCTATGATCTGTAATACAGGAGATCAGATTAGATGATATAACAGTTCCTTTTGGCCTTAAAATCTATGAACAAACCAATGGAAAGTTACTTATGAACTTCAGCGTATTTGATCAGACTCTAATTGCTACCATGTTGGAATGGGCCCAGAGACCTCGTCAGCCCCTCTTGCTTCTGCAGGTCTCTCTCCCCTGCCATACAAATGAAAAAACATTCTTCTCTGAGGAGTTCCTAACTTCAACAGTAATCTACTATACAAATAAATACATAAATAGTTATATATTTGGATTCATTTTTAGAATTATTGCAATAAAACTGAAGGGTGTTGAATAATGTAATCTGGTAACAATGTTGCATAATTCCCAGTCATAGGCTCTTAGCTTTTTGATCTCGTGTCTCCTAATTAGAGTTGTGCAAACTGTTTGCAGAAGAATCTGAAAGTACATGGAAAATGCCAATTTTGTGATCTAGCAAACTCAGAACCCAGATCAGCTTTGCTGAATTACTTACTAAGCTTTATGAACCTTTCCATGCTGACACGAATCCATGCTTGTTTATACTTTTCATGGAAGCTATGTGCAGTTTTGCATTGCTTGGCTTGCAATGGGGTTAAAAAAGCCTTTTTAACTTTGAATTTCAGTTTCAAACAAAGCAAATCTTGAGGTATGAGATGCAGACTCAAAGAAAGAAAATATTAATTGAAACATTTCCAAAGCAAAACTGGAGAAATTCACAGTTCAATTCAGAAGGTGGAAAACTATCTGAATAGCTACACACCTAATGGTAACAAAGAGTCCTGCGGCACCTTATAGACTAACAGATGTATTGGAGCATAAGTTTTCGTGGGTGAATACCCACTTCGTCAGACACATGTAAACATCTAATGGTGTGTATTTGCTTCTAGGCTGTAAACATGGGGCCAGATCCTCAGCTGCTGTATATCAGTGCGACTCTCCACGGGCTTCAATGCAGCTACACAAGTTTACACCAGCTGAGGATTTGGCCTACGTTATATACAACTCTGGAAATTGCTCACCTTGCTGATCTGCTGCATCCCAGATTCCTTAACCTTTCAGGCATATAAAGCCATCTTTTATCTAGGCAGGTATAACTTGAGGGAAAGATGATAGTTTATAAGCTATAATGATAGATAAATAGAGCCAAATTTTGATCTCTTTACTCACAGTGAGTAGTGCCTTACTCCACAATAGAGAGTGACAAGTCAATGGGAACACTTTATAAGTGTATCACAACATTCCATAACATTCGTTTGAACAAATGTTATATCGTATATATTGTTCTTTTATTTTCTGTTACGTGCTATATGTAGGGTTTTTAAACTATAAAATAGAAATAAATAAGATATAGATAATGGAGAATATACTGTACAGCATGGAATTATTTCAGACTCGGAACACATAAAATGCAATGCATTAGAATAAAGATACTACAGTTTCCCCCTAAATTGGTACAATAAATTAAACACTTTCAAATTTTCACAGCACATTGGGGAAAAAAAATCTCAACAATACATATAAAATTATGGGATCTAAATTAGCTGCTATTACTCAAAACAGATCTTTGAGTTATCATGGATCATTCTCTGAAAACGTCTGCTCAAAGTGCAGCAGCAGTCAAAAAAGCTAACTTTAGGAAAGAGATAAGACAGAATATATTATAATACCATTTTATAAATTCATGGTACGCCCACACCTTGAATGCTGCACGTAATTCTGGTTGCTCGATCTCAACAAAAAAAAAAAAATCTGAATTGGATGAGGTGCAGACAAGGGCAACAAAAATGTGCTTGGGGTATTAAACGGTTTCCCTATTTGGAGAGATTGAAGGCACTGGGCCTGTTCATCTTAGGCCTGGTCTACACTACGACTTTAATTCGGATTTAGCTGCGTTAATCCGAATTAATCCTTAACTCGTCCACACAACGGAGCCAGTTACTTCGAATTAAAGGGCACTTAAAATCGATTTCTGTACTCCACCCCGACGAGCGGAGTAGCACCAAAATCGATTTTGTTAATTCGAATTAGGGGTAGTGTGGCCGCACACCACCGAATTAATGTGGTTAAAATTAATGGGGTAGTGTGGCCGCACACCACCGAATTAATGTGGTTAAAAACCGAATTAATGTGCTTAGTGTGGCCGCGCACAATCGAATTTATACAATCTGTTTCCCAAATTCGAATTATCTAAATTCGAATTAATCTCGTAGTGTAGACGTACCCTAAGAAAAGAGGTGACTAAGGGAGGATGCAAAAGAGGTCTATAAAATCATGAATGGTGTGGAGAAAGTTAACAGGGAAGTGTTCTTTACCCCTTCACATAACACAAGAACTAGGTTTCAGAGTGATAGCCGTGTTAGTCTGTATCAGCAAAAAGAACGAGGAGTACTTATGGCACCTTAGAGACTAACAAATTTATTTGGGCATAAGCTTTCGTGGGCTCAAATCCACTTCATTGGGGTCACCCAATGAAACAGACAGGCAGCAGGTTTAAAAACAAACAAAAGAAAGTACTTTTTCAACACAACTCATAGTCAACCTGTGGAACCTGATGCCAGGGAATGTTGTGAAAGCCAAAGGATAATGGGGTTAAAAAAGAATTAGAAAGTGGAGAACAGATCTATCAATGGTTGTTAGGCAAGAGTCTTAGGGATACACCACCATGCTCCTGGTGTCCCTAAATGTCCAACTGCCAGAAGCTAGTGTCACATCCCAATGGTCCCCTCCCCTTAGGGAGTCCCCCGGTAAGGTAGATCAGCACTGTATATTGCTAACGCTGTTGCAAGCATCGCAAAGCATTTTGGGGAGGGTCAAAGGTGTCTGAGTGGGGAGTGGAAGTTTCCTTTGCAGGTACTAGAGGCTGAGAGGGGAGGAAGGAGAAGAGCAGAGAACGGGTTAATTCAACACTGCAGCTAGCAAGCTCAGTCCGAAGATAAGAAGCTAACTCCAGCCAGCTCAAGGCCAGCTGCTACCTGCCAAGACAGAAGGGGGGAAGTCCAACCCCCCCCCCGACCAGCTGTGAGACAAGAGGAACTAAGTAAGACACAGAGCTGCAGAGATAACAGTGAGAACACTGAAAGCAACTGAGACACAGAGCTGCAACGATAACAGCGAGACCAGTGAAGGCCAAGACAGAAAAGAAAACAGTCTCCGGAGCCAGGATGTTTTGGGAAAGGGAAAGAGACCACAGAAAGCAGTTTGGACTGGCACAAAGAGGACCAGGAACAGAGGTCATGGAATAGAACACCCCCAAAGGAGCCCAGGACTTAAAACCCTCCTGAGAGCTGAAGCAATTTGGAGATCAACAGTGGATCCTTGGATGACCAGGACAGCACTCCCGCCCACCCTTCCCCCCCTCTTCTTCTTATGTTACACCCAGGCCTGGCCAGCCTTGGGTTGGGCGTGTGTGAGTATGAAAGTGGGTTAGGGCTTGGGGCACTAATGCTTTCTTCCTTCTTCCTCCCCCTGAGAGACGTGGTAGCGTTCCCAGCACTCTCTGCTGTTATTTTATTATTTTATCAATAAAGCTTTAAAATTCAGACACTTGGTGTGCCTCATCATCTCCTCCCCAAAAAGATCGTATGGTCCCAGCCTGATCAACTGTGGGCCCAGGCAGATTGGTAACGAAAATCTGTCACACTAGGACTGGATCACTTGAAATTGCCATTCTGTTCATTTCCTCTCAAACATCTGGTACTGCCCACTGCCAGAAGACTGGATACTAGGCTAACCATTGGTCTGATCCAGTATGACTGTTGTTATGTTCTTAAGAAAGGCAAGTCTTTAAAAAATGCTTGTTTTACTTTGAATATATGATGGGAAAAATAACTACAAAAGTTTAATCAGTCTTTTTCATAGTTTGGAAAGAGAACATTATCATTTTTGCTGAGTCAATTGGATCAGTCTAACCAGTAAATTGATCTCTCTCTAAAGTGATCTATAGTCTACCAGCATGCCCTGAAATATACCTGAGAATACCATAATGGAACATTTACACTATTTATCACAAATGACAGTTTGACAGTTTTTGTTTGTTCCCAGGGCTCCTTATTTCATATTGCAGATTAATTTCCCACACCAAGAGCAAATGAATCTGTAGCACACATACCTAAATTCTGTAACAGTTCAAATAGCAACAAGTTCCCTTAGCTGTCTGTAAAGATTCCCAAACACTGATCATCCAATTTCCAATTGCATAATCTGGAATAAACAAACATCAATTATAGAAAATGTAATTATCCTTTTAAAGTTTCAGCTTAATGGAGATTTTATATCTGTCATTTGTTTCAGTTGTGGAACTATAATTTTACTTAAATAGCAATTACAATGGGATTATAAAAGATTTATAAAAGTGATATATAATCAGAAGAAGGGTTATATACTGAGAATACAGTTCTCTCACACTACTGCAGAAATGCCTGTGCTGCAAGGAAGAATTATAAGAGCACAGAATCATAGATGTTAAAGATTGAAGAGACTTGGGGCTAAATTCATCATAGCCTTTGGCCAGGCATAAATCCCGCTCTCAGAATGCTCCCCAACTCTCCGCGGTCTGGCGCAGGGGGCCTGTATGCAAGGTGTAGTGATCTGTATTGCCTGTACAGAGATGCTATGTCACAGGTGGGCAGGCAGTGGGTAGGCAAGGACAGAGCGGTTGGAGGCTTGACTCTGCCCCCACAACTCAGTAGGTAGAAGGAGCAGTTACAATCTGCTTCCCAACCCTGGGCTCCTCCTGGGATAACACAACTGGGCTTGCCACAAAAGAACAAATTAGAATAAAGAAATTAAATATCTCCATAAATATCTCCTTACCATGGTATCATTTGATAGACATAATTAAATCAGTTATATAATTAGGTTTCAGCACCTGTATGGTAAATTGTACTTGGAAAAGATGTCACATATTTTTGTCTATACAATTCGTAATGTATTACACAACTCACGTTATTCGCTCCATTCTCTCACAGAAAAATTCCCAATCCTCAGCTAAACAGAGAAATCAGAAATTTGCTTTTCATTTCATTTCGGAGAGATCCTTTTTACTTTCAAACTCTCATCACAAAGGGCAGGATATCTTGTGGAAACAGAGCTCTTATGTGACACTGATTTTAAACAGAAGAAATTGTCTTATAATCAGAAAAAAAGGAATCCCAGAAACACTGAAATCTTAAAGCCAGAAGAAGTCCACCTGATTGTTACATCTGCTCTGCTGTGTTTGGAAAATGTAATTCTCAGGAAGTGAAGTGATACAGGTCTGAGTCAAAACCTCCAACAATCATTAGGAAAGAAGAAAAAAAGTGAAGAAAAGAGACACTGGGTGTAAAGACACATACACTTATATACACATACATATAATATACACATTATATCTGTATATATACACACACACACATATATACATACACTGTTCTATGTTTATGCTGGGCAGAATTCAATTTTTATTTTCTTATGTCAACAGATATTAATGGTTCCCTTTAAAATTTCCCATTTTTATTTATTTAAATTTTTACAGGTGTGGGAAATTATGGTGGGGGAGTCAGACAATAATTTAATGACAATAGATGTTGACAGTTTGTGTTTTAATGGTTATAAAGCTTTAACATTTTGAATCTCAACATCACATGTCAAAATGTTAGCCTTAAATCAAACATTAGTAAGTTCCCAAGCAGCATTTTTCTTACTTTATCTACCTCTAAATTTTGATAATTATCAATGGAAATATTTTTTATTTGGTTTGTGTGTGTACAGTGAAATAAACATTTATCAACATTTAACTATAAAAATCTAATTCTTCCAAGCCTACCTGCGTTGTAGGGGAGCATTGTTAATGCCCTGTATAGGAGTGGGGCAATGAGATCATTGTTATAACAGCATGCATTCTGTTTTCTGACAAAATGTTAAGACATATGTTCAGTGTTATCACTGGTTGGTTGATAAACTGACATTTCATTCGATTCAATGTAACTGGGCAGCACAACTGAAAGGAGGGGAAAGAGCAGAGAGCTAGCAATGGAAGGCCAAACAGAATGTACAGTATATACTAAGGGCTAAATTCAGAACAGGTTTGGGCAGGTGCAACACTCTGCAGAGTATTTGATTCATTGGATATACAGACTAACACGGCTGCTACTCTGAAACCTGTCATTGGATAAACACTTTCAAAAGCATTTAAGTGATTTAGGAGACAATTCTGAAAACACTACCATTTATGTTTTTCTACTGTAGTGTCCCAGACACAGAATCAGAGTTAGAAGGGATCACAAGGGTAATCTAGATTAACTCCTTGCCAAGATGCAAGATTTATCTAAGACATTGGGACATGTGAGTCCCAATCCAACAAAGGGCTTACTCACATGAATAGTCCCATTGACTTCAGTGGGATTACTCATGTATTTAAAGTTAGGCACATGCTTAAGAGCTTTGTTGAATCAGGGCCCTGGCATTTATATCAGCTTTATTTAAAGTTAAAAGCAAATTGTTCCACATGAAGTGGTTGAATGTTATATAATAAGCAATTTAGTGCCAATGGTGCATGAATGAAATAAAAAGCCTGTAATTTAGAAGCATGCATGGGTAAAAGGTTTTTTGCTTTTCCTATTTTGCAACTGGACAGGAAGTGTCTGTTAAAGTGCCATTGTAGAGATTAAATTGGAATTCTTCTCTTTGCTAGCACCCAGTTCTCATAAGGGACTTTTCCCTCCACATTTTCTTTTGCCTTCCTATTTCTGTCTGCCACTAAATCTGACCCCTCAATTTCCCCTATAAAACCATGAATTTTATTTGCTTTTCCCCCCCACGTGTACTCTAAAGGATAAACTAAACAATTGTTTTAAAGGTTAAATTGTTGAGGCAACTGGAATATATTCTGAAAGATGCAATTTAGGACCAGATCAGATTTAACCAATTCTCAAGAAAGCATGCTGGAGAAAGACTGAATTATAAGCAAGATTAAAAATGTTTACAAGAAGTCTTTATTAATAAAAACTAGAAGAGCAGTAGGGAAGAAAAAGACCCAATCAATTCCCATTTAAATCAGTGGAGAGACTTCCACTGAAGTCCATGGAGTTGGATCAGACCCCGAGTTACTTAAGAAACAGATTACTGAACCAAGAATAAAAGGAGAAAGAAATGTAAGAAGATACACAAGACAGCGTGGACTGTAGCTGCACATATCAAGAAGAACAAGCTGGAATTCCAGAGTTGTGTTCTCTTCTCAGATTTACCACTTACTAGTTGTGTGATCTTTGCAAGGCCACCCAGAGCTGCTCTAATTTACAACTTGCACTGTTTCACCCACTGCAGTAGCCTAGAATCCAGGTGTGTAAAGCCACTTGCTTTGCCACACTCTCTGTGCTATGTCTCAGGAGATGCAGCACAGAATCTGGCCCAAGTTATTTACTGGTTGAATGAAAGATTTTGAACTATCTTTCTAACGAAGTATGAGTAGTTCAAAAGACATTGTCATAAGAATATCTAGCAACATTTTAATATAGCTGTTTGATTATTCAAGTAAAATTAATGAGCCAAGCTCTGCTCTGATTTACATACCTCATGCAGTCCACTTGCCTTCAATAGGGCTGTACAGGGCTCTGTACAACATCCAAACACTGCAGACAAAAGACACTTATTAGAAAAATTATACACATATCTGGGGAAAAAGAACTAGAATCTTGGCCTTTCAAATCCAAAACTATAGACATCTACCAATTGAAGTTAAAGGGAGGGGGGTTAATGCCCTTAACTGTCAGCAGTAACACCACCATCTAGAAGGTAGAACAACAACATATACACAAAGCCTTACAGTGACTCTACACAGAACTGAGTTCGGTGACATAGGCACCGACTTCTTCTGTTCCTGGGAGTGGGGGTGGAGGGGGATATTCTACTCCTGCTCTGCCCCAGGTCCTGCCCCCACTCCACCCCTTCCCCCAAGCCCTCCTCCCCTCTGTTCCGCCCTCATCTCCCCCACTCCCACCCCCCCCCCATTCCCCAGTGCCTCCTGCACCCTGCTGAACAGCTGATCATGGCAGGCAGGAGGCAGTAGGAGGGAGGGGTAGGAGTTGATCAGTGGGACCCTCTGGTGGGCCAGGCACTGGGGGGCGAGGGAAGGAGCTGATCTGTGGGGCTCTCGGTGGGTGCTGAGCACCCACTATTTTTTCCCTGTGGGTTCTCCAGCTCCCGAGCACCCACAGAGTGGGTGCCTATGTTCAGTGACTTCAAAATTAATTAAAAAGAAGCACTGCAGCCCTAACCCAGGGAGATCTTGCTGAGCCACCTCAATTCCAAATGAAGGCATTAGGACCTCAGCAACTCACAGGCTTGGTTTCCTATTGCATGTTCAGGCTCATTCTTCATGGGGATATCACCCAAATCACTCTGCTTGGCAGAACCTGAACAGTGCATGCATTCTTCCCAGGAGCAATAATTACTCCATATTATGCTGTGGCATATGGGGGAGGGAGGCATTCTCACCTCCTGCTCACTCCCCACCTGCCTCAAAATGGAGACACGGTGGGATGGAGACAAGCTGTGTCATAAGGCACCAGCAGAGACACACAGAACTCCATCCTCTCATATGGCTGCATATTAACAGTTATTTGGGAGTCCAGAAATGATTGATTTAAATAGAAGCACAGCCCCAATCAGGACTCCCAGAGTTCACCCAATCAGAACCCAGGATTGGAGTCTTCTGTTGGAGTTCAGCTTCTAGTTAGCAAGTCACTGGGTGGCAGGTCAGACTGTCTTGCTACCTAAGATTCCCTATGAACTGAGGTTTGAATCTGTAGTCCCTGACATAAAATGCTTTTCAAAATGAAAAAGTCTCTTTTACTAATTGAGCTAGAGAGAGGCAGAGGGTAGAATGACTTTAAATAGAATGTCATTATTGTGCATAGCTGGTGAGTTTTTAATAACATATTAAATTGATTTTCCATCCATACTTCCACTCTCCTGGTGCCAAAAGAAAGAGAGAGAGAAAGTAGGCACAGCTGATGTTATTTTTAGATTTGGTGTAGGCCTCCTTTTAAGTGATAATAAACTAGCACCCTAGACTGTCACATACTGAAGAATAATTACAATCAAGCTCATGAAATTTTAACACAGAAACTGTTGCATTATTTAGAACGTTAATGTGGTTTCAGGAAAAGTAATTACTGGTTATCTATTGCCAGAGACCTCATTTGCTGTCTAACTACAGGGGTGCTGTCTGTGCCGGGATCAAGGCAGAATGCTCTGAATATTTCAAATAAGTCCACAGTAAATGCTTTCTTGTAGTTGTTTTTCCACAGTTATGAATATAACCTATGCTTAAAAGAAAAAAACTTAGAAAAAGCTACTTGTACTAACAAAAACAACTGCCTTTGGGCAGGGGAACTGGGTTGGTAGCAGAAAAAATTCCTGCAATATCAATTTCTTTGTACAGAATGAATCATCTTCGTTTTGATCTTCTACGGTTACAGACGTTTAAATATCTCCCCCACTATCACGAATGCTTCCAACAGCTCTGCAACCAAGTCATTATGGCAATCGGGGAAAATGTCAGAATGATCAGCACAAGAAACTGTATTAGAAGTGAAATGTATTAAATGGCAACCTTTGCAGTTATAACTGAAGCCTATTTGAAGGAGTAAGGAAAGACCCTTTCCTCAAATTATTATTTATATTTCAGTGGTATCCAAAATGTGCTAGATGCTTTCCAAATTCAGGAAGACACAGGCCCTGTCCCTAAAATCTTGTTATCTAGATAACTAAGTAATATCTCCTTTTCACCTGTTGGAGCTTTGTGTATAATCCAACTTCATTGCTGTTTAGGTGGCTGCATAATTCCCTATTTTTTTTTAAAAAAAATGGCTGCATATATGTGGTCTGAGATTCCATAATTTTTTCTTCTCTCTAGAAAATATGGTTAAAAAGAAATTTCAAAATGTGAACCATGTGTAACTGATGCCAGTTACTGATGTAACTGTACCTGCTGATAAATGGAAACCATACCCCTCAAATGTGTGAATTACTCACACTCATCTTAATGAACTGTTCACTTGGAAAAGTAATGATTACAAAAGTAGATATTGATAGGAAAAAATAAGTTAATGCTATATATTGGTGTGGGACATAATGGCACATGTGCTGTCTACGTCTCTCTCCATTTTTTTGACTAGAGCTTCACATTATCTTTGATTTTTTCTTTTTTTTTAAATCAGCCATCAATAAACTTGTGCAAATAAGAGGACAATCACTGACATCTACTTGAACTCAGACCACTGAATGGTAATCATTCTTGAGTAGTAACAGCTTTAGGTTGCTTTGTACTCTCTGTAGCCTTTGTGGTGGCAGAGATGGGAGTGGTAGGCTCTGGTTCTAATCAGAAGCAATCAAATGGTTCTGTTTCCAAGAAGATAAATTATTACTAAAAATACAGCAGGAGGTAACTCCATGGAAGTCAATTTAGTGACAAAAATGTAAAATTAGTGTGATATCAAAATCAGGCCCTATATATTTTGAGACCTGTTTATTACTATGATTGAAGGAGGAAGGTCTGCTATTCTACTTTTCCCACTTTGAGGTGGAGGATCACATTTATTGTTTCAGGGGTTTGGGCTGGAAGGACAGGCAGGTGGGGAAGGGGAAATCTTTGATACCCTTCCAGATGCACGTGACTGAACACATTTCACAAGGAAACTCCAGATACTTTGCAAGCCGCACAGAAAGTCTCCACAGACTCCATGGAAGACATGGATCCCAGCCTGAGAACTCTGTGGCATCACACTGTATTTAGAATCAGTTTAAACCCTGTATAACAATTAACATGACTTATATATAGTAAATGCATATAACAGTACATCTTTTGTCCTGACTAGCCTGATAGGAGCAGTAAAGTCTCAGTTGCAGTTTCTGTTTTGTACACCAGATTGCCATGATGGATGGATCATGGATGTGGTCTCTTTTACTACCCTTGCACAAAAATAGCAGTTTATTATAAAAAAAAAATTCTATTTTATAATTGAAAGTGATACAGCTTTACAATGTAATGAAGATTAACTGAAACCCATGACAACAGCATGGCGTGATTACTCTGAAGTTATGAATTTTTATCAAGACCCAGCTCAATTTGTTTCAATATTGCAGAGGTCTCTCATTAACAATCAGTAGCACAGTCTGGATGCAGTTTGTATAGTGATTGATGTGGAATTTACAGTCTTCCGCCCCTCTCCCCAGAAATATCCTAACTGCTGCCTCTTCAACTTCCTGTTGGAGAGATTTGCTTTAATGGTACATTAGCTTTATTGGGTTCAAATAAATGCCTGTGGAATCAGACAATTATTGCTTCACCACAGTATAACTGCTGTTGTATAGCAAACTCTACGTTGCAGATCAGTGTCCTTGTGTGTTTTGATTTAAGTAGCACATTCCCCAGTGTATTTTTAGTAACAATTTATTTTCTTATTTGGGTTTATGGATGGCTTGTTTAAAAGAGAAAAAAAAAAGCAAAAAGCAAAGCATATGAAGCTATAGGCAAAAAAAAAAAAAAAAAAAAAAAGAGAGGGACAGAAGAAAAGAGAGGCTATATCTACTCTGTTCATCACTGGTGTTTTGTAGGGTATGTATATCTGTCCACACAGCAGTGTGTAGCTACATGTATCAGTGAAAGGCTCTGGCAGGGGGAGGCAGAGGGGAAAGGCTCTGGCAGCTCCTTGCCATAGGAAAAGCCTCCACAGTAGTGGGAGTTGTCAGAGCCTTTCACTTCTGTCTCACCTTGTCAGAGCCTTTCCTTGCTGCTGGGGTCTTTACTGTAGTGGGGAAATGCTCCCTGTGACAGGGAATGGCTCTGGCAGTGGGACACTGGGGAGGCACGAGGCAAACTGAGGTGCCAGACTGGGGGGGGGCACTAGGACCCAGAGTGTAGAAAATTGTGTCTGCTGCTGGTGCATATGTATTCTCTCTGCTCGAGATGCACAAAGATGGTGGAGTGCTGTGCTGGAGGAAGGAGGGCACAAGACACATAACAGGCAGGCAGGAGAAAAGGTGAAAGGGAATAACAGAAAGCAGTAGGAGCTGCAAGGAGAGAGAGGAGGAGGAGGAGCCTTTTATGTACCTCTCTAGCACCCCCAGGAGCCTGGACTGATTAACACCAGCTTTTCAGGGAGCTTCCTGTTTCCTGCTGCTTCCCTGAACCCACTTGAGGAGAACAAGCAGTCAACTGAAGTAGTAGCAGCCAGTTAGGACCTTAAAACGCTGATATCTTCCCTCACTCAGGCCCTGCTACCAGCCTGCTTATTTGTCCCCGTCAATTGAGTGTTGAGAGCCACTATAGCTGGCACAGAACAGCTTTCACTCATGACTGAAGGAAACACCCCTCTGGGGCAGCATTCAGAAAAAGCAAGCAAGCAAAGGAAGCTTTTCTATCTAAGCAGGAAGGAGCTCTCCTGAGATACATAGACATAAATGTTCACGGTGAGCCTTCTGGCCCCAGTGAGGATGTGAGTGGTGAGGCGATGCCTGATCTTCCAGTTAGTAAGAGTGCAGGTGACCTGGCAGCTACTGCAGCATCCATATCTCATCTCAAATGGATGTAACCATGCACATTCCTGAAGAAAAGTGTAGATCAGAGAAGAGTGTGGTGGAGGCGCAAGAAACAGCTACTGCTGAGTTTAGTTCCTTAAGTCTAGATGATCCAGGACTGTGGACCCACTTGAGCAGTAGCCTCCATTATGGAGGACTTTCTTGTACTTCATGGGCCACAGCAAGTGAAAAACTTCATGTTCCCCAAAGACAATGAAAGTAGAAGTTTCCATCCAACACATTACTGGCGTGAAATCCCCAATGGTGACAAAGTGGAGAGGCCATGGCTTATGTACTCAAAACCCCAGAATGCTGTATACTGTTTTTGTTGCAAACTCTTCCAGTCTAATGTTCCAGCCACTTTGGGTTCTACAGGAACAAAGGACTGGAAAAATCTGGCTAGAAATCTGGCATGCCATGAGAAGGCAGCAAATCACCAGAGAGCATTCCATAGGTGGAAAGAGCTTGAGATGAGACAAAGGTTAAAGGCCACCATAGATGATCAGCATCAAGAGAAGATTGCATTAGAGTCTCTTTACTGGCAAAACATTCTGAAAAGGCTCATTCCCACTGTGAAAATGCTTGCTACCCAAAACCTAGGACTGCGTGGCACTTCAGATCAGCTGTATGTGCCAAACAATGGAAACTTCCTTAAAATTGTGGCGCTGATGGCTGAGTTTGATGCTGTACTCCAGGAGCATCTAAGAAGAGTCACCACCCAAGAAATGTACACACACCACTACCTTGGAAAAACAATTCAAAATGAAATCATACAGTTACTGGCAACAAAAGTCAAACAGAAGATTGTGGCAGATCTGAAGTCAGAAAGATATTACTCTGTTATTCTGGACTGCACACCTGACATCAGCCATACGGAACAAATGACTTTAATGGTGCATTTTGTAACAACAACAGAACCTAGTGAAAATGTCCCTGCAGTGGTGACTGTCAGAGAGCATTTTCTAGAATTTATTGACATTGATGATACTACATGAGCTGGTATGACAAATGTGCTTCTTAAAAAGCTGGAAGATACAGGAATTGTGATAGCTGACATGAGAGGTCAGGGCTACGATAATGGTGCCAACATAAGAGGAAAGAACAGAACTCATCGATGGCAAATTTTGAAGCAACATCTGGGAACATCCTCTCTGACACTGAAACCACTGAGTGCCACATGATGGGAAAGTTGAGTGGAGGCGATAAAGCCAATCAAACACCAAACTGGGAAGATAGATGATGCCATAGTTGCCATTATGGAGGATAACGCTATGACAGGAACTGTTTGTGGGAGAACAGTGGCAGAGGGAAATGGAATCACCAGAAACATACATAACTTCAAATTTCTGTGTTGCTTAGTGTTGTGGCATGACATACTGTTTGAAATAAATGTTGTAAGCAAGAGACTCCAAGGTGTTGACCTTGCTATATCTGGAGCAATGGAACAACTGGACAAAGCAAAGTCATACCTACAGTCTTACCAGTCTGATGAGGGATTTCAAAACATTCTGAAGAGTGCACAGAAGTTGGCAGAGGAACTTCACACTGAAGCTATTTTCCCACCCATTCAAGAATACAAGAGTCACCAAAGAAGAAGACATTTTGATTACGAGGCATGGGATAATCCCATAAGAGACCCCAAACAACAATTCAAAGTTGAATTCTTTAACCAGGTGCTAGATTGTGCAATACAGTCAGTTGAAGAACATTTCATGCAGCTCAAGGAACACAGCAGTATATTTGGGATGTTGTATGATATTCCAAAATTCCTCACTATACCTGAAGAAGACCTACACCAGCAATGCTGGGCACTAGAGACAGTGTTGACACATGATGACGTGTGTGATATTGATGCGAGTGATTTAGGTGATACATTTCAGCAGGATCAACTCCAAAGGCTGTTCTGGAATATATGTGCACAAATAAGATGACCACCCTCTTTCCAAATGCTTTTGTTGCTCTGCGCATACTTCCAACACTTCCTGTAACAGTTGCAAGTGGAGAATGCAGCTTCTTCAAGCTGAAGTTAATAAAAACACATCTACGCTCCACAACTGACACACATTCACAGGAGAGGCTGGTTGGCCTTGCAACCATCTCAATAGAGCATGAGCTGGCCCAGACTGTGGAGCTTTAGCAGGAAGCAGTTCAAATCTTTGCAACCAAGAAGGCACGGAAAGCACCACTTTGATTATTCAAACAGATAAAAATGCCAGTGTTTACTATGCAGACAAGAAAAGTTACATTTGCTGTTCAGGCGTTTCAAAGTTAAGTGTTACTTAAAATTTTTGAACAAGGCATTTTAAGTTGTTAGTTCTCCTTTATTGGGGTAGGTAGCAGAGCAGTACCATGAGAGGAGTAGAACAGGAAGAAGGCAGAATTGAGACCTTTCAAAGTTTTGGCCCAAGCAAGGGGGCATGGAGGTGTCATTTGAGCTCTCCGCCTCAGATGCCAAAATGTTGTGGGCTGGCAGAGAGCTGTGTAGCGCATATACCCACAGGGTTCAGGCATGTCTTTACTCTCTGGCTACACTTCTACTTATGCCTGTGCTAGGGGATGCTTGTAATAGATGTACTCTACATGCCATCATAGACCTACCTTAAGAATGCCATAGAGTCCTGCCCCCATCCTGACACAGAGTTGCCAGCTCTTTGATATTATCATGAGTCTCATGATATTTAGTGTTTCTTAAAGTACAGGTTCCAGGATTCACCTGATTATGGTTGATTCTCAGCTTGCTTTCTTTCCTTAGTTTTTAGAGGAAGTTTCTAGTCCTCATGATTGGGGAGAAAAGCTGGGAAATGTGAACCCTAAAGGCTCAAATACTAACAGGCAAATAAAAAGAACCATTTAAAAAAAAAATCTCATGGTTTTTAAGTCAGTCTCATAATTTATGGTCTTGGTTTCTAAACCCTTGGTGTTGGCAGTACTGCTAACAACCTCTATGTCTGTGAGCAGTGTAGAGCTATGTGACTGAGTAGCTGCTATGACAGCTGCTATGACACCTGAGAGATTCCCTTATGCCAGCAGCTTTCCAGCATTGTAGGGTGACCAAAACAAAGGAAGAGGATCTGGTGCCTGGTTTATCTGAAAACTGAGGCAAAATCTGTATTTATAAATCCTCCATGGAAAATTCCACTGTGTCACTTTTCCCAATGAAGGAGATGTCTTCATAAGCAGGAATGCTAATGAATGAAATACAATGACAGTTAGAATCTGTTGATAGGTTTTTGTTTGCTTAAAAAAATAAAAAAATCAGTATTGCATAAAAGAGGCAAAGGGTAAGCCAGTTATTTTATTTTTTGAACTTTCTGTGAAGTCTGAAAATGTAAGACTAAATGTATCTAAATCTCATTGGTAAGGATAAAAACTTTGTTTTAAAGAGCTAATTCATTTTAAAGGCAAGAACTTTAATGAGGATTGAGACTTCCGATATTCCTTGTTGTTCAACTGTGTAGTACTGACATGTAAATACCATATAGTAGTACGGACAAGCTGGCTGTAACTTCATAGCAACAGATGCAACCACATTTTCATTAAATTCAGACATTTACTATATTCAGAAAAAGAACATCTTTACAAAGCCAAATGGCTGCATAGAGGATTAGATCTGTTTATATCTCATGACCTTCATGGCTCTTAGCAAGGCTCAACTTTTTTCCCTAGGCAGTTGAAAAAGAAGTGAATTTTACTTATAGGGGTAGGGTACTATTCAAGTGGGAAGGGGATTTGTGATAGGTTATCTAAGTTGCACTTCGATAGGTTTTTAATTGTGTCAAGGGCATCCATCTATAGCCTCTGGCTAACCTTATCATTTCTATAAATCTAAATGGAATAAATAATATTGCAGAATAACATACTTTGTTTTTTAAACAGATGAAGACTATTCTATCCTTCAGCCGTGCTGCTGTAAAAAGGCTTTCATATTGTGGTATGGTAGAATAATGCATTATCCTTCACTCATGACTCTATGTGAAAGATTTCATGTGTTTATAGAGCAACTAGTACTCTTACAAACCTAGGAAACTACCTAACAAAAAATAAAAAGAGGGTTAACACTATATAATAAGGTTCATTTATAAAAGATGAATAGATATTTTAAGCATGTTACAGAAAAAAATAGAATGTGATAAAGATGATTAACACCTACTGATGTGGTTATACAGTTGGTTCAGCCACAGTTATTGCAACCTATTGGACTCAATATCAGGGAACATGATGATTTCTTGGAGGGCAGATTGCTGTGGAACATAGTGAGAACCAATTCAAGGTTGTTGTTGGTGCTCATGGAGCAGCTGCTAATGGTGGAGTGCTGCTTCTGGGCCTGAGAAACTAGCACTGACTGGTGGGGTTGTATTGTAATGCAGTTTAGGGATGACAAGCAGAGCCACATTCCTGGACCTGTGTGCTGAACTCGCCCCATCCCTCCAGTGCAGGGACATTTCAGTGAGAGCTGCACTGACAGTGGAGAAGCAAATGGCACTCACACTGTGGGGATTTGCAACACCAGATTGCTATCAGGCAGTAGGAACTCAATTTGGGGTTGGAAAATCTACTGCAAGGCCCATTGTCACGCAAATTTGCAGGGCAATTAATTGCTATGCTGGACTGCGACTCTTGGCAATGTGCAGGACAGTGAAGTAATAGACCCCACACATCCCTATTTTAACATCAGACCATCTTGCCCCCAGAGTACATAAACAGAAAGGGCTATTTTCTATGGTCATGCAAGTGTTGGTGGAGCCAGGGAACACTTCACTGACATCCATGTTGGGTACTCAGTGGTATTTCTTTTACATTCTTCTTTTCTAAGGAATGATGTGTGTAATCATATGCCTTCTTTTGAATTACACTTAGCATTCTTAATTTTAAATTTACAAACTTTTGTGACTAATGCTTATGTAATTTTAGCTTGGGACTTCGTTAGTTTTTCACATTTGGATTTCTTCAGTCATGTGTGCTGTCCCTCAGTTGGAGGGATGTTACTCATTTTAGCACCAAAAGTACTCTCACAATGCAAACATGGCTACAACTCACTTATACTGTTGAAAATTACTAACATTAAAAATACAGATTCCTGGAACTGAGGTTATTGAAAGTTATTTATGCTAAAGGAAGGAATCCTAGAGCATTTAAAGTTTTCTGTATGAATACATTTTTGATGTCACACATTGTGTTGTTTGTCTGGGCCTTGAAAAGTTGAGAGGTGGGTGTGATGGTATGCGTTGCTTTGAAATGAACTTAGCAACCTTAACTCTACGTTTTGGGAGTGTGCATGCATATCTATTTCAAGGCCCGAGTTCAGAAAGGATATCAGGTTTCAGCTTGTTCTCTTGTCTCACAATTTCAACAGTTACCTATACATTCAAAGACTTAAACTATGCTGCTTTGTACTGCTAGTTTGGCCAAAAATGAGGTTAAATGTGCTTCCTCTGCAGAACATTAGGCAAGTATATTTGAATACAAGTCTCATTACCATAATTATGAATACATTTTGAGTGGCTCTAATTATGACTACTGTAAAATGTAAATTTCCATTAATGGCAATTTCAGAGTTTTGCTGTCATTGGATTAATATTAATAAACCATGCCATTATGTATAGCTGCACAAAGCATAGGCATTAAACAATTACTTTTGCTACTATTATTCTTCTGCTGCAACGATTTACACGTAAATCAAATGTCCTTATTTTCCTCTGCTGTTTCCTTGTATATATAAATAAAGAATGTAACTTTAGACCTAAGTAAAAATGCACTTTATGTTCACTCTATATTATTGGTTAAAGTTCCTTCCTCTTTTAAGACTATTGTGATTAAACTTTCTGATCCTTTTGTTCTTTAAAAAAATAAAAAAATAAAAAGCCAAATCTGGGTTGTCAGCAGGTAGGGTCCTTTTCAAAATGGGAGGTCATCTTTTCTCTTTGTACGTAATTAGAGTAAATCACACGGAGGAAGTGCCAGGCCTTTACTCCCAGGGTAAGCAGGTGTCACAGAAACAGTTTGGATCTATGTGAAAATTGGCTCACAGAAAGCACAGCCATCAGTTCTTTCATCTAAGGTCACATTTGTGCTACAATGATAAGACAAAATTATTGTTTTTCTCATATGTTTTTAAAGCAAAAACATATGGCTTCTATCTTAGGCACATATTTGGCCCCCATAAGCGTAGCATCTGAGGGCCTTACTGTATGTGGGGTCCAGAAGTACTATCATCCCTATTTTAGAGATAGGGAACTGAGGCATACAGGGCTAGGTTCCATAAAAGGACTTAGGTTCATAACTGCCACGTTAGGCACCTAAATGCCAGAATCAGGCCCCACTGGCATTCACAAACCCTGCTCAGTGACCCCGGAACACTGTAGGCACCCAAAATTGCTCCACACCTAAATTTTTGCAGTAAAAGTTTCCTAGGTGCCTATGTTGCCACCTCTAGCATGAGCACTGAAGCCAGGCATCTAGACACTTAAGCTTCACAGTGGTGCACAAACCAGGGAAAGATAGACAGAGGAATGCCTAACACACCTGCTGTTCCTGATCTGGTAAGCATGCTCAGAGCTTGCCTACCAGAACAGGCCCTCATTGGTGAGCCACACTGTGGCTAATAAAAAAAAAAATCATTGTAGCAGGGGGGCTGGCTCCTAGGTATCTCACTGCCCAAGTGGATGCCCTAAGCACCAGGCCATAGAGCCAGTCTCATGCTTTCCCCCTCAGCCCTGGGCCCATCTGCCCTCCTTCAGTGGAATAGCTTCAATAGTAGAGATTGAGAAATCCTTACATCAGAATACTCCCTAGCCCAGTGGCTAGGACACTCACCTGACAGGTGACAGATTTCTCAGGTAGAGGGATGAGGACTTGAATTGAGGGGGAAGGAGGGAGAACCCAAAAACAACAGTTGCCTAACTCCAAGAGAGGGTTTGCAGATGAGAATCCCAAGCAGAAGGAGGTGCCTCTCTGAAGCCCAGATGTAGTTACCTCCCTCCAAGACAGGGACAGGGCTTAGCACACACTCCTGGGCTTGGCACCTCTCAATGGCTAGCTTAGGCAAAGTTGCCTAGCATGTTGGCTTTCCTATCCTCCATGAACTTATCTAGTTCTTTTTTTTTTTAAACCCTGTTATAGTCTTGGCCTTCAACAACATCCTCTGGCAAGGAGTTCCACAGGTTGACTGTGCATTGTGTGAAAAACCCCCCTTCCTTTTGTTTTAAACATGCTGCCTTTTAATTTAATTTGGTGACCCCTAGTTCTTGTGTTATCAGAAGGTGTAAATAACACTTCCTTATTTACTTTCTCCACAAAAGTCATGATTGTATATACCTCTATCATATCCCCCCTTAGTCATCTCTTTTCCAAGCTGAAAAGGCCCAGTCTTATTAATCTCTCCTCATATGGCAGCCTTTCCATACCCCTAATCATGTTTGTTGCCCTTTTCTGAACCTTTTCCAATTCCAATATATCTTTTTTGAGATGAGGCGACCACATCTGCATGCAGTATTCAAGATGTGGGCCTATTGTGGATTTATATAGAGGCAAAATGATATTTTTTGTCTTATTATCTATCGCCTTCTTAATGATTTACAACATTCTGTTTGCTTTATTGACTGTTGCTGCCCATTGAGTGGATGTTTTCAGAGAACTATTCACAATAACTCCAAGATCTCTTTCTTGAGTGGTAACAGCCAATTTAGACCCCATCATTTTATATGCATAGTTGGGATTATGTTTTCCAATGTGCATTACTTTGCATTTATCAACATTTGAATTTTATCTGCCTTTTTTTGCTCAGTCACCCAGTTTTGAGAGATCCTTTTGTAGCTCTTTGCAGTCTGCCTGGGACTTAACTATCTTGCGCATTTTTGTTTCATCTGCAAAATTTGCCTCTTCACTGTTTACCCCATTTTCCAGATCATTTATGAATATATTGAATAGGAAGGGATCCAGTACAAACCCCTGGGGGACACCACTATTTACCTCTCACCATTCTAAAAACTGACCATTTATTCCTACCCTTTGTTTCCTATCTTTTAACCAGTTACCAGTCCATGAGAGGACCTTCCCTCTTATCCCATGACAGCTGACTTTGCTTAAGAGCCTTTGGTAAGGGACCTTGTCAAAGGCTTTATGAAAATCTAAGTACACTATACCCACTGGATCCCCCTTGTCCACATGTTTGTTGACCCCCTTAAAGAATTCTACTATATTGGTTAGGCATTATTTCCCTTTACAAAAACCATATTGACTCTTCCCCCAACAAATTATGTTCATCTATGTGTCTGGAAATTTTGTTCTTTACTATAGTTTCAACCAGTTTTCCCGGTACTGAAGTCAGGCTTACTGGCCTGTAATTGCCGGGATCACCTCTGCAGCCCTTTTTAAAAATTGGCATCACATTAGCTATCCTCCAGTCATTTGGTACAGAAGCTGATTTAAATGATAGGGTACAGAATACAGTTAGTAGTTCTGCAATTTCACATTTGAGTTACTTCAGAAGTCTTCAGTGAATATCATCAGGTCCTGGTGGCTTTTTACTGTTTAGTTTATCAATTTGTTCCAAAACCTCCTCTAATGACACCTTAATCTGGGATAGTTCCTCAGATTTGTCACCTAAAAAGAATGGCTGAGGTTTGGGAATCTCCATCACATCCTCAGCCATGAAGACCGATGCAAAGAATTCATTTAGTTTTTCCACATTTATTTAGCCTAATTGTCCTTGAGTGCTCCTTTAGCTTCTCAATCGTCCAGTGGCCCCACTGCTTGTTTAGCAGACTTCCTGCTTCTGATATACTTAAATTTTTTTTTGCTATTACTTTTTGAATCTTTGGCTAGCTGTTCTTCAAATTCTTTTTTGGCCTTCCTAATTATATTTTTACATTTTATTTGTCAGAGTTTATGCTCCTTTCTATTTTCCTCACTAGGATTTAACTTCCACTTTTTAAAGGATGCCTTTTTGCCTCTCAGTGCTTCTTTTACTTTGTTGTTTAGCCACAGTGGCACTTTTTGGTTCTCTAGGTTTTTTAATTTGGGGTATACATTTAAGCTGAGCCTCTATGATGGTGTCTTTAAAAAGTTTCCATGCAGCTTGCAGAGCTTTCACTTTTGGCACTGTACCCTTTAATTTCTGTTTATATAACCTCATTTTTATGTAGTTCCCCTTTCTGAAATTAAATGCTACAGTGTTGGGCCACTGTGGTGTTTTCTCTGCCACAGGTATGTTAAATTTAATTATATTATGGTCACTATTACGAAGTGGTCCAGCTATATTCACCTCTTGGACCAGATCCTGTGCTCCACTTAGGACTAAATCAAGAATTGCCTCTCCTTTTGTGGGTTCCAGGACTAGCTGCTCCAAGAAGCAGTCATTTAAGGTGTCAAGGAACTTTATCTCTGCATCCCGTCCTGAGGTGACATTTACCCAGTCAATATGGGGATAGTTGAAATCCCCCATTATTATAGAATTTTTTATTTTAATAGTCTCTAATCTCCCTGAGCATTTCACAGTCACTATCACCATCCTGGTCTGGTGCTCGGTAATATATTCCTATTGCTATATTCTTATTAGCGCATGGAATTACTATCCATAGAGATTCTATGGCACAGTTTGGTTCATTTAAGATTTTTACTTCATTTGAGTCTACACTTTCTTTCACATATAGTGGCATTCTCGCACCAGCACAACCTGTTTTGTCCTTCCGATATATTTTGTACCTTGGTATTACTGTGGCCCAATGATTATCCTCATTCCACCAAGTTTCTGTGATGCCTATTATATCAATATCCTAATTTAAAATGAGGCACCCATCTTATTATTTAGACTTCTAGCATTGTATGTAAGCACTTTAAAAACTTGTCACTTTTTAGCTGTCTGCCATTACATGATATAATTGAATAGGATTTTTTTTTTCATTTGACTGTTTCTCATCATATCCTACCTGTATTTTATCATCTTCCATCCTCTCCTCCTTACTAGGATATAAAGAATCTCCATTAACAGATCTTCCCCTAAGGGTTGTCACTGTCTGAACCACATGCTCCTCCACACCTGTCGGCTTAGTTTAAAAACTGCTCTATGACCTTTTTAATTTTAAATTCCAGCAATCTGGTTCCACTTTGGTTTAGGTGGAGCCCATCCTTCCTGTATAGGCTCCTGCTTTCCTAAAAGTTTCCCAAGTTACTAATAAATCAAAACCCTTCCTCCCTACACGATAGTCTCATCCAGGCATTGAGACCCTGCCTGTCTAACTGGCCCGGTGCGTGGAACTGAAAGCATTTCAGAGAATGCTACTATGGAGGTCCTGGACTTCAATCTCTTACCTAGCATCCTAAATTTGGCCTCCAGGACCTCTCTCCTATTCTTCCCTATGTCATTGGTACCTACTTGTACAACAACTACCGGCTCCTCGCAAGCACTACACGTAAGTCTGTCTAGATGTCTCGAGAGATCCGCAATCTTCGCACCAGGCAGGCAAGTCACCATGCAGTTCTCCCAGTCATTGCAAACTCAGCTATCTATGTTTCTAGTGATCAAATCCGCCATAACTATTACCTGTCTCTTCCAAATAACTGGAGTTCCCTCCCCTGGAGAGGTATCCTCAGTGCAAGAGGATACTATGACATCATCTGGAAGGAGGGTCCCAACTATTGGATCATTGCCCACTGCTCCAGTTGGATGTTCTCCTTCCCTGAGATTTTCATCCTCCTCAACAGCACAGAGACTGTCAGACCTGGGGTGGGACCATCCTACTGTGTCTATGTCTAATCTATGTACCTCTCTGTTTCCCTTAGCTCCTTCAGTTCAGCTACTCTGGTCTCGAAAGCCCATACAAGGTCTCTGAGGGCCAGGAGCTCCTTGCACCGAGTGCACACAAATGCCACCTGCCCATAAGGCTGGTAATCATACATGCTGCAATAAACTGGATAGCCCCCACTCTGTTGCTGGACTTCTGTCTGCATTATCTTTTTACTCCTAAAGCTCATTCCTTTGTTGTTGTTTTGTTTTTATCAGGGGGTGTTTGGCTTTAAGTTTAAAGAGTGTATCTAGCCTTCTGGCTCTCACTCCCTCTTCTAAACTCCCTTGTGAAACTCCCCTGTAAACTATTCCTGTTTCCTAGCTCTGTTGGTTGCTTAGGAGCGGGCTTTTTAAAGCCCTGGTCTTCCTGAGTAGCTCCGCCCCTTGGTTAAGGGTTGATGGATGTTAAAGGGCTTAGGGATCAAAGCCTCGTTAAGAAGCTCTTAGCCTTGCCCAGCAGGCCACTAGGCTCGGCACACACACGATCAGCACATGGTCCCCCAAAGAAACAGAACACATGGTATATTTCAGTCAAGCAGCAAGCACACCACAAACACAAACACACACACTACAGACAACAAACTTACCCCAAGGATCACATAATTGCTCCTCCTTCACCTGGAGAACTCCCTTGTGAAACTCACCTGTTAGCCGCTCCTGTTCGCTAATCAAGAACAGAAATTAAACAATAGAGGGCTTTTCAATCTAGTAAATGAAGGTATAACAATTCAAAGGTTGGAAGCTGAATCTAGAAAAAAGTTAGAAATAAGGGGCAAATTTTTAACAGTGAGGGTAATTAATGGTTGGAATGACTTATTATCAGTTGTGGTGCGTTCTCGGTTACTGGAAATTTTTAAAATCTAGGTTGGGCGTTTTTCTAAAAGATATGCTGTAGTGAAAACACAGCGATTGGACTTAGTAAGCAGTAATTAATACAGGAAAGTCCTATGGCTTGTGTTATGCAGGAAGTCAGACTAAATGATCACAATGGTCCCTTCTGGTTTTAAATCTACGAACTACTAAACTGTTAAGAGAAATGCCTCAGGAAAAATTGCCTTTTAGTTATTGCACATGGTAGACTTGTTTTGATATACATTATTTCATCCACAATTCTGATACATTTTAAAGCTTCTTATAGCATTTGAAAGTGCAGAATAAACTCCTTTTAACTTATAACTTATTGTACAGCTATAAGTCATTTGTGTGAACAAGAAAGCAACTTTGCAAGGTTATTGGTATTTGGGAGGGCATCATAAATCAAAATCTTTTTGGCTTTGGAAGTTTGTCTGGAAAAATATATATTATATAATTAATGTTTATCCCAGTAGAAAAAAAAAGCTGCAATAGCATAACATGGGCCAAATCCTTCTCCAATTGAGTGTTTTGGTATTGACTACAATGAGAACAGGATTAGGCCTCAAGTACTGTAATATAGAAGTCTAAAATATACTCCCGTTCACAGTAGATCAGAATAGATTCCAATTCAGGCAGCATCATCTTTGGTCTTGGAAGTGTTCCAGAAAGATCCCCAGAGAATTACAACCCTTTCACTTTTGAAGACAGAAAGGAAAATAGTTTCAGCTAAACCCAAGAGTGGAATATTAAGGAAGATTTATGAAAGATTGTCATGTTTACTAATGGGGCACTGTTTAAGCACATTCTGGCATCTACTACTGCTTTTGAAAAAAAAATATTGTGAAGGGTAAACACCAACTTCCAAGAAAGATTCAAATATTACAAGAACACTTTGATTGGGCCTGTTAGAAAGGGTTCATATATTTTACTAAAACCACCAACATTTCTAGTAGTGCAGCTTTTATGGGATGTGGAATTTCAATAGGTTTATGCATTTCTGTAGACAATTGTTGAATAGAGCAAAATTGGTTTGTACTGAGCTCTAGGAGCACAAAATCCTTCCCAGGATCACAGTAAGAAGAGAGCTTGAGCAGAGAATACCTTCCATCCCAACATTATTAGGAATAAGAAACTGCTTCATGTGTTATTTAATGGAGACAAAACTAGGGACCTCTCATGGAGTTTGAGAATTTGCAGCCTTGTAAACAATTTTGGGTTCACAAAAGTATTTAAACCCAATACCCCATCCCATAAATGTTCAATCAAAACATTTATTTCTGCCAACTAAAGGAAAAAAAAACTATGTTATGTATTAGGGATAGAAAATCCCTCCAGATCTAGGCTGGTACAAGTAGGGTGCTTGTACATGGTAGATACATAGTAGTCCAAACTTTACAAAAGGCATCCTCCTTTTTGAGGGCACAAATAGCAAATAGAAAATTGCAGGTACAAATTTGGATACTTGAACCTCTAACTATCTGAGTGCAAAAAAGAGGTCAGTTCTCAGCCATGTTAAAAATAAGCCCTTGATAAATTTATGAACAGGATTATATGATGGGGTTGCCTAAGATAACATGGGACTGGACTTGACTCCGCAGGTCCCTTCCAGTCCCATCTTCCTAAAAATTTACCTCTGTATAACTGGTTTTCATTTTAGAATTTCTCTCCTTTCTTCTCTTCAATATTTTAATCTTATTTTTTCCACTGGAATTTTCTTTTCTTTCTGTTCCTCTTTTCAAAGCCACTTCTAGGCAGAATATGAACCTAATAACATGAGTCTGAGCTGAGCTTTCGAACCCACAATGTATGTATGGATTTGAGATGAGGCAAAACAAGCTAATCCATTTTTAGAGAAAATGAAAGATTATAGCATTGCTTTGATCTATCCCTTGTGAGGTACTGTTGGTGTAGTACCAGGAACACCGCAGGCATCAAGACAAGGAGAATGTAGGAAGATGTAGGAGTCATGCCAATGTGAAAAATGTAAAGTTTGCAATGTAAGCAACTCCCCATCCCTATTAACCAATAATAAATAGAATATCAAAAGGCACTACGCACAGTACTGAACAAGAGGGCTTACATACCAGTCAAAACACAGCTTCCAGCTTTAACAGGCCAGGGACTGTCTGGCTTACTACTACACTGTATTCCAACAAGTAAGAGGCAGTGGGGTGGGGCAGGTCCCCACCCCAGTCAGAAAGGGGTTAAAGAGCTCTTCTGCGCAGAATCAGCCCTAACCCAGTACATCTGGCAAACCTGGAGAGGGGTATATCCTTGAAAGGGAAAATCCAAGCCCCAGCCAGAGCGGCACTTCAAGATCAGTAGAGCTAGAGCTCCCTAGCCCCACACAACAGTGTCGTGACTGGGATGTGGGCAGTCTGACCTAGTGGTCAGAGAGGGTGTCAGACACCAGGCCAGGTCAGATACCAGAAGATCAGAGCCTGAGATATGCCAGAGGGTGTCAGGCAGGGTCAGGTTACCAGGAGATCAGAATCAGGCAGCAAGAGTAGGCAGCGCTGTTCCATGGACAACTTCCTGTTCCTGTGTTTGGTTTAAATACAAGTATAGAACTAATCAGGACTCCCAGAGCTCTGCCAATCAGATCCCAGGACTGGAATCCCCTGTCAAAGTTCAGCTTCTAGTTCTGGCAACTGTTAGCATGTCACTGGGTGGTAGATCAGTGCTTAGCAGTACCTAAGTGCTCTGTGTATCAGGGTTTGAGACCTGTAGTCCCTGACATCACCCCCTCCCTATGGGGTACCCTCAGAGCAACATTAGATTGGGCTTTTTGGGGTGAGTCCTAAGGAACCCTTACACAAGTGCAGGGGCATGTACACTTTCTGCCAGCTCCTCAGCACCATACCCCTCCCAATCAATAAGATACCAGAGCCTACCACATTTACTATTAGAGTCCAGTATTTTGTGAACCACTTATTCTTCATGGCCCTGTACCAGTGGAGGAGGTGGCTGGGTTCTGTGAGGAAAGTTTTCCATGTAGAGTTTCAAAAGTGATGCAGGAAACATCGTGTGAATCTTCAGAGAGTGGGAAGTTGAAGTTCAAAAAAGAATGGATTAACCTGTCATAGGATCCTAAAAGGGGCAAGGAACTGAAACCCCATCTTGTGAGCAACTCTGTGTGAGGAGATGCTCTGTGGACAAAACACACGGTGAGTCTTGTCTACCCCACTGAGTAGGTGGGGTCTTGCTGTCGATGCTGGTCTGCATACTGTTTATAGTCTGCCCTTGCTTTTTCCATGTGATCCTTCACTTCTTCCTGGGCCCAATGAATCTGCTATGCTAGGTCTGAATTGGCTGGTTTGGGAAAGGACATGGGTAATTGTAGGTGGAATTGGGGGTGCAACCCATAGTTATTAAAAAAAAGGGGCTTTGACCCATAGACACATGGTCTGCATTGTTGTATGTAAACTCCATGTAAGGGAAAAGTGAGGACCAATGATCCTGCTGATGATCGATGTATCACCTCAGTACTGCTTGAAGATTTTGCCTTTATTTTTATACAGAGTGATGCTTTTTGCATCACACATCTCTTGTGGTACCTCAGCCTCTTTCCAGCATTTAAGTAGCAGCTGATGAAGATATTGTTCCTTACTATAATTTGTCATAATTGTACTATTTGCAAATAATTTATATTTATAAGACCCTATTTTGAGGGATAAGCACGTGGTAGCAGAATTTAAGTTGAACTGCCTGAATACATGATGTGGTAATGTTTAAAAGGTTTTACTGGCGTGAGATTGGCAAAGCCATGATGAGGTTGTGCAGGTGATCCCAAGCAAGTCAAACAATAGTATGAAAAATGACCTAAAGGTGTCTCTGTACCTAAAAAAGCACAACCATAATTTCACAACTCTGCTGAGCTAAGAAAGTGTTGAAACTCACTAAAAGCTGGAAATCTCCAGGTGGCAGCTGCTTGAAGGGGCTCAGGGGTTTGGAAAATCAGAATACATTATAGGGATTTAAATCAGTAACAGAGGGCAGGTGAGACCATCAAAGGTGCATGATGCATTTTGTTTATTACAGCTACTTGCCATATTATACCATTTTACTCAGCTATTAAACCAAAAAATTATAACTTCTAGACAGGACTCATGTTTTAATTATTCTAAATAGATGTGTAGTCAGAGTTTTCATATAGCAGGCAATTAATCAATCAGAATACTGAACTTTATAGGATCAAAGTATTGAGGGGATGTGACAGGTGATGGAAACACTGAAGTCTGATAGGAAGCTCATCTGCTAGAGCCATTTTCAATATATTAGGTTTGAATATTTCATTGTTGTCCAGTATGGAGAGCTACATTGAAATAAATAAATGAAGGAGTACAGTGGATATGTATATGTTTTCTATGAATTTTAATCACCCAAGCTATACGCAGCCAGAACACAGGAGAGAATACTTAGGTACAGGTGTGGTTCATTAATATGCTAAGAGAAATTGGTTTAAGGAGGATGTGTGCTCAGATACACAAGAGGGAGATGAAGGCCTTTAGATATGCTCAAAGCTGTTAAATCTTCTGGGCTACTTTTTGATGTGCAGGCATTTTGTATTCAGTTTAAAAGAATCACTCAGCCAGGTTGAAAGGTTTCTTTACAAAGAGTTGAAAGATCTTTGAAATGCACCATATAACCCATGCACATTAGAAGAAAGAAATCAAGATGCATCTAGAGACAAGGAATGATTAATAAATAATATAAATTTGAAATCCAACTCAGTTTTTGTATTGCTGTTTGGACTAACAGGGAGGTGACATACAACATGCTCATGAAGATTTTTAAAACCTAGCTTCACAAATTGACAGAGGAGAGTAAGGAGAAGGAATCTCTGGAGACACACACACACACACACACACACACACACACACACACTTTATGGAAGATGCTGAAGTTCTAGCAGCAAATGCAGTCAGACCTAGAAGACAGACAGAACTTTTATTATATGTAGAATCTTCAAGTAGTTTCAATAACATTCTGTGTAACCAAGATGAAAGCCAGCTAGCTAATCGTTCCATGAAGTTTTAGA
>NW_020664447.1:49959907-50116244 GCF_002925995.2 Terrapene triunguis
GACATGGAGACCAGAAACAATTGGTTCAATTCACTAACTACAAATACTTGCTTTGTTTAATAAATCAGTTAGTTTTAAATGCAGAATGTATTTTGATAAACATTTTTCTTATGTATTCAGCATATTTAAAGTTTTATTTAATTAATACAAATTTGAAAATACTTTTTTCCATTTTAATTGAATTTTGATTTCCATTCAAAAGGAGCTTGAAACAGAGTATTTAGTAAATAAGAAATACATCATTCACCATTTTCTAATATAATAAAAATATAAAAATTAAGCATCTGAATAAATGTAAGTTAAGCTTTTAAATTGCTTAAACAGATATAGAGTATCCTCCTGGTTATCAAAAAGCAAATTTATATAAAGGCTATCTTTAGTTGCAAAGCAACACTGGTTAATAACCATTAGAATATGAGACTCAAACTTACTTTAGGAAAATAGTTAAAGTACAAATGCAAAACAAGATTTAAATAATCACTTTTAATCAAGGTTTCCTGTTTCATGAATTAAATCATGATTAAATCCACCCTGGCTGAACCTAAGTGAGGTGGAAGTGGGAAAGAGTTAAGAGTTGCACACCTGGTCAAAGGGAAAGAAACTGAATCCTCTCCACAAAAAGTGCAGAGAGAAAGCTGACCAAGGCTGTCCTGAGGATCGGAAAGCCTGAACTGTCATTCTGACTACATGGACAGCCATATTAATTTCAAAATACAGGTGGTAGAATCAGGCTTTCCCTAGCTTTCCCTGTGTTTGTACATATTTTGCATTAGTTTATAGAAATGTTCTTACCAGAAAACTTATATTATCAACACAACAACTTTTAAACAAACAGTAAAGAACATCCAGGGAAAGTGAGTTGAACTCTAAAAATGAGACATGATCCCAGAATTGCCATTGCATGTAATAGCTTGGTTTGGCAACTCAGACTCAAGTCACAGGAAACTAGTGCTATCATCAATTTGGGTTGCAAGACTGACTACACTCATGTTTCATTAACTATTATTAATTGTTGTTTATCACACTTCAGTTTTGTCTGGGGATGTGGATTTTTAATTCAGCATTTATTAACCATGACAGACATCTACAAGAGATCTTTGCTAATAATGTATCAGAGAAATCTCATGGTTATCCCTCTGCAAATATACCAGAGAGACTGCACTGGAAAAGAGTTTTGTAATAACCAGAACAAAAATGCTCTTTAGTTTCATAGTGCTGGTGGCCAGTAGTAGTACTGAGACCAAAGATCTGTTTCTATAAGAACTTCCTAGATCTAAGAGGTAGATAATTTTGTCCTAAAAACTCACAAAGGTTTTAACTCTGGATTTCACTCACCCTCGTTTTTATTAAACAGACTTTCAAAGGAATTTGTTTTCTTATTTTATATTCAGAAGGAGAAAAAACAAGCTTAACAGGCATTAAAGGATCACAAACTCTAAGTAAAAACCGAAGAAAATAATGTGCTGATCCACTGACTCACCCCCCTTCATTTCCACTGTTGGTTCTCTCTTCTAGACCCACAAGCAATATGGCTTAATCTGCATGCTCATGTGCCCCCTTTAAACTTCTGCATGCATCACAACATCGCCCAACCATGAGGCATTCATGGGACTTCTTACAACTATATCAGCACCCCTTTTAGAATGGCCAAGAGAGGATGTTACATAAGTGCTTTGCTCCATGGTGTAATACAGCATCTAAGGAAATAGTCTCATAGGATATGCATATGAGTTAAGATGGCATCCATATAAGCAACTGTTACCACTGTATGCCACACCAGGGTAAGCCTTGCCATGTAATGGCACAGCACTTTCCCAATATAGATAGGCCTCAAAGGGTCTGATCTTACTGATCAAGCTAATTTCATAGTGTAGACATACCCTTAGTGTTGAGTGCCTTAATGCCAACTTCATAGGGAATTGAGGGTGCTTAGCACTTCAGAAGAAGTATGTGTCACCTTGCAGGATTGAGCTCAAAGAGAAGACAAGTATAGTAGTGTAGGGGATGCTCAGGCAACTCTATCACACTCCCCTTCTTTCTGCACTCAGTTTAACTCTTTGCTGAAGCACAGACCAGAAAGCATTACACAGAGTTAAACTTCTGGGCTATTGTACATAAAATCCTGAAAAACTAGTGTTAACAGTTCTCAGCCAACATCAGCCAGAGTAACTTACAGTTTTTTAAATAAAACAAATATGTGATGCCTACTAAATAGTATAAAACACTGTAAAAAGGACTCCAAATACTATGAATAACTTTTAAACAAAAGTTAGACAGTAAATCTACTGGTGTTCCTCATACGTACTTCCCCACTGTTGCTGATACATATATTCAACATTACATCTACACTTCTATACTTTAGCTCACACATATATAAACATTTCCCTTTGATCTTCTCTCAGATAGGATTTCTCAGCCTTTGTAGTGTGACTGTAGTGCGTAGTGAGAATCACCTGGACTCTCCAAAACTTGAGAAGAACGGCAGTCTTTCTGTCCTTTCAAACTCTTTAGGACTCCGTCAGCAAACAAACAGTCTGGGGATTTCCACGGTAAAGCAGGTTGAAAAGTTTTCATTGGAATGACTTCCCAACAACAACAAAATTAAATTAAAAAGTCCCCTTTTGCAAAACTGAAATTTCCCACCAGTTGGCTCCAGCTCCAGGAACTGGAGAGGCAGTGAGAACCGCACCATGCAGGCTGCCTCAAGGCCGGGGAGTCCAGTCTTTCAGAGTTTAGGGCTCCGAGGCAGTCCTGCCATGCCAGGGCTTCCAGGCTAACTGCCCTGAAAGTGTCACCTCTAACTAGGGCTCTGCAGCAGGGAGCCTGGAACCCTGACAACCCCAGTTCAAGCCAGGCTCTCAAGTCTTCCAAGCTCCCTGCCATGCAGCTGAGATCCTGACTCTGGCCCCGAAGTCTGGAAGCTGTGGGGTTCCTGGCCAAAGGGCCGTATGCATGGTGGGGCTGCCTCAGAGCTACAGGCCTGAGAGCCCAGGCGGCCACAGAGTGAAACTGACATCTTGTCAGTTCCAGTCAGCAGCTGTCAGGATCCAAGGAGCAGACTGTTTAGGTAATACCATATGTTGGAGTTTCTGAAACAGAAGTTTTTTCAGGATTTCTAGTTTGGAAGAAATTTGAAAAAGTTTGGATTTTGTCCTGAATTTGTTCAGATTTGTTTGGATTTATTAGGAATGAAACCAAATTTCAAAACTCCTGCAACCTGGGCAAGTCCATATTTCAACCAGCTGTACTTGACAGGTACCACCATTTCAGCCCTTGGGTTAACAGCTGATTGGCCCTCTCAGTTACTGGTAAAACAGAAATCTGTAGCCAGTATCCAAAGTGTCACTCTCTAGGACAATATCTTCTCACCATAAGACCAGCTAAATCAGGCAAGAATCAGCAAACCCTGACTTCACTGAGCTTTGCTCATGTTCTTTCTTCAACTGAGACAGAATCCCAGTTTAAAGCAGTTAACTGGTAAGTGTAAATTCCATTAGGCAGCATAGTCTCTAGGGGAAACAAATATCCCTTCCCAGCTCTTCTATGCCCATAAAGTACACCACAGTGGACAAACATTATCCTAATGGAGAGCTTCCCTCGTAAATGGAGTTGGAATAGCACTCACCTGTATCCAAAGTAATACAGGTATTAGAAGCCAGCCCTCACAGCAGACACATCTCTTAATCCTACCTGGAACAGCTGCTGATCTTTAACTCCGCTATTTGTAGCCTTCCTCCCCACACTCCTCCTCCATTGTGTGCTCTGATTGGCTCAGCTCTAAGGGGGTAACTAGGGTATGACCTACCAGGCAGATTGCCCACAATTACAGGTTCTGAGAGAGCTTCAGAAACAGCTACTGAACATATCCAGTAACTACCACATCCTGTTCTAGGTGTTTCTGGGCCCCTATGGCTGAGTTGTCCTGCAGGTATGTGGAAACCCAGTATACCAACTAAAATCCATGTCTCCTCCTCACTATTTCTCTCCCTTTCTTTGAGCCAAACTCAAATGCTACAGTATAAAGCACAAGTTACACATGCACTCATTGAGCACATATGAAAACTATGCTGCCTTTAAACCAATAGGCATGGCAATATGGCCATTAATATGTAAGCAAATATCTACCTCATGTAAGAACCTGTTAATATTGCTGGTTTGGGTGTTGCTGCTGTAGCAAACATTGTGTTTACTCACAAACATTGCATTTGTTTAACTAAAATAATTTAAAAATCTGATTGCAAACTCCTGAGCAGACACTTCAGTTTAGCCGGGTTTAAAATCATTTTCACTAAGTCAATTAAAAAATACACTGTTAGTTAAATGGCTGCCACTTTGTGTGTAGACAGAACCTAAGATCATTTCTACCCCACTGGAAACATTTAATTTTAATAACATATTTATGGATATTCTTTTTCCACAACAGTTATGTAACACCACTAAGTGCTTTACAAACATTAATGAACTTAGCCTCATAACAGTCCCATGTGAGATGTTATTACCCTCAGAGTGCATAGTTTAAGAAGTGAGGTAGAGAACTTAAGTAACAAGAACAAAATCAGAGGGGCAGGAATAGACCCAAGATCTCCTGCTTCCCAGTCTTGTACTTTAATCACTACAATGCCTTTCCACAGGTACATATTTTCAAAATAACAATGAAGTTAACTTAGGGTTAATGCCTAGTGATGTCCATATGAATCCTTACATCATTTTTTTATGACATGGATAGAGTTTAACCCAAAGCTATAAATTTCTTTATTTCTCCTTAGCTTGAGACAAGCTGTTAGTTTGTTTGTATGTATGCTTGTTAGAACACACAGAAAATAAATGAACGCAATATCAAACATTGGCCTACTACATCAAAGACCTTATAGCAAAGCAGAGAAGCTTGTGCTGCATCCCTTGATGTCAGAGTTTTGAAGATTTCACCCCACCATATGCTTTTCAGCTTTTGAATGTCACAACTGTAATAATTGGTACATGGGCAAAAGAATGAGCTGAGCAGAGGTTGTCAGAGGAGGAACAGAAATTTCACAAGGTGAAAAGAAGTTCTTGGTAAGTGACAGATAGATATAGGTGGGCTGGGATGATTCTTAAGCAGGGGCAGGAGGAAGGTTATGGTAACTACATGCTGAAAATAGAAAAATACCATTAGTGATGACTTCAGCCAAAAAGCCATCTTCAGGATGGCTCTCCAAATTAATTATTCAGCTGGAGAGTTATGGGTGTAAAGGGATGTGCAAAACTGCACAATTAAAAAATGGTCTGTAAGAAAGAGTTACCTTTTTCCTGACTATATAGGCTATGATTATTGTTTTCAGGCACAGAACAAATGCAGGATCTTAGTTATCAAACGTAACAGGTGATTGACACAGGATAAACACAGTTATAAGAATTTGGTGGAAGTATGAGTCACATCCAGTGACATATAGGACACCACTGCAAATTGTGACCATGGCAATACCATCCAATAGCTCATCATCAGCTCATTCATTCAGGACCTAATCCATGGTCTGCTGAAGTCATTCCATCAACTTCTATTGGCTTTGGATGAGGTCCTAAATCAGCTGCAAAGCATAATGGGTCTGTAGTATAATGAACAACAAAGAAAACTGAATCAGTCACTAGGAGAAGGAAAAAGGAGCCTTCTTTGGAAATATATGTTTAGGCAAAGTGTCTGTCATGATGTTATAGCATCACAACCAGCTGTGAAAGAAGAGGAGGCAACAGAGCCTTATTTTCCTCTTTGGAAAGCTGCCATTCAACAGAAGAGTCTAACAAGCAACTGCAGCATCTGTAGAATCTGGACGATAAGGAGAAAATGAACTTCAGTTTACTGGCATCTGCAAACACCAGCAGATCCCACAATACATGCAAGACAGACCGTGAGTCTTGTTAGCCCATCCAGTATATGGAAGCTACATAGATTATCTGTTATTTACATTGTCTAGTCATAGTCAAGAATTTGATTGGAAGAACTTATTTATTCTCCTAAGTTATTAAGTTATCCTTATGTATGGTATGTACTTTGGTTATCTGAGATCTTAAATAGTCCCACCAGTCAATCAACACAGCAAGCACAGCTCTGGCATCTCTCATTGTACTCCATCTCTCCAATACACCTCCGGCATCTCTCACCATGCCTCACCCCACCCCTCCAGTTGGGGTGCTTCTCTGCCCTGTTTATCCTCAGGTTTGACTCTAGCTATTGCCAGGAGACATCAGCCAGCTCACCCCTCCATCATTCCCCAGCCTTCAGCCCTCTCTGGCCCTTTAGCTTCAGTTCTCAGGCTGAGAGCCTGGATCCATCTCCCTCTTCTGCTCTCAGGCTTTAGCCCTCTCCTGACATGGCTCACAGGTTTGGGGAAGTTTGTGGATGATTACTTGAATGCCTTCTTTCACCAGCCAGCTCTAGGTCTATGGCCCAACTAGGGAACTCTCATCACTCCCTCCTTCAGGGATATCCCCTCCTTGCTCTTAGTCCAACTCAACTCTTATTCTCAGCTTCATCTCTGGACTCTCCCTCTCTCTAGACTGTCTACTCCCTATGGGTTCTGAACTCTCTCTCTCTCCAAACCCTCATTTATAACTCCCTAGGGCAGCCCTTCTGGGTTCATTACACCAAATGAGGGTACAGCTGGACTGGAACAGGAGAGTTGGGCCCAGTTTCATTTACATCCTGCTCAACAGGAAAGATCCATTGCCACCAGATGGAGTACTGTGGGACATTTAAGAGAACAAAAGGCATTGGTTGTTCAGGCTCCCCTCCCAAAGAAAATGAATCATGAAAGTGGATTCCTCCCATCAGCTGAGTTTGCATCTCTGAGCACAAGGGAGGAGGGGGATAAAAACCTCTAACAAGAAGGAACTTTATGGCTGTGCTGCTTGGACTCTGGGGCAAGGTTTTCTAGGCATAAGTAAGAGATCCCCAGCTGCGTAGCACTAAAGGACATATTGAGCTTACTTATTATAGAAGCCTGTATTACCTTTTGAAACTTAAGATTGTAACTCATTTGTGAATATGTTCACCTGCTTTAATCTTGTAAATAAGTCTCATGTCCTTTTCCTATTTAAGGAAGCTGTAGATAGTTTATTATAGAATTGGCTACAAATGTTGTCTTTGGTGTGAGATCTATGGTGCAATTGACCTAGAGTAAGTGACTGGTGCTTTGGGATTGTGAGTAACCTGAATATTGCTGTTATTCTTGGTATAAAGGACCCTCTGTCACAAAGGTAGACTCAAGTGGGTGGCAAGATAGATGAGAGTTCTCAAGGGGACTGTCTGTGAGTCCAAGCTAAGGCTACTATAGTGCCTGAGGAAGTTTACACTGGATAATTGGTTGGTGAAATGTAAGTATAGAACTCACAACCAAGGCTGGTATTCTTGGTTGGTGCTCTTGAGTCACTGCAGGCACCATTATGACCTCTTTTTCTATACAGCCACCAGGGAGCTATCTTTATAAAACTTTCCGATTGAGGCCATATCTTTTCCGATTGAGGCCATATCTTAGTGGCAGGTGAATGCACCTGTTACATATCCTAATTTTAGACATCACAGCCCATTTTTAAAGTGCAAAATCTGAACAGATTGTCATTCTATAAAGGGGAGTGAAGGTGGCAAATTAGAGTGTTGGTTGTCAGTCACAGTGGTTGTGTTGGGTATTACAAATTGTGCTTATAATGTACAAATGACAGATAATGAAAAAATGAACAGAACAATACCATAGGCTGTGATGAATCTGCTGCACAGTCTTAGGTCAGTGAAGATGGTGTGATGAATCTGCTAAGGAATGAGTCTCCTGCTCTCCTTCATGCACTGGAAGGACCTAAGTTACCAGGTTCCATGGCAGCTGGGGAAACAGTTGGCAAGGAGTAGGTCAGAGAAGCAGGTTGTCTATTGTTACTAGAGTGAGTGAACAAAAGGCAGATGGGGACCGAGGATGATGGGGCTGAAGAGAGCTGTTCCTAGGTAGCAGGGCTGTGGTGACTGAACTGAGGTTAATCTGCAGAGGGAGGTGCCTGTGCGCTGCTAGGTGTTTAAGATCAACAGAATTTATGCACATAGTGTAGATAAATACCACTGGAAGATACATGACTCCATGTTACTGATTTCTCTAATGATGGAAACTGCCCTTCTTGCAAAGCCCTGAAATTGGCTACCACTCAACCACAGGACAAGAAGTCTGTATGTCTGGAACACAGCCACAGGGGAACATGGCTTTGACAAGCCTAAAGCAAGTATCTTCAGCTCCTTCTTCCTGCAGGGCTAGCTCAAATTGGCTACCACCCAGGATAGAGATTTATATATAGGGGCCAGTTCCACCCCCTTGTTTTTATTACCTCAAGTAGGAGGAGCTTATTCTAGACATGCCCTCCATTCCACCTTAGGTTCTTAACGCCAGTTAAGCACAGCGCCAGGTTCAGAGAGCAGAGCCTTCGGTGGCAGGTCAACTTTAAAAAGAAAAGGAGAAAGAAAAACAAACAGATGAAAGGGTGAGAAATGGCAAATGCTGTACTAATGGTACAGCTTCTCTATGGCCTCAGTTCAGAATTAAGAGTAAGAGGAGAAAAAACAAAGCAAAACATGCAATCCTTTAGAGCTTACTGGGACGGGGGGCATTTCAGTTTCCTTGCCAGCGGTTTTTTGTTGTTGTTTTTCAGTGCCCCATATTAAACAGCTTCTGATCTCAGTTACATCAGTATAAATGTAAAGTAACTCCACTGAAGCCCATAGATTTATCCCAGTGTAACTGAGAACAGAGTTATGACCCTTCCTGTACATTCCCATAGAGGTTTAGTTTAGTTCCATGCATATTTCAACCTGAAATTCCTTCCTTTCCATATGTTGGAAATAATTAGATTTGCCTCTAGTGTTTTAAGTATTTTGACATTAATAATGTAAATACTGTATAACTCCAGTTGCTAATTTTCTGTTAGAAGAGTGCACTGTAAAGCAACCTAATTTACTTCAACGGTTGAGTCATTGTTGTGTTGCAAGAATCGCCTGTGTACTTGTTTTCAACTGTTGTAAACTGTATCTAGCTGGTATGTTGATAGGTGCTTTTAGAGATCATTAAATAAATAAGAAGAAAATAATTGGGTCTTCATCATGAGGTACATATTACTCAGATTACGAGAGTAACTACACAGGGGAGTCAGGCTCCCTGACACATTGTTTGTGACCTAGAACTGATCCCGAGATGCTCCTTTCTGTGAAGTCCCATTTTTCATGTTCATATGACTCTACAAGTCGAAGATCTAGCTCTGTCTGTTCCTTTCAGAAATGGAAGTGCTGAAATGCATGTTCTTCTGTATTTTCTGTGGAATCAAGAAGTAATGGAAATCTTCCAATTTTTGCAGGCTCAGGAGCATTAGATAAGCATCCAACCATCCTGGGTTTTTACCATATCAACCCTGACCTCTCTCAAGGCCCAATTATCTGTTTCTCGATTCCGGCTCCTTAAGCCACCTTTGCATCCCTGAATTATGAGGCAGCCAGGAATATGTGCAAACTGAGCTATAAATTAAGCATTCCTGAATCTGCTTTAATTTATCATGTCCCCCAATTGCTCCTGGGAGCCATAGTGCCATGCACTCCAGACATGTTCCCTCTCTGTGTCTTCTCTGCCCTACCCCCAACCTTCAACTCCAAACCTTTGATCTGCCTTTTCTTGGGGGTGATCCCTATTATGTCAACTCTGCACTGGCTAGGGAGGTCCCCTGCACAAGGCATATTCTCTCCTCAGGGAGCTATTTCCTGCCATTTCAGGTTCCTGTACCCCATTAGAGTGGTGTAAAAAGATCTCAATGTGACAGAGTATCAGGCCTACAGTATTAATCATATAACTAATTATGACTAGAGATGGCTAAGCAGATGCAAGTAAAATAAGAACTGGTGCTGACTTATTCTGGTTTTGGAAGAGAACAGAAGCTGAAATGGTAAGGGGCTGTTTGAGCGGTATTTCTCGAGCGGTCCAAAGCAAAGATAGATTACAAAATTTGCAAGAAAGTCTGTCCTCGTGAGATTGCATCCTGATTTTCAGACCAAAGCATCTCAGATGCATTTGAGAACTTTGTTTGAGTGCCTCCCTCCAGCATCAAAAGTTTAAGGGTTAGGCATCTGAAGAAGTGAGGTTTTTACTCACGAAAGCTTATGCCCAAATAAATTTGTTAGTCTTTAAGGTGCCACCAGACTCCTTGTTGTTTTTGTAGATACAGACTAACACGGCTACCCCCTGATATTTTAAAGAGTGTATTCTCCATGCTGAATGCCAAGAAATCTACATGAGGAAATTGCCAGATTGAAGGGCAGAATGGAATGAAAAAGGCCTCTTGCTTATTTTTACCCATGAACAAAGAGTTAATTACCATATGCTCTAAACCAAGTATGCTATTGACAGGGTCTCTTTGGATTAATAAAAGGATATTTTTGGAATTTTAGGCTCTAGGAAAAATAAAGAGCATCTGAGTCACTCCCCTTTATTCAGGTTAATTACCACAACCTTGCTTAAGACTCTCTGAATAATAGAGATAATTTCAGCAGATGACACTGAAAAAGAAAGTGGGTAATTATTATGGAATTTAAAAGGGATTTAGGAAATATATGAAGATTTGACCAATAAGATAAAAGACTTTCCACAACAATATACCTTTAGTGCTTTTCAGAGCCTTTGTCAGCAAGAAAAGTTCAAAGAAATAATTATCACTTTCTCAGATTAAAAAAACAATAACTTTCTACTAGTCACTTGTAACTGGCTACATGCATTTTGGGGATTTTTGTTTGTTTTTCCTTCTTCTGAAGAATCATGTACTGGTCACTTCCAGAAGATGGTTATTAGCCATCATGGACATGAGGCTTGTCCTATCCAGTCTTAAAAACCCTGGGCTCAATCAAGAGCCCATTATCATCAATGAGTGCAATTCCACTGATTTAATTGGGTTTTGAATCAGGCCTCCTGTGTTCCAGTTTTACTAATCAGTTGTGTGTGTGTGTGTTTACTGCTTTATTTCAGGATACCTATAGCCAAACCATGCCCTCCTTGAATTAAAAATGTACAAGTGAAAATGTTTGATGTGTCTCTGCGCACTGCAATGGAAGTGATATTTACACTTTATCTGGTTTGGATCATGTTCCATTTGCTGTGGGAGGACTGTTGTCCATCCAAACCCAATACAAGAAGTGTTCCTATTTGATTTTGTCCTCTATTATTTCTCTATATTGTCTTTCCATGTCCAATATGCCTTATTTATTCCCTCCTCATCCAGATGTGTGATTGCCACTCTATTTGCTTTTCACCACATCTCTGAACCCAAATTATCAACTGGAAAACTGCATCCGCTGAAATAAAAATTCTGCAGAAAGACCAGAGTTCCAAAATCCACGTGATTATTCAGCTAATCATTCCAGTCAATGTAAAGCTACCTGGAAGACTTCAACTCAGACTCCTACATATCACACAAAAGGGTTTTGTTCATATCAAGTTGGTATAAAAACAAAAGAGACTCTAGGTTGTATTCCCTATCAATGTTGAAAATGTTAGATTTGTATTGGCCTGGAGGTGCTTACATAGACAAACTCATAAGTTAATCACTGAGTGTAAATGGAACATGAGGAATCCTTCTCATGATCTTTTAACTCTGAAAACACAGGACTGTACTGACAGCTCCTCTAGCCAATAGTAAAAGGACCCTAAACATACTGGAACACGGCTACCACTCTGAAACCTGGAACAAGACAGACACTCACATGCAAAGACACAGTCTTCACAGGTCACCCTGGATGTGCCTATTATACATTTTAGTTTTATGCTCCATTCATAGGGCTTCATTGTGACTACATTTGCATAGGTGCCCAAGAGCGGGGAGGGGGAGAAGGGTATGGGGAGCCCTCCCATTATGCATCCCATGAAGAAGGCAGTCAAAATGACAATGCAAAGAGGGCAGGCCAGCACAAATAAATAAGGGGATACAGCTGGATACCTCTGCCCACTCATTAGTAGCTGGCAGCCAGTGTGTGTACTGTTTCTTTAAATCTGTAGCAAGACGCTGGTGAAGATTCTACAGAGAAGCTCAACTGTGAAGCAGAAACAGAAATAGAGTGCAGCTTTAGCGGGAATATTGTTTCAATATTGCCAGCCTCACACTTTTAAGACCTATGAGATTAAATAATTTTTTTGGGGTAAAAGTTTGCCTTTGGGGTACACTCAAGTCATTTTGCCACTAGCTTGCTGGATGACCAGTTCACCTCTCTGTACTTCAGTTTCCCCATCTGTAAAACAGAGAAAAATGATACTGGCCTCTTTTGTAAAGCTCTGAGATCTCTGGATGAAAAGTGCCATGAGAGAGCTAGCTGTTGTTATCATATTTTCAAATTTATCTCTGCAAGGATGAGGACTAGACATATAATTAAAAAAACAACAAAAGCTCAGATTCTCATTTCATCACTCATCTCAGGGTTTAAGTAAAACACCAAGTATCACAAGATTTGCAATAAAATTGCAAAAGGTGGCAACATTAAAGTTTTCCCTATTCTAATACATTTCCTTGCTCAATGTCAGGCGAAAGTGACTCTGTGATTGTTTATCATTCTTTCTTGACAGCTAGCGCTGTGGGAGAATGCATGATACACTGTTTTAGAGGGCACAGTAGCTGTCTTTGAATGATCTCCTTCAGCACCTCCAGAAATCTTCGGACTGCCTTTGTCTTTTATAGGCACAATTCCTCTGGCAACTGTCACTTGGGTGTTATATTTCTGCATTCCCCTCTCCCTATCTGCGCAACCAGTGCACTGCTGTCTTGTGAAAAGCTACAAGAAAGCCACTAATTAATCCATGACAAGAAATACTCACTATCTGAGCTTTCAGAATGCAATGCTAAGCAAAACGAACCAGCTTTCTTTAAAGATACAACTGTAAATGAAGTGAAAAACTACAGTAGAAGGGAGAATGAAGAGTTGTTTCTTTCCCTTTTTCAATAAGGTGTTTTGTTAATGCTGAAGGATTAACGTACTGTAATGTTGAATCCAGATACTGTTTTTCTGTTTGACTAGTAATGAAGAAGAGTGCCATCTAGTAGCCACTGGTGCAAACTACATTCATTATGGAGCCACTGAATTTGATTACTCGTAGGCATAGCTTTTCATTTAATGCAGGACTACTTAACATTTAGGGTTTTTTTTAATTTTGTTATGAACTTGAAGAGGTGCCTATTTCTGTGGAAAAATGTCACTAAAGCCTGGCCCACTTTCCCAGTGAAATAGACCAGTTTTCAAGCAAAGTGACCGGGAGTGGGGAGTCGATTTTTCAAGCAACAATGACTTTTACATTACAAAGATGCAAAATTGCATCTTTTTGCATGTTTGCAGCATGGAAAAAAGCCACTGGGTAAACTTTTCCAAACACAGCAACATTTGAGATGGGGGGGGAGGGTGTCTACAATTATGGGTCAGTAGGGTGACCAGATGTCCCAATTTTATAGGGACAGTCCTGATTTTTGGGTCTTTTTCTTATATAGGCTCCTATTACCCCCCTACCCTCATCCTGATTTTTCACACTTGCTGTCTGGTCACCCTATGGGTCAGGCTATGGGGGAAGCAACTATTTGCATCCAAAAGTCTGTTAAAATTGCACATTCTTTCACAACTTTGATATTGTAAGCTGTGAATAACCTCCAATTCATGATTAAAGAAGGAAGGTGTCTGTAAAGCCAAGATTCTGAAATCACTGGGGCTCTAGACAGGTGCAGGGGACCAGCAATGCAGATCTGAGTGCAGGATTGGGGCTGAAATATTCTACAACTTCAGGTGCTGTCTGATTTTTCACCTACTTGTGCTTCAGGTTCCCCATCTGTGAAATGGGGATAATGATGCTTACCTCTGTTGTGGTCAAAGACACCCAAGCAGTGATTTTAGTTCAAAGACTCAAGCCTGAGGCCAGTTTATTGACATACATACCAGTGCACATATGTCAATAAACTGGCCTCAGGCTTGAGTCTTTGAACTAAAATCACTGCGTGGGTGTCTTTGACCACAACACCTCCTTTGTAAAGCACTTTGAGATCTGTGAATGAAAAGTGCCATGTAAGATCCAGGAATTCATTAATATTTCTTATTATTGCCCAAAAGATGATACAAAGAGAAGAGAAAATGACGGTTTGGTTAGTTGTACCTAACTATGCATTACTTCATGAATTTGTCAAGAAATCTGTAATAATCCCTATTCATCATAGCATAAGGGAACTGTTGGCCCCTTACTAAAACTCAGTGGGGATTTCTTGATTGGCAGCTCCCCATACCAAAAGTAAGGGGAAGGGTCAATGGGAAATCAGAACCTGGCGACTGACAGTCCCCAGGGGCAATGGGGAGAGGCCATTGCTCCAGGTCAGCCTGATTGATGGGGCAGGCAGGCTAATGAGGGTGTCAGGAGGCCATGGGGAGGGGGCGGGGTCCTGTCCTTTGTGTGAGCTGGAATTGCCTGGGTCAGACAGAGTGAGGCCGAGCTAAGGAGAGAGCAGGGGCCCGAGCTGAGTTGGGGAGCAGAGCCATGCCAGTCAGAGAAGCAGCCCAGGAAGCAGGTCAGTGCTGGGAGTAGAGCCACAGCAACAAAAGCCCAGAAGCAGCCCAGAGGGCAGACCTGTGCTGGGAGGAGAGCTGTAGCAACCAGAGCCAGAGGGGCCAGAAAAAGCAGCGCAGGGAGCTGGAGCCAAAGCAGCATCAGTGCTGAGGCAGAGTGGAGCTGGGACTGGAGCAGTCCGGAGCCAGGTGTGGTGAGCAGCTGGGGAGAGTGAGAGGGACCATGGGCAGCGGGCCCAGTGCAGGGAGACGCCCCAGCCAAGAGGCCTTGCTGGCCAGACGTGGAGTGGGATCCGTAACCCTGATGAGGGGTGGTGGTGACACTGGGAAGAAGGGTCCTGCCACCTAGAGCCTGAGAGCGTGTGGCCACTGCCACAGCAAGTGTCTGACTTGCAGCATCCCTGCAGCACAGCCGGGGCCTGAGAAGGAGGCCTGGGACTTGTGAGGAACAGACTGTGAACTTCCGTTACATTCCAGAGACTGGTTGTGATATCCCTATGCCACAGAGTGGGGTTGTGTGTTTTCCTTTAACCTTTCCCATTTTTTCCTTGTTTTTTAAAATTGATTGTCGTTTAATCAATTGTATTTGCTTTGAACTGTATGTAATGATCAGTGGGTCAGGGAAGTGCCCAGTGCAGAGAGAGCACTCCGGAGTGGGGACACCCTAGCCCCGTCCTTAAGTGACCACGACAAGGTTGGGGGTCAAGCCGCCCAGGAATTCTGGGCCCAGCCTTGTTGGGGTTATGAGGACTCTGCCACACAGGAGAGTGGAAGGGGAGCCCTCAAGGACAGGTAAGCCTCTGGGTAAAGGACGTGGGAGCGAGGACTCGGATCCTTTCTCTAGCCCACTTCATCGGGGTAGTGTATAAGCCAGGAAAGTTCCCCACAATAGCGGGCCTGTTCCTCCACTTACAATAGCATAATTGGTACTACTAAATTAAAATAGTGCAGGGTAATACTTTGATGTGTGTTTATGTTGAATGGAAGTGACCTAAGCATATTACTTTTATTGAATTAGGATTTAGATGTAATATTGACCAGATATCAGGGAATTTTCCCCCCCTGCAGTTGAGATGATTGATTTATTTCAGAGATACAATTTTTCTATTTGACAATGAAATAGGCTATTTCTACCTTACTGTTACATTTCCCTGAAAGACATATCATGAAATCAAAACTGCATTCCAGTGCTCTTAGGTAATAGCCTAGGACACAAACACAGGGATCAATAATAGAAAAACCTAGTCCAGAAAAAACCTAATTAAGCCTTCTGAATGGTTTTTTTTTTTTTTTTTGAAGTTCCAAAGGATTTGTAATTTTATCTTCATGATTTTCCTTTTCCGAGGCCCATTCCCATCTGTGCTCCAGCCAGCATCAGAAACCCTAGTGCTCAGAAAACAAAAAAGGAAAGCAAACAAATGCAAAACAAAACAAAACCCCCACACTACCTTGTTGGAGTATTTCAAATCTAATGGGTTCAGATAAACTTTGGACAGGAATCTTTTGCCATCTTATTCTACCTTCTGAACTTATCTGAGCTTCACCAGTCATTAATCAAGTATTTGAGTTTTTTTTATATCTCCAGAGAGATTCATAGTTGCAATTGAAAAATATTAATCTGGTGCTAGCCGTATATTCCCATTAAGCCTAGGCAAAGGAACCTAAGGAAGTTAAGCACATAAATACCATTTAATTTTAATAAGAGCTGGAGCCCTAACTCTAGTAGATGCCTTTGGAATTCCCACCTCTAATGTGATTAATAGTTAATAAATATAGTCTAAATGCACTTTTAAAAGCAGTATCTATCTGTCTCAGTAGTATCTATGTCTGTGCTTCACTCATTTTTATAGTTAGCACAAAAGCAAAAAGGCCTTTTTTAGCCTCTAATGTTATGTTAAAGAGTGGGGTTATTTTTCTCTTTTTAATTATACCCTTTGTATGGCTACTTTTAGATCTTGACACATACGGAGGAGTGTGGTCCTTTCCACTTATTGATTATGTGCACTTAGCTTTCTGGGACTGACTCCTATTTCTGTTAATTATAAAACTAAAATTTTTTCTTCTTAAGAAAATAAGAGCCAGTAACTAATTTCATTTAGGGATTATTTCATGTCTCCATCTGGTGTAGAGGTCCATTCGGGAGATGGGAATACTTCCTCACAATGAAGAGTGGGAGGAGAAGGAAGAAAAGCTAAGAATGCAGCATCTTATGACCCAAGTGTTTCTGGTGAGAGAAGAAAAGGTAGGTGTTTCACTTAGGCAGTCAAAGTCTTTTGGAGTTGAGAAAACAAGAGCCTGAACTCCCTGTTTAGGAATTCTCTCTCTCAGGGTGTCCATGAAAAAGAAAACCTCTTCCTCTAACTACAAAGTTTGTGATGCTCAAAGCCCACAATGAATCTTTCAGTGATGGCTCTGGAAACTTGCGATATCCTTTATTTTAATAATTACCACCTAGAGGAAAATTATGGACCCCAAGGCACACAAATATCCCCATGCAATCTGTGGGCCAATTTCTGTGCTTAGTCACACACCTGAACCTGATGCCTCTGGAAATTATGCATTCATATCTGACTAAGAATATCCCTCCACTAGCACAAATAGCTTCAAACAGGATGCAACAGCTCTTACCACCTTGACCCTCTTCCTGTCAAGAGGAAACAAGTGTTTATTAAACTGAAGTTCAATGAGCACCTATATAATTTGGCACTACCATGATTTCAGGGACTCTGGGGCCTTGGGTTTGCAAATCATTAACATTGTCTCTGCCCATTAGTGCTTTTGAGCAACTTTCTGGTCAAGGATTTCTTTTTAATAGTGATGGTGCATGAAACTACTGCCATACAAGAGGCCTAGCTTTCTTGGAACACTGGGATTCTCCTCAGTGGCTGTCAAGAAGCCACCAGTGCATGTATAAAGGATTGATGGAGACCGTGTAGGCCTTTTGGCACTGCAGGGGAAAAGAGTCCTTTCCAGAACTGAACAGTGAGACTATGGCATCAATTCTAGAGGAGATATCTGAGAAAATTCATGTCTTTATAGCTAGCGCATTGCAGAAGCAGGACTGTCACACCCTACATACAGCTTACCATCACAACTGTGGGAGGGCTATGTGGGAAGAAAGCCTAGCTACTGGTGGGAGTGGCAATCGGTCTCCACCGGTGATGCATACATGATACTTTTGCTTCTTGGGACAGTCGCTGTTGGACAGTTACTAGCTACCTCTTGAACAAACCATTGCTACATTTCTCCACAGCAAGCAAACACTTAGACATGCAACAACAAATCTGGGTGACCTAACTGGATCAACTGGTCCATCCTTTGGACTTTTCTGCTCCCAGTGAATTAGTGCTGTACAGTTCCCATCCCTCATGAAGTCATTCAGAGCATGATGATATACAACCATGTACTACCCACTGCTCCATGAAAGTTATATCAGAAAAACACGATCTTTATGTAGGCAGCTTCTCTTTCATTGTGCAGTGGGAAGACACACCTGCATCTAGTTGGGCATGGAAGACATCACCTTCAAGAGGAGGCTTTGGCTCAGACTTATTGCTGACTAATCCCTGTTACTTCAAGTTAAAGTTTGGGGGAACTTCTCTGGGTTAAGTATCAGGGGGTAGCCGTGTTAGTCTGTATCCACAAAAACAACAAGGAGATGCATCTGAAGAAGTGAGGTATTTTACCCACGAAAGCTTTAAATCTGTCTTTAAGGTGCCACCGGACTCTTTGTTGTTTCTCTGGGTTAGTTCATGAGTGTGCACATCAAATACACAGAAGGGAAGAAAGAGTAATGAAGCCAAGCTGCGCCTACTCTTTGCCAACGCCCTGACACTTTGCATCTTGCATTTGCTCCTGCATAAGGAGTGGAGATTTGGCTCTACAGGATTGATTGTAGAATGCCTTTTATTTCATGCTTTTCAGCTGATTTGCTACAGGAAACTATCTCCATGCTTACCACTTCTGGAATCTCATTAGCTGGGTATTGAATTAGGCAAGGTGTCAGTCCAGAATAAATGTGTTCCTGGAAGTACATGCTTTTAAATGCTTCTGTATGTCACATTCACAGTGTAAAGAAATGTTGTTGCGTAAACATTCAGGAAGCATCCTATTTTATGGTAACTGAATTAAACTTTATGAAGAGCAATTTCGAAGCCATGAGTAATTGTTTCAGCATTTCCATTAGAATTCCCTGTGTTCATGGGTTTATAACTGGCTATAAAAATTCACAACAGGCTTGACATATAAGGTCAAACCATAGAAATAAATTTATTTTTAAATGGTGGAAGTGTTATTTAACTGGCTTTCTATATTCTTGTAACAGAAAACAAATCTGATCAATGATTAGTCCAGACCAAAGATTATTTTGGAAAAACAAAACAGATTTAACTTACCTTAAAAAAATGAAACATTTTGCTGTCAAGCATTTCACGAGAATTTTTATTTTGTGGCTCAACCACACATAGAGTGCATTCAGAATCCTACTGAACTAATAATGACTCCTCTTAGGCTCAGTTACCACAGTGATGAGCATGGGAAAGATAGTTGAGACATCAGGATCTGTGAATTAAGCAATATTCTGATTACTGTTGACCTTGAAACCATAACATGAATCTGATTAAACATGCTCATTTCATGAATTTTTAAATGTCTGTACACAGATTTTTTTAATGTACCTATGAAAAAGCTTTGAATATATTTAAAAAAAATGACCAGTCACCTACATGTGTCACTTTCTTACAGAAACATTTCTCAGACACTTAACAGGTTGGTGAGAGGGATAATAAATGGTGACTAGAAACTAGAAAAATATGAGTGTTTCACTTGAAAGAGACTCTGAAAAACTTAGTACCAATGTAGTAATTTTTCCTGAATAGCTAGACTGATGCCTTCTTGAAACTTTTTAAAGGCTGATGTTGAAAATGTTCAATCAGCAAGGGTGTTCAAAAGCTATTTGCTTGTGCTAAATACAAAAAGTTAGGTTCAGATGAAGAGTCTGGTTTAAAATTATAAATGCCAAGAGTGAAATCTGAAGCTCAAGACCAAATTCAACTCATGTAATTATTGAAAACAACTGAGCTGCACCTACTTACCTCATAATTGAATTTGACTGCCAGTGCTTAACTTTACTGTATGCAGTGAGGGCGGAGGTGGAATGGAGGTTTAAGGTTGAACTTTAAATTTCCAAGTGCTTGTTATTATGCTAGATATTTTCCACATTATCATCAACATAGTGTATGATTTGAAATACAGGAACAAGTGGGGAAAACTGACATGGACAATAACATCTGTCATAATTTGTACTGTAAATACTTATTAAGGTATACCTGACTTAGCTCGCTGTTAGACAACTGTAGTGCTACAAGGCTAGATTTAGGGGCAGGGGACCTAGGCAACTGTTGGGCTTGGGGTTGCCAGGCTCAGGGTGCTGTTTTTGTTGTGAGCGACAAAAGGGAAAATAGAATGTTTGAAGTAAACTGTTGCAGATCACTGACTTCAAATTTTTGGTCTCAATTGTGGTTTGGCATGATATCCTGTTTCAAGTAAATGTTGTAAGCAAGGCATTACAAACTCAGTTGATGGACATTGTGACTGCTACTACTTTGATGAGAAGCTGCCTTGATTTTGTTGTGGGCCTACAGAGAATGGATTTGAAGATACCATCACTGCTGCCAAAGAAATGGTGGAAAACTTAGAAGCTGAGTCTGTGTTCAAGGAAACTCTTATTTAATCAGAAGAAGAGACAGTTTGGTTACAAGGGCAATGATGAGGTGATGGGAAGCTTGGAAGAAAAATTGAAGAGGGAGTTTTTTTGCTTGCTCGTTGACACTGCTTGACTATTCATTGAAGAAAAATTTGGACAAATGAAGCACCATGAAAAGACCTGGGGTTTTTTGCATGACCTTAGTAAGCTGCTGTGGACAGGAAAACACCCTGGAACAATTGTACAGACCTTCACCGAATGCTGATACATGGGAACTGTTTGGACGTCGGTGATAAAGACCGCTATGTTGAATTGGACAACATCCATCACATTTTGCCACACAGGAAGCATTCTCCACTCCAAGTTCTCCAATTCATTCATGATGCAGAGCTGAAGGACACTTTTCCTAATGTTTGGTTAGCTTTGAGTTAGCTGCTCATGCTGCTGGTCACAGTTGTGAGTGATGAGCGCAGCTTTTTGAAGCTCAGTCTCATTAAAACATATCTTTGATTGACGATAGCCAATGAGAGACTGACATCGCTTGATATTTTATTGCTTGAAAATGCCATTGGCCAGTCTTTGGATCTCTCTGACACTGTGCTTCTGTTCACGAGGGGAAAGGCAAGAAAAGCGACCTTTTGAACTGAAGGACTAGGGCAGGGGTTCTCAAACTGGAGGTCAGGACCCCTCAGGGGGTCGCGAGGTTATTACATGGGGCGTTTCGCACTGTCAGCCTCCACCTCACACCCCGCTTTGCCTCCAGCATTTATAATGGTGTTAAATATATTTAAAAGTGTTTTTAATTTATAAGGGGGGTTTCACTCAGAGGCTTGCTATCTGAAAGGGCTCACCAGTACAAATGTTTGAGAACCACTGGACTAGGGTTAACATTCTAACGCTGTCACCTACTGTAACACTATTTAATGCTGGTCCACTCAATGTTGGTGCACAGTTCAATTTCTTGATGTTAGTACATTTCAGTTATTCTTAAAAATTAAGAAGTTTCTATAAGCTTAGAGGAAACATTTTTTTTTATTTCCTTATATATGGCATGAATAAATACAGATTAACAGATCCTAACATGCAAATTTATTGTCTTATATGACAGGGATAAATCATGCATGCAAATCATGAATCAAAGTTGTGAAATGGGCTACAAATGCAATAAAAATAAGGTATTCAAAAGTTTAACAAATGGGGGGGGGGACACTAAAGATGCTCCTCACATGGGCCATTTGGTTTAGCGCCGGCCCTATAGTACTAGGCAGATACCCTTGAAACCACAGATATACTTAAAAAGACCTTAAATGCTTCTTTCTAAGCCACTCTTCTTCTGTGTAAAGTTCAACCATTTCTTTACTTTTAAAGCTTTCCATAACCCTGCCTACATCTCTGTCCTCTTCTCCAGCTAAACATACACTCTGTTCTTTCTCAGTGCTTCACTCCTGATCTCTCCCTTTGGCTCATTCACCCACTCTAGACTCCAGACTTTCTTTCGTGCCACTGTGTGTGCTTGGAACAACCTCCTAATCAATAACCATCACACTTCTCACTCATCTCCTTCAAAAACTCCAAAAGCTTGTCTGTCCCTGGAATATTCTGATTTTAATGACTAGACATTAAGATGTTTTTCCTATTTGATGCTCAACTGCTTTTGTTAGATGGTAAGGCCTCTAAGGCACAGGTCTTTCACCTATTTGGTAAAGCTCACCAGCTGCAATCAGAAAAATAAACCATTTAACAATAAATATTTCTTTTCTCTAATTAGATTTTAAAAATAACAAAGTACACCCATATAAAAAAGCTGTAGATGTCCTAACAATTAGACATACAACAACATAATCAAAACAATAGAAAAGGCCCTCTCACCCCCACCATGTTCCTACCATCCAGGAATAAACTCTCAATCCCTCCCCTGCAAAACAATGAATAATAATAGTAATCATCAAAATTTCAATTGCTTCTTACTCTGTATGTCACATGTCTGGAGGACATGGGCCTCCTGTCAATTTTCAGAAGAGCTGGTCAAAATGGTTTATTTGAAATTAAGGTTTTTTGTTTGTTTTGGGGGAAAACAAGGCATTTTCTGTGGGACACTCTGATTTTGATAAAAAAAATCTGTTTTTACACAAAACACATAAAAGTTCAGCAGAAAGCGTTTTGAATTTATCATATTTTTTTCATATAAACAAAAGCTATTTTCTGACCAGCTCCAGCTTTCAGTCCTGACTGCATAGCTTTTCATTAACAACATTCCAAATATGGAGTGCTGCTTTAACAGGTGTTAATAAATAGCCTGAGGACAGATTCAGAGCATTTCATTGAAAAAGAAAAGACTAATTAATGTTCCTGTTATGAAGTTGTACACTATTCCCTCTCTATCATAGCACCCTTTTGGTCTCTCTGCTACTATACTATTGGTCAGGAAAAATCTGACAGTTTCTCTCTGGGTCCCGGTTTCTTCTTACACATCGTGAGGACACCAGCTAAGGTAAAACTAATGTTAAACTAGAAAGTAACCTCACTAGTCATCCTTCTTAGCACATGTAAGATTCAGATTTCTGATGAAGGAACCTCTAGTAGTACTTAGAGAAATTACATAGCCTAGTAAAGAGTGCTAGCCCCCTCTTGTGGACAAATGTCCTCACTTCTGCAGACATCTTACACTAAATAAAGTAGAGATAGTATTTGAAGTGTATATAATACTACATCATAGGCATAGTGTGTATGTTTAATATGTGCTGCAACTTATGTCAGTCCTGTTCCTTTCTGTCATTTGCAACAAGAAATTGGTGTTCTATTAAACAGATTTTGCTGTGCTGCTAACTGCATGCAGGTAGCAAACAATTGTATTTGCTTGTCATTCTAAATGTTGTCAGTAAGTTTCTGTTTTTAAGTAGAGCTGTGCTTTGAAAACTTCATTAGAATGGAAACAGTTTTATGCAAATGGTTGGGAAATGTATTTTCTGTTTTCTAACCAGTTCTTCTGGTTAGTCACAAATAAAGTTTACATTTAAAGCATCCCTGTCAATCCCTCTTGTGAAAGAGATGCCCTTTAAAGAAAAATATCTGCACAATGCTTTTAAATACCCAGCATATACTCACACATTGGACTTTTGTTTTAGTTAAAGTGATGCACAGCTAAACTAAACATATATAGCATTTGGTTGCCTAGAAGCCACATCACAAATGAGCACTAATATCAGCAGAGCCAGTTCAAGAAAGTCCGGGGAGCCTTTCAAAGTCCACATTTGCATGGGCCAGCCATTATAAAGCCCAAGTTGTAATGTTTAGTCTTATTCCAGACCATCAGCAGGACTGAGCTGGAGAGGTGAGGGCCTTCAGGGAGAGGAGAGAGGGCTCCAAGGGTCATCTGGACAGTGATAGCTTGTGTTTGCCCATCACCTGGGGATGGTCTTTTCTCCAGTCACTCAGATAAGATGGTTGGAAACACCAGTGGCCCCATTTCATGTTGTGATTGTCTGGTGGGTCTGGCTGTCCCAGCACTAGCTCTGCCACATGTGCTTACCTCCTGCTGTTAGTAGAATGCTTAACTGAAACACATGAGGCAACAGTGTTGCCTGTATCGGGACACTAAACTCAAACACAAAAAGCAATGGAGGAAAGCTGGGATCAGCCCTTGCCCTCACTCAGTTCCTACCTCATGAACCCATGCATTTCTGATGATTGGATCCCCCTGATCTACGCGTGTGGATCTAGGTTCTGTTGGTCCCGGGGCCCCTGCCAGCCTTGACTTAGATCAACAGATCATTGGGATTTGTATTTGAACTGCCACTGCTTGGTTTTGGGGGGCCTTGGAGACCTGGGGCCTCCCAGGAGATTTCCCTTTCAGCTTTTCCAAGCCTGTCCACCCCCTGCTCCAAATTTATATGCCAGCTGGAGAGGGACAACCTAACTATACAAGGGGTGTGTGCGTGTATATATATATAGAAGTTAGAGCAAGCGTTTCCTTTTAATGAGAACTTCTGCTCTGCCTCAGCCAAGTTGACAATAAAGGAGAAGATGTGGTTTCCAGAGAATATCACTGTGTTTTTAATCAAGCAGCAGGAGCTTGTTCTCCACACCACATGATAGCAGAAAACAAACAGTAAATGTCTCACCAACCTTTCAACTTGCCCTTGGTGTGGGTAGGGTGGAACTCTCATGGCTTTGGGGTTGTTTGTGGTTGTGAATTGGACATTTGTATGAGTTGTCCCTTACCAAGAGAATACCAGCTAAAAAAGTGCACAGTCTCTCATAGAAAACTTAACTCACTCTTAGCATAGCTATGGAATATTGTGGGTACTAATTCTGCTGCTAAATGTATACATATACCTTAGTGTATGTACCTACATACTGTACAATGAGCCAAACAGTTCCCTGAGATACTCATGCACAACTCCAGTGAATGTCAATGAAAATTGCAAAGATGTAGCAGGAGACAAAAATTCAACTCTGTATACTAGAAGAGAGAACAGTTGCTCCTCACCAAAGGTGAATGAGTCCCATACTATACAGAGGGCGCAAATACAGTATTGCAAGAACATATCCTGCTTTAAATAGTTTAACAATCCATGACTGGATACATATATACACACGCACACACACACACAAGTATCAGAGGGGTAGCCGTGTTAGTCTGGATCTTTAAAAAGCAACAAAGAGTCCTGTGGCACCTTACAGACTAACAGACATATTGGAGCATAAGCTTTCATGGGTGAATAACCACTTCGTCAGACGCATGTGGTGGAAATTTCCAGAGACAGGTATAAATATGCAGGCAAGAATCAGTCTAGAGATAATGAGGTTAGTTCAATCAGGGAGGATGAGGCCCTCTTCTAGCAGTTGAGGTGAGAAAACCAAGGGAGGAGACACTGCTTTTGTAGTTGGCTAGCCATTCACAGTATTTGTTTAATCCTGAGCTGATGGTGTCAAATTTGCAAATGAACTGAAGTTCAGCAGTTTCTCTTTGGAGTCTGGTCCTGAAGTTTTTTTGCTGCAGAATGGCTACCTTTAAATCTGCTATTGTGTGTCCAGGGAGGTTGAAGTATTCTCCTACAGGTTTTTGTATATTGCCATTCCTAATATCTGCCTTGTGTCTATTAATCCTTTTACGTAGGGATTGTCCAGTTTGGCCAATGTACATAGCAGAGGGGCATTGCTGGCACACGATGGCGTATATTACATTGGTGGACATGCAGGTGAATGAACCAGTGATGTTGTGGCTGATCTGGGTAGGTCCTGTGAGACACACACACACACACACACGTTTCAGGGAATAGGATTGATGCAGCCTTTCTTTCCCTGTTCATTTTTAGGCCCCAATTCTGCAATGATTTATGCATGTGCTTATCATTACTGTTTAACATAGGCCAACGGAACTATGCACATGCAGTATGTCATTTTAATCTCATTGTTTCTCATAAATTGTTGTAGGACTGGGGTCTTAATTTGAATTATTTAGTGAGATCAATATCTAGAAAATGCACCACTCATTATGTATTTTGTTTATTTCACATTGTCTGTAGATATATTCATTTATTACAATGAAACCGTAAAAACAAAACATCAAAAAACATACCACCTTTCAAGCTCTGCTCATTCTCTCCTATTTCATTCTATTTTTTTAATCTAGACATTCCTGCAATTTCCCTCTAGTGGACAAATGGTAAAGTCACCACTACTGTGTTACAATTTTACAAGAATTAAATTGCCAATTAGTACATATATATCTTAATCAGACAAAAATCATACTAAAGGTGGTTAACAAACAGCTATTGATATATTTAAAATATGTGCAGTATTACAAATTTTTAGAGTAAGGAAATTCAACATCTTCTGCAGATATCTTCCTTTATTGCAATAAAACAGTAAAAAGAAACCAAAAAAGAAACAACAAACTTTTCAAGCACTGCTCATCCTTATTAAAATTAAAGATGTAACTTTAATAAGCAAAAGTTTTAGGCTCAATGTAGCTGAAAAAAACTAAATAACAGAAAGACTGGAAATACTCTGGCAAGCTTTCAATACCGATCTTAATCCTTCTCGTTTACTCTGCTTTTACTTGATACAGGTAGGAGAACATTACTAGTTGCTACAGGAAATGTGCAAAAGTGACACAAGACTGAGGTCTAAAAATGCCTAAAATCAACAAGGGAGACAAAGTGGGTGAGGTAACATCTTTTATTGGACCAACTCCTGTTGGTGAGAGAGACAAGCTTTCGAGCTTACACAGAGCTCTTCAACAGCTATGCCACTGCAGCACTTCAGTGAAGACCCTACCTACATTGACAGAAGGGATTCTCCAGTTGGTGTAGATATTCCACTTAGGGTTGCCAACTGTCTAATCACACAAACCCAAACACCCTTTCCCTGCCCCTGCCCCGAGGCCCCACCCCACCCCTTCTCCAAGGTCCCACCCCGCTCGCTCCATACTCTCCCTCTGTCGCTTGCTCTCTCCCACTCTCACTGGGCTTGGGCAAGGTATTGGGGTGTGGGAGGGGGTGTGGGCTCTGGGCTGAGATCAAGGGGTTAAGAGTGTGGGAGGGGCTTAGCCTGGGGCAAGGCGTTGGATGCAGGAGAGGGTGCAAGCTCTGGGAGGGAGTTTGGGTGCAGGAGGGGGTCTCAGGGCTGGAGGTTGGGGTGCGGGAGGGGGTTTGGGGTGCTGGCTTTGGGAGGGGGCTCAGGACTGCGGCAGGGGGGTTGGGTGCAGGAGGGGGTGAAGGGTGCGGGCTCTGGCCGGGCAGCGCTTACCCCAAGTGGCTCCTGGTCGGCAGACACAGCGGGGCTAAGGCAGGCTCCCTGCCTGCCCTGGCCCCGCGCCGCTCCAGGAAGCGGCCAGCACATCCCTGCGGCCCCTGAAGGGGGGGAGGGGCAGGGAGGCTGCACACTGCCCCTGTGCCCACAGGCACCACCCCCCGCAGCTCCCATTGACTGCAGTTCTTGGCCAATGGGAGCTGTGGAGTTGGTGCTCGGGGTGGGGGCAGTGTGCGGAGACCCTTTGCCTCCCCCCTAGGGGCCGCAGAGATGTACAGGCTGCTACCTGGAGTGTCACGGGGCCAGGGCAGGCAGGGAGCCAGCCTTAGCCCTGCCAGACTATTAGTGCCTAAAATCTCCCGATTTGGCTGCAGTAGCCTTCGGGAGATGAGCCAGATTCTGTGAGACTCCCGGCAAAACCTGGAGGGTTGGCAACCCTAATTCCACCTCCCTGAGAGATGGTGGCTGGTTGACAGCAGAATTCTTAGCACTGTCTACACCAGGGGTTAGGTTGGCTTTACTGCGTCGCTCAAGGATGTGGATTTTCCTGGAACAGATTGTTTAGCATAAGAAGTTAACACATATTTCAAGAGACTATTCAAGGTGAAGTGGCCTGTTAACAGTTCTTCAGTCAGAGGGCAAGGAAAGAGCGGTTGTGGGGGAACGCAGCTGTGTGTGTGTGTGTGTGTGTGTGTGTGTGTGTGTGTGTGTGTGTGTTTTGTTTGTTTGCTTTTTCCCCATCACTTCACCATAACTGGAATGGTGTTAATGGTCCCACCCCATCTTGAATGGTCCCTTGAAATGTGTTAACTCCTTATGCTAAACAATCTGTTTCACTTTGTATTTAGCTGTGATATGCTGAGTACTTTCACAGACCTGAAGAAGAGCTCTGTGTAAACTCAAAAGTTTGTCTCTCTCACCAACAGAAGTTGGTCCAATGAAAGATATTACCTCACCCACCTTATCTCTCTAATATCCTAGGACCAACACGGCTACAACAACACTGCATACAATTAAAAGGGAAACAGATCTATGCTTTCTGGGCTGCATAAAATCATAGTAATAGAACTGAAGGCCAGAAGGGACCACCAGATCATCTCATCGGACCTTCTGCACATCACAGGCCACCAGCATCCACACACTAAACCCAACAACCAAAATTAGACCAAAGTATTACAGCCTACAGGAGACCTACAGATTATTATATGCCACAGGCACAGAGAGTAGGAAGGGCCAAAGTGCACCAATGCCCAAGGCCCCTGCGCTGTCAGGGAAATGCTTAAGTGAGATATACCCAGATAATCCTGGCAAGTGACCTGCACCCACATGCTGCAGAGGAAGGCACCCCATCCCCCTACAAGATTACTGCCAATCTAGCCTGGGGGAAAATTCCTTCCTGACCCCATATATGGTGATCAGTTAGACCTTGAGTATGAGAGCAAGAACCAGACAGCCAAATCCCTGAGAGAGTAATGCTCAGTGCCTCCTCAGATCTCTAGTTCCTTCTCCAGCCATGACTATCACTGATGCTTCAGAGAAAGATTTTTTTGGGGGGGAAACATCCCTTCTTGACCTCTGCAGGTGGCTGGCTGAAACCATGAAGCATGAACTTTTAGGAACATAAGAAACTGAGAATGAGCTCCAGGACTGCTGAGCCCTGCCCCCTACCATCATCAGCAGCACCATCATGCAATCACACTCAAATTCCTTGTGCTACATGCATGCAATTGAGTGTATGAATTATGGTTCCAATACTGAAAGCAGATCTATACAAGGCAGATCCTTATACCTGTGAGGAATATACTAATGGCAAAGTCTTGTGTGTTGGGGGAAGGGGTGAAGTATGAAGGACAGTAAGTTAAATGTTTGGTCTCTGTTCCATACCATGGGGTAAAGGCGCTCTGGTCTCCATCCTATGATGAGTGAGTGGATTTGAAGTTTGAAGGCAGCATGGAGCATTTTTTCTAGGATAGCTAGGCACCATGGCAGAAAATGGCAAAGCGCCTTTAAAAGTATTCAGTGGAATTCACACCTTACTGATGTCACCTGCTGTGAATTGCAGCCTGTGTCACTTCTTGTTTGTACTCTTCTTGGTTCACTCCTTGGTTGTGCATGGCAGTTTTTGGGGGGGAAATCTAATTTAGGGGTGGTTGAAAATTTTCCATCACAATTGTTCAATAGAAAATTGGGTTTTCAACTATATGAATTTTGCGTGAAAAGTATTGAAAAAAGAAACCCCTAAAGCCAAAATATTTCAATATTGAAAATGCTGCTGCAGTGCCTCATGGAAGCTGAAGTTCAGTGGCCTCATATCCCCATTCTCCTCTATTAGCCAGGCTCCCAGGCTGGACTACATCTTACAGGATACACCATGGCTATGGACTTCCATGAAGCACCATCACCCTTATACAAGAGAGATAGTCTGACCAGGTAACCTGGCCTATGGAGGAGAATGGGCATGTGAGGCGCTCAAACAAAATTCTTTGAGTTATGCTGGCAGCATTTCCATATCAAAACATTTTAGTATTCAAATTTTTGTTGAAAATATGCACAGCCAGCACCTGGGTCCTGCTCTGCCTGCTGGAATCCACGGTGGCTTCTCTTAACACTGGGGACCTCTGAGAAGCGAGGAGAGATAAGGGTTTGAGGTGGGAGAGAAGCTGGGCTGTTCTTGTCCGGCCTGTCAGGGAGCTGCAATGCAGGAGGAGAGACAGATAGTCTGTATCACCAGTACTGAGGCAGAGTTCTCCAGTCCGTATACTCCTGCTTGCTGTGGGCTGCGATGGCAACTCTCACCTGGGGACATCAGGAGGGGAGAAAAGTGGGAGCAAAGCTGGATGTAGGTACAGAGAGGAAGACCCTAAAATCCCTTCCCATAAGGAAGCCTCAAGCCAGCAGGGAGGGGCAAGGACAGGTGAGGGAGTCCTGGAGTCCTGGGAAGGGATGGTGCATCCCCTGAATAGGGAGGCTACATCCAGGCCTCACGGAGAATGCCCAGGGTGGTGACTAATGAGGGATAAATTGGAAGCTGAAAGAGTGATGTGCTTCAGCTGTCACCAAGCCTTGTGGAGATTCTGGTGGAAATCTATTTCACCCTGTGACTGCATTAACTTTTCCACAGCTCCTCCCAGGCCTAGTAGCCCCCAGTAACAGGGAGATGGTGGGTAAATGGGAGCAGCCATTGGCTTATGTTCTGCTTGTAATGAAGTTTCTGTGCCTATGTCTTCATTGCAACAAAATAGGTGTGGTTTACATGGAGATAACTCAAGATAGCTATCTTGAAGTACAATCCTAGCAGAAACAAAGCATGGGTGGTTTTTATCCCAATGTATCTAGTCAAGGTTGACCTTTCAACCTCCAGCTAGGGTTGAACTTCACTACCTACATGAAAGTTAAAAACTATCTGTGCCATCTCTCTGCTAGGATCTCAATAGCTACCTCTGTGTTAAAAAAATAATCCATTTCTTTCCACTGAAGATAGCCTATGACAGCTAGTTTAACCTCCCATTTGATGTCTTACCAAGTCTCTATCACTGCAGTGATATCCCACTTTACCACTGATGTATGTGCTTCAGATCTAACAAATAGTTTTGGTACTTACTGTCAAGTTACTTACTGTGATGTCAAGACAATTATTCTTCTAGCTCACAGATATATTGTTATAGCACTGGTATGAACTGTGGATACATTGAGAAAAGAGTGGGTGGGACTGGAGATAGTTATTTTGTTTTCATTTTTCAAAATATACTTTTATCAGAAAACAAACATTTAGCTCAGGTGAGTTGTATCTAAAGCAGGAATTAAAAGTATCCAGGATAGCAGTCCCTGAAAAGGAATTGGGAGTTGTTCCAGAAAAGAAAGAATACTAGATAAACAAAACAAAATCAATATAACAGTGCACAACTAAAAATTATAACCCAGCACAATTATCCCCAGCACTACTACACACTACTATTGTTAGGTGCTATCTCATTTGACAGCAGCATTATGGAGCTATTTAAAGATCTTCCATGCAGATGGATAATTTGTGTATATCTGAAGGTATAGTATTTACTTTCATTGTATTCTGACAGCTACCCATATGATTATTCATGATGATTATTTGGCTTTTCAGAACTGTTATCAGACATTGCAGAATTAATGCAGTTTACCCAAAGTTGGTCCTTTCTGGCTTCTAGCCTGTAATTCTGTTTTCCCCACACAGTGAGTGCAGCCAAACAAATCTGTTTATGTTCCTTGATGTTTTTTTCTTCTTGGCAGAACTACTGGGTTGTTAAAAACAACACTACCACCACAACAGTATGAGAAGAGCAAATGAGATGCCAAGCATTAAAGAGCTTGAGTTTTCAGTAACAATACAGACAAACCAAAGTTTGCTTGATTTAGAAACAAAATATATTGAAATTTGAAAGTGACAGTGTTTTAGGGAGAAATTGTCCTTGTTTATCTGGAAGTTTCCCATTGTATCTCATTCACCCTTCTGACTGAACATTTTGAAGGACAGCCAAGCAAATATCACCATGGGCTTTTCCATACTGCAATCCCCCTAGTGACTGAACTGTGAGTCAGTCACTTGAAACACTTCTCAGGGGATTGCACCCCTGCTGGGCCAATTGCTTTGAAAACTAATCCAACCAATGTCAGTGACGGGATGTGAATGTCCTTCAATTCCATTGCTATGAGGTTTGGCCAATTATTTAGCTTACATGATTTGTAATGAATACTAAGGATCCTGTATATCTCATTCCAATTGCGTGACAATCTTTCCTATAAGGGAGAAATGGCCTTGCACTCAAAGGGACCAAGGTGGTGGACCAGTTGACATATATGGTCAATAATGTGGCTAAGTGAGAATAAAGCATGATTGGAAAAGCAGAGCTCATTTATTTTAACTCACTGGGGGTTTGCTAATGGAGAGGTTGCTTCCCTGCTCATAAATGAGACAAGAGGCACCTCAGTAGGTTAACAGACTCCTAGAAAGACAAGAGGGAACACTGGGAGCCATAGTTCTGAATGAGGGTGTGCAGGCTCAGACGATTTGGTTATGTAAACCACAGTCCTGACAACTGTGTAGGTAAGGGAGTCTAACAGATCAAGTCTGAAGGAAAGACACTGTGTTAGGGACCAGGACATGGGTGGTCAGGCAGCCTAATGCCCACAGTGGGAGTCTGTAGCCATGTGCCACAGGCAAGGGTCACAGCTGAAGTCAGAAGCCATATGCTAGAGCCAAGGGTCAGAGCTGAAGTCAGAACTCAGGAATCAGAGCTGAGGGTCACAACTGGGCTACCTGGAGTGAGGCAAGGCAGAGCAAGGCTGGGCCCAAGAGAGGAGCAAAGCTAGAAACAAGAGTTATCATAACTATGGGTGAATGCTTTGAGTGGTCAGCAATCTGCTGCTGCTGATTTTAAGAGCAGGTCAGCTAATCCCCTCAGCCAGTGAGGTGGCTCAAATGGGGCCCAGGTGCACTTATTAGACTGAGGTTAATCTGAGGGTCCTTACTCCTGACATAGAGAGAATGACCCATGGAGTGGTGGGATGTCAAAGAAAGAGGATAGCATGTATTGTGATAGAAAAATATGGCTTTGAACAGGGCACCTTGTAGGAAGAACACTTTAGGGTGGACCCCATTTAATTGGATTTATACAAGGAAGAAGATTTTGAATGTTACAGAGAAGTTCTAAATATACTGTGTTGGTATCAATACACAAGGAGACTGTTGCTGTCTGATGATGCTATATATTTCAAACAAAAAAAGTGCAATTAGGACATCTGGAGAAATTAGAATTGTAAGCGGTCATCCTTGTCATCTTAACATCTCCATTACTTTTCATTGATCGTTGGAACATTTCTGATGCAGGTTTTACAAGATTGCGCACACTGGAAATACACACTTGCATAGTATTGATAGTATTCATTTAAGTACCTATGGCTACGTGTAAGTCTGTTATGTATCATACTTTATTGTATGTATTTTGTGTAGTTCTCCACTGACGGACTAACTTTAAGGTACTCTTACATTGAATATGGGCTAGCAGCCTTATATGTCTGCACTATCTAGAGAAAAGCAATGCCAATTGAGAAAAGTTCTGTTGCTGACTATAGTCAACAGACCCTAAGCCTAGGCTCAGCTGTAGTAATTTTGAGTGTCCTGTCCTTGGGTCCTGTATAGGAGCACCCACCCCTGGAGAATCTCACTTCCTGGTGGCAATTTGGCTCACTTCCAGCATCCTTTCTGAGTCCAATTATAGTTCACTTGCCTCTAGGCCTTGGCAGCACTCCTCAAGTCCTGCCACAGTAGCTGGATGGGAGGAGCCCTCCAGTACCCCTCATCTGTATCAGGATTGTTGTATCAGTCTGCCCCAAACAAAGGAGGGGACAGGAACTACCTCAGACTAACCTCACCCTGCTATCAGAGCTCACTAGCAAGTCCTAACAGCCTCCCAGCTCCTGGGAAAACTCCCATTTATGTGGCCAGTCTCACCCTTTTAAGCTCCATTTCTCCAGGTGAGGTATGTTCTGCAGGTCAGCCTAATTGGTGCTGTCTAAGTACAGAAATGCTTGTTAACCTTTCTGTCAGCGGAATGGGAGTGTCCCATCACACTGACTAGCAGCTGGTGTGCTTATTTATCTATTTGATGTTCTCTTTATAGAATCATAGAATATCAGGGTTAGAAGGGACCTCAGGAGGTTATCTAGTCCAACCCCCTGCTCAAAGCAGGACCAATCCCCAGACAGATTTTTGCCCCAGATCCCTAAATGGTCCCCTCAAGGATTGAACTCACAACCCTGGGTTTAGTAGGCCAATGCTCAAACCACTGAGCTAACTTTAAAGTGTCCATCTAGCTTGCACACTTTACAGCATACAGCATGAAGCAGTGACTTATTCTACATTAACCCTTCCAGATACCAAGCAAAACTATAAGTGTCAATCTTAGTCAAAGGTGTATAATTGTTTGTATAATTGATGATAAATTAAATAAATAGGATTAAGCTGCAAAATTCAGATCTGGAATACCTGAAAATTCAAGGGGTATTTGGAGAAAAGGGGTTGACCCATTATAAAGGTAAAGGTTATTGACTAATTTTAGATCTAGGTTTGAATTTTAAACACTCCAGGTGTGTTTGTATCCAGGGTTTTAGTTTAGGTGTGTTTCCAGAATGGATTCTCCCGTAAGTGAAGTTGTCTCATGCAGATGAGAGCAGTTCATCTCAGTATCATAATTAGACACAGTTGTACTTCTTAGGGAGCATTCAAAATTAAGGCTTGTTGGAAAGAAGGCACAACACTTTTATTAGCTTCATGAGCACTCAACTGGGTCTGATTCTGCTCAGGTTTCTGGAAGTATCCCATTCATATCTAACAAGTTCAGGCATTTAACCCAAGTATTAGCATAGCTACTCCCATAGTAGAAACTTGATTCTTACCCTTGAGGTAGTTTATTATTTAAGTTTAATGGGAACTCCAGATTTCCTGCTGTCGAATCTTATAGTTGTCTTTACTGGTGTTGATACCCTTCACATACTCCCTGGCTTTCGCTGCTATTTCACAGGTCCTTACAGGCTGCCTCTGCTGACCCTGATCACTTACAACCTCTCCTGCTTCCTTGATTCTAGTCTCCATCTTTCTCCTTGCTACCATTGACATTTCTCCCTAGTATTCTCAATCCTAGCCTTGTTCCTTAAAACACTTTGGCCTATCCGTTTCTCCTCTGGGCCATTACTAAAGGGAAGCTGTTCTTTCTGTTTCACGATCTCATTGGCCTTTTAAGTTCTTAAGGCTTTGTAGCCATTCAAAAAAAATACCTTCTTCTTCTTGACCCCTAATCCTCTCTGCCATGCTCTGCTATGAACTCACTCACACCCTGATTCATTATAACTCCCTGCTTTCCAAAAAATGTTAAACTCTTAATTAAAATAAATAAAATCAGTTTTGTCTCACCATCCTTTCTGCTCCTCCTCAAGACTGCTTAATCTCACCCCACTAATCCCTCTTCTAAACTCTCTTTATAATGTAAAGAAAAATCTAATACTTTCCATTGCCTCCTTCCTACTAATCCTTTATTCTCATTCCTTTACCCTCCACAACAGCTCAATACCTGCCTATATTACTTATTGTGAATGGTTCTTTAAATAGAATGAATGTGGCTTGAGACTAAAATGGGGGATCAGGTGGGATTCAGAGATTGGAAGGTCTGGACTGTGCATACAGAGTGCACGTTACAGCAGTCGTGGTAGCCTAGTCAAAAATGGCATGACTCGGTGTCAGACTACAGACCGTAAAGTCAAGGTGATACATTCTGATATCTGGGCTGTGTAGTGTATATTAAGATTAAGGCAAAGCCCACATTACTTTAAATTAGTCTTTATTTTCCATAATATATTGTGCGGACAACAATAAAATTATTTTGACCAGACAGCAGATTTCCATTTTGTTTCACAATACTAACAAATTTACAATACTGTTAAGTAGTTAAAGGGTAGAAATGTTTTCTTTTCAACGTATTTAAGATAATGCATGGTTCTTTTTGCAATTACTCCACTGTAATTAAATTGCGGCATTCTGCAGATTTGTACCAATCACGCTTTTCCTTTTATGTTTATTATATCATTATAGTATATTATTGAATACTTAAACTGAATTATAATCTTTTTGCTAAGTGCCTTGCCTATTGGACTTTTTTTTTTTAAATTTAAACTGAGGCTATCCGTGGAGCTTTTTTCTCAATAGATGAGGAAAGTTTTGAAGTTTCCCAAAAGAAAAGAAATATTTCCAATGAGAAACCGGATATGTACATTCTCAAGCACTTGAATGTGTTATACCAATAGAATAAAAACCAGCAGGATCTTATTAAGAGGGATAAGGCAAAGATGCCACATTTATTGTAAATATAATGATAAAGCAAAAGATAAAAGTAAACGTTATTTGACTACTTATTCCTATCACTACTTATTCCTTATATATATACACACACACACATATATTCATTCACACAATCATTCATTCAAGTTCTGTATAGGTGTTATAGTTACCAGCCTAGAAGTTGCTCATGCCAAGTTACTGGCCAGGTATCTTGGTCATGAGGATGGAGCCGAGTCTGTGTCAGGTGCACCTGACGCTCCTGGAGGTTGGCAGCAGAACCAGAGACTCAAAGTCCTCAGTCTTTAGAGGCCATCCTTATAGGAATTAATTCCTATGTTAGTCTATGGGAGCTGTTTCATCCTGCTGTTGCTGACTCAATCAGCAGGTGGCACATTCCTGGTGGCTCCACACTGTCCAAAGTTTGTGTTTCTCATCCTTCCAGGTGATGGGGTGGATCCCAGTTTACCCTCAGGGGGATGTCTGGTGGTCCTACTTGACACATTATTCGGCCGATGGATACTCCCTTTCTAGGCTGGCACCTCCCTAACCATTTATGTACATCAAGCATTCATCAACATACATTCCATATCTTAACCATATTTTAATTTACTGTCTCCACCACTTTCGGGGTGTGTGCTAATTCATTTGAGACTCACGGCCCTTTAATCACAGATGGTGGGGGTCTGTTCCTGGGAGCCGTTGCTGTTACAATGAAGTGAAAGTCACTTAAGGGCTTATAGCGTTTGTTTACATTGTATCAATTACTTCAAGAACAAAGTCAATTAACTTGTTTGTAAGTTTTACATACTGATAAAGTATCTTTCACAGGACAGATACAATCAATGGTTTCTACAGACAGTAGCTTACAAGTTTTAACAGAAGACCCAAGAGATTTTTGTACTTGGTGAAACTGTTGGATTTTAAAGTGTGTGGGACAAATTATTGGGGGGTCACTGTCACTTGGGGGAATCACTGTTAGTACCTTCTTTAATATCCCTACAAATGTAGTTTACCTGGCACTTGATACTATTTTGAAAAATACCTTAACCACTCCAATATCAAGTAGTGAGAAATGGAAGGAGAGCACTCACACTCAAGCGGAACTTGCATAATGAAGAGATGTATCTGTTAGTCTCTCTTTTTTGATTTGCTAGTTTATTTGCATTTTTTTGGAATGGGACTTATTTATAACATGTACTCCCCTTCATTTCCTTGCCTGTACTTATATTATTTACTTATCTAAGGCCAGAGATCCAAATCCAGCCCTGGTAGATAGAGGCTGAAAGGAACTACCATATGCAGGCTGGTATGGAGAAATCCATTGGTGGTCTTTGTTAGATTTTCAACCTACTAGTGGGAAGCTGCAGTGGATTAGCTATTGGGTAAGAGGGAAATAAAAAAATAAATTAATGGAGATATCCTATCTCCTAGAGCTGGAAGGTCATTGAGTCCAGCCCCCTGCCTTTACTAGCAGGACCAAGTACTGATTTTGCCCTAGATCCCTAAGTAGCCCCCTCAAGGATTGAGCTCACAACCCTGGGTTTAGCAGGCCAATGCTCAAACCACTGAGCTATCCCTTCCCCCAGCTCCTGGTGGTACTGTTGGCACAGCCACTGATGCCCAGAGCTGATAAGGAAGAGGAGTGTTGTGTCCTGAGTAGGATCTTCCGGAAATAATCACACACGGGCTGTATATAGTTTCAAATGAAGATGCCACAGACAACTTGTTTAATCCAGCAGCTCCCAGAAGACAGCACAGAGCTGATGCAACTTCTCTAACCATAACTAACTGAACTCTCTAGTAAAACTCCAAAACCTGGAATGGACTAATGTAACCCAGCCAATATACTCGATGCTCCATGAGAAACCTGGCATAGACCACAGAATGAATTCTCCATAAACACTACAAAGATTGCCCAGGAAATTAAGAGTCTATTGTTGTCCTGGGACCCAGAGTGAAGGAAAAGATACTGGCTGCAGGTAGCTGAGGACCTGGCCACTCCTTTTCACAGGAAAATCTAGAAGAGGGAACTAAAAGGGAGGAAATCTCTTGCTGAATTTTCTCCTCATTTGTTCCATCCAAGGGTGACGTTAGCTCTCCCATGGAACAGCCTCCCCTAACCTTCATGGATCCTCAGCAGAACCTCTGGCTTCACTCCTTAGCAGCTTGGCTCCCTTGCCGGGGTGTGGCAGCTCCCAGACCCTTTTCAAAGGCAAGTTACTGCCATGGAGTGGGGTTGCAGAACTGGAATAAAATCTCTAAAGGAATCCCCATGAGGCCAGCGGGGAAGAAAGATATGCATTCTACCCACACCTCTCTAGCCACTCTGTGGATCTCCAGGCCTGCAGACAGACCTCTACAGAACACTGAGTGGAGGTGTGGATGGGAGAAAGGTGTGTGTGGAGGCTCCCATCTGTGGGAGCCTGATCTAGTCCTGACTTCCAGAGTCTGCTGGCTGGGGAGGTGTTAGACAAGAACACAGCCGGAGAGGGGGGCAGGGTGGGTGGATGTTTGAGTTGTCTTCTATAATTTGTGTGTGTAATTATCACTGTGACCAGTCATGGTAGCAATCAGATAATTTATATTAAGTTCTTGTGCAATGAAGAGTCCTATAAATGTGCTATTTAAAAAAAAATTGAAAGGGTCAGATTTCCCACAGTCAATTGGACAGTATTGGAAGGGGCCACTCTGACATTTCCTCTTTGCCCTACTTCAAACATGCCAATCGGTTTGAGATAAAGCAAATGCTAACTTTCTAGCCCAAAGTGGTTCTGCTACATATATATTATAAGCTATTCTAAATGTGACTTATACTGAAGTTTTAAAACTCTCATACCTCTGTAATTTAAAAAAAAAATCAGTTTCCTCATATTTGGACAGAAAATTCTCATGTGTCGTATGTATAATATATGAAGTGGAAAAAACCATTTTGGAGCATTTTAGGGTCTGTTTACATCCTTCGCCGTGACAAGGCTATTTTCCTGATGACTTGGAACATTGCTCCGCCCACCCATATCCATGCATGAAGTGGGCTATCTACTGTGAAAACCCACCTTCCCATATATCAGTGGAACTATCTATGGAATAAAATGCTAATCAAGATGAGGAAGCAGAAAGGGACCTTCAGTTATTAGTATGATTTTAGGAAGCACATGGGTCAAACTTCTCTCTCTTCTCCTATGCATTTTATTGGTGGGAATCTGTAACTAAATTATATTCTCAGCTGTTTTGGTATAAAGGTACTATTCACACAGTAATGTCTGAATGCTTAGGGCAACCCAATGTTTAGTTAGCACTAGCCCTGGGAAGAGCTGGTGCCTGGCAGGGTGCTAAAGGGGCTCCAGGCCTTCAGGAGCAGCACAGGCAACTGATTGGAGAAAATGAATTGTTGCCTATCCCAGGCTTGTTCAAGCCATAGGGTGACTGGTGGGATCTAGTCAGTATTTGGGTGGGGGCTGATACTCTTGTTTTATTCTATTATTTACAATAATAAAAATAAGAACATACAAATGACTGCCTGGGATTTTCTTTTCAATCCAACTAAACATCTCACTCATGAACGCATCAGGGAGCGATCAGGGTTTCCCTGCAGTGACTGCCCTGGACCATCATGAGTCATGGTGGTACCAGCAATGACAGCATGTAGACTGTCTCTCTTCCCACATGCTTAATGTCCCTTGCTGGTCCCCAGCCAGCCAGCAGACACTGGAGGAAAAAGGAGGAGGCAGCAGCCAGCTGCCTTCTGGCTGTGCCAGCAGGGAGATGATTGGAGACAATGAGATTCAGTTTGGGTCAGTCTGCCAGATCTGGATAAGCTATGCACATAAACAAGGTCACCCATCTGTGGTGGGGTGTCCACCCCACACAAGGCAAAGCATGTTAAATTAGGACAAATAACCTTAGAGGCTGCACCTGGAGAAGAGCCAGGGCTTGATAAAGGCTAATTGAGGAAGCTCAGAAGGGAAGGAGCAGGTTGGGCCTGTATGAAGGTGAAAAAGAAAGGAGTTTCAGGGGAAGTTGTCTGCAGTCACTGGCTGTAAGAAATGTGGTTTGTTTAGGGCTACAGAGTTTGGCAAGAAGTCAGAGAGGGGAATTAGTCTATCATTACTCTCTGGGAGGAGGGAGTTTGGGCCAGAAGAGGGGTGGTGAAGATAGAGAAGGGAAATAGGAAGGAGTCCAGGAAAAAAGGAACGGGGTCTGGGAGCAAGCAGACCATAGTTGCTAGACTTTGGGTCCCTGGGCTGAAACATGGAGTAGTGAGTGAGCCTGGGTTCCCCTACCAGTGGTTGGAGAAGTGGTGCAGGACCTGGCCGTGGAGCAGAAAATTATCTGGAATAGCATGCAGACAGCTGAGCCAGTGAGATATTGATACCCCAGAAGGGAAGAACTACATAGTGACCTGGTTAGTGGGCTGATTGCTGAGAGGGAGACTGTTCACACCACATCCTTCCTAACTCTCTAGAACTCACAACCTGTTGAAGAAGCTAATTTCCAGACCCAGCCACAAGAAGGTGCCCAACAGTGAGTGAACTCTGTAACACCATCTCACTGAATTGTGAATGGGGCTGGTCTACTCTTGTCACTGCTGTCCATTTCCCTTCCAGATAGGCAGAGAGAGAAAAAAGTTTTCTTTGGGAAAAGGAAGATGCTGTTATCAGTTTCCCCTATGCTAGGGCTATCTAGAATCCATAGGAAACAGACTGTCCCTTTTCTTCCCCTGGAATTCCCTGGGGGCCAAGTAGGTAGGGTGACCACACAGCAAGTGTGAAAAATCGGGACAGGGGGTGGGGGGTAATAGGAGCCTATATAAGAAAAACCCAAAAATCGGGACTGTCCCTATAAAATCGGGACATCTGGTCACCCTACAAGTAGGTGAGAAAACATGTGTAGACCCTCTACACAGCTCAACTGTGTGTGTGCACAGTGTACGCATGTGATCAGTGTTAGCCTTGCTATATGCTTGCATAGGTACCTGGACACCTTTCAGATACCCTCCTTCCTTGTTGATTTCTCCCAGCCTTAGTGCTGGGTGAAGTTTTCTTGACAAATTGGTAAATGTACCAATTTGCATTTATTGGGCACCAAAACCATTCATGGATTTGGGTCAAACTTAGAAAATAGTTTCATTTGAAAAAAAGGGGGGGGGGAAATGAACTAGTCAAAACAATTCATGCCGACAATTTCAAAATGAAATGTTTTGACTTTTTTGATTCAAAATGTCATTTTGTTTAGAAATTTAACCAATTTTTGTTAAAAACCATCACAATAGGGTGAAAAACACTTGAAAGTGACCCAAAATGAAACAGACTTCTTTATTCTTTTGATTGGAGTATAAGATTTGATGCCAAAATGTTTTTTTTTTTCATTTCAGTGAGGAAAAACTGGGGAAAAAAATGAATTTTGGTTCAAACCGAACTGACTCCCCCCGGCCCCGAACCAAAAAATCATTTTGCTCAGGTCTACCTGTATGCAGATAATATGGTATTGCATCATTACACGACATCAACGCTCATTATGATATACAACCACCAAAGTCTTACTCCCTACCCCTAATTTGATCTGTTTTAAGCCCTGATTGTGGGGCCAGATTCTGATTTCACATACACCAGTATAAACCAGGAGTAACTTCCCTGAAGTCAGTGGAATTAAATAGCTGTCAAATGGGTGCAAGAGATCAGAATCAGCCCCATACTGGTTCCTCAGTGTTCAGTGTCTATGCTGAGTAAGGAGGACATTTGGAAGGTATGGACCCAGTTTGGCACATATTCAGTCTTGGCCCATGTTGCCTCTAGATAATGTTTGTGTTTGTACCCTTGTTGTTCCCTGAACTTAAAGCAGTTTGTTCATCCTGACAATCCAGTGTGATATTCAGCAGCTTTTGTTAGGTTTGCGGTAAAAAGGAACTTAAAGCATTTTTAGGGTTGAACTCCATCCCCCACATGGGCTCAATTCTACACCTACAAAGACAATGGGAATTTTGAAACTGACTTTCATGGGAGCAGAGTTCATCCCTAGCGCTGATCATGTGCTCTATTTTAAATCTCTAGTGAACCACTTGCTGCAATTTCATTCCTCATAACAGTCTATCCCTGATGCAATGCAGTACCGATATATGCTGCCATCTAGTGCCCAGAGAGAAAATGCATGCAGCTGAGTTTATAATGTTAGATGAGCACTGCAGATGACACAGTTCTTGCTATCTGCACCTACCTCCTTCTGTTTTACTTTGCAATCAACCCTGCTGAAACTTGCTTTCCAGAAGAGAATATATCGTTAGTGACAGAAATGTGTACAAAGGGCTAAAAAAACCCCACAAAAACAATTGGCAAACAAGGCTACATGCAGCAGCCAGAGGGAAAATACACTGATTAAAGTTGTAGCTATCTTGCTGTTTGAAGTAATCAGCACAAGGGCAGTGCTGAACCAGAATAAATGTAAGGAGGGATACAACTGGTGATTTTGAGGACCTTGAAAGGTGCCCAGGGCTGGGGGAGTGGAGACAGAAAAGCTTACAGAATGGTTTAGTGTTGGAGATGGTAGAATAATATTTTTCTAAATGTTTTGATACATTCCCCAATTTTAAAAACGATTCCATGAATAAATATACATATGGTTTTTTTTAAAGAAAAAAAAAAAAAAATAACAGAATTGAAAAAAAAAAAAAAAAAAAAAAAGAAACCTGAAAGCAAACCCAGAATAACATTAAATGAAAACAATTCACCAAAGCCCTCAATAACCAACCACACTCATCTTGGACAGTTTCCAAAATAAGTATATATATTGCACAATAGTTGTGAACTTTCAATAAAATTCTCCCAAAGAATATCATATATCATATCATAAAAATATCACAATCCATAAAGTTATACAGCAACCAAAAGAAAAATAAAGGCCTCCAATCCCAAATGACATTAAGCACCACTGTGAAAGTACAATATCAGAGAAAGAGAGAAAAAACTTTGTTCATATTCAAGAAGAAATGGGTATACATTTGAAATCAGATCCTGCTCTGAAATATCCAAAATTCTTTCTGAAGAATTTTCTTTATTTGCACTAAAAAGAAAGTTTTGGTGCTGTTGTATTTATAAAAATATACATGCCTCTCTAGTCCCCTCCAGTCAACAATTGATTAAAATTCCAATTTAATGATCAAAATGCATTTCAATAAGCTTCAGTTGTTCATAAAACTGAAAGAATACCTTTTTAATACATAAGAGCGGCCATACCGCATCAGACTAATTGTCCATCTAGCCCAATATCCTGTCTTCCAACAGTAGCCAATGCCAGATGCCCCAGAGGGAATGAACAGAATAGGTAATCATCAAGTGATTCATCCCCTGTTGCCCTTCCCAGCTTCTAGCAAACAGAGGCTAAGGACATCATCACTGCCCATCCTGGCTAATAGCCATTGATGGACCTATCCTCCATGAACTTATCTAGTTCTTTTTTCCCCCTATTATTGTGTTGGCCTTCACAACATCCTCTGGCAAAGAGTTCCACAGGTTGACTATGCATTGTGTGAAGAAATACTTCCTTTTATTCATTTTAAACCTGCTAATAATTTCATTTGGGACTCCTAGTTCTTGTGTTATGAGAAGGAGTAAATAACACTTCCTTATTTACTTTCTCCACACCAGACATGATTTTATAGACCTCTATATATCCCTCCTTAGTTGTCTCTTTTTCCAAGCTGAAAAGCCCCAGTCTTATTAATCTCTCCTCATATGGAAGCTGTTCCATACCCCTAATCATTTTTGTTGCCCTTTTCTGTACCTTTTCAATTCCAATATATCTTTTTGATGGGGTGACCAGATCTGCACACAGTATTCAAGATGTGGGCATACCATAGATTTATATAAAGGCAATATGATATTTTCTGTCTTATTTATGCATGCTTTAGATAGTTTTTTTGTTGCCAAATTACAGGCCTCTCTCGATCTTTTATCAAAACACATGTAACAATGTAAAAAGTGTGACAGAGAACAGTAAAGGTGATATATATTTCAATAGCATGCTAAACAGTTTAAGAATATTCAGAACTCAGGGAGGATAGATTACTGAGGAGAGAAGCAGTGCAAAGTCCATGATTTACATTGACTTTGATAGCCTGGGTCTCCTGTTTATCACATGGACACCACTATTGACATACATATGTATATTTCAAGGGTATTTAAAGAAATTCAACAGAACCTGAATTTTGAAAATAGCAGAGATGAATAAAGAACACATGCACACAAACACACGCTGAAGGTTGCCATGATAGATTTTGTTTCAGCCATCCCTTACCCATTGTGAGCACATGTTGTCAGAGTAGCAAAACCCTTCAAGTTTGTGACAAAGAATACTGTCAAAAATAACACGAGGTCTTGGCTGTAGATACACGTCTATCCCTCTACCCCTAACTGGATACACAACTAGATTCTTACAGAGCAGGCATCCAAGATAGCATTCAAGACCCTCCTTAAAACTCATTTGTATGTAATGCTCATGAATAGGGTCCTACTAATTTCAAGGCCATGAAAAACGTGTCATGGACCATCAAATAAGCCTTCCCCGTGAAATCTGATTTCCCTCCTGTGCTCCTGGGAGCGCCCCAGCCGGGGGTTCTCAGCTGCAAGTCCCAACCGGGCTGGGGAGGGACAGGACTTGTCCTTCTCCTGCACTGCCACTCTCATTGGGAGATCAGACCCACCTCCGGGTGCCTTCCCCTGTTGCAGGAAGCTCTGGGGCTGAACAGCAGCCCCAAAGGTTCCTGCAGCCGGAGTAGGCTTGTGGATGTGGGTCCGATTTCTCCCTGCTGCTTGGAGTGCCCCACCTGGGGACTCCTAGCTGTGAGTCCCCACCAGGCTGGGGAGGGACAGGACTTCCTCTTCACCTCCACAGCTGCTTGGGGATGGGGGGAAGATCAGACCCACCTCCGTGTACCTTTGGGTTGGAATCCACAGGGTTACAACACCATGACATTTCAGATGTAAACATCTGAAAATGTGAAATTGTCCAATTCAAAACCCCTCTGGCTGTGAAATTGATCAAAATAGACCATGATTTTTGGTAAGGCCCGACTTATGAAACATGTAAGGCTAGGTGGTTGGTGTGCTGAGACTGATGGTTGATATACTAATTGTGACTGTTTCACTGGTGTCTTGCCCTCTTCCTGCTTGTTTTATCTACCTGTATGCCATCATAAACTAGACTGTGATCTTTCTGGGTCAGGAGCTGCCTTTTTATTAACTGTGTGTGTATAGTCCTTAGCTTAATAGCCCTGAGATACTACTAGTGATACTACTGTCACTAGGAATGGCCCACCTCTTCATAACCAATGTAGCAACCAAACCTCTGAGGTTACAGCTCAAAGGAAAAAAACAATATCTGAACAGTTCTGTAGCCTTCCATGCTGAAGGATATTGTCACAAGAGTATCTCCGATGAGTTCTTAATTAGTAGAGGAGATTTGGCAAATTTAGCTTGAAGGTAACATGGATAAGTTGCACATTACTCCTACATTATGGGAATCAAAGACATACTGGTAATGATATTCAGTTAGCATGGTGGAACTTAGTTTAGATGATCTGGGAACTGGCTGAGACGTGCTATCTGCTTCTCAATAGCACAGATCCAAATGTAAGAATAGTGCATGAGACATGGGAGGCTTGTGTAGTCTTACAAACTAGCTAGTACTGCTCAGTGTGAGTGAGGGTGTCACACTCTGGCCCTAAGCTAGAATCCTATACAGCTGTGGGGTTTTAATTAAGTTTTTCTGCTGATGTCTGCTCACATTATTTGCAGCTCTGTGAAGCACTGTACAAATCAGAGTGAATGAAACTGGAAAACAGATCTTCCTCCAAAAATTGTTCTCTGTGGACCAAATTCCAAAGTCATTACAATGGCAAAATTCCCATTGACTTCAGTGGGAGTTTGGCTGCTGCAAGGACTTCAAGAATGGCTACTTGATTAGCCCAGGCGCGGAATGAGAGGCTCCTGCAGGTCATTCCTTCTGCCTCTGACATGCCTAAGACCTCACATGCCAAGTGGCGTATGGGTGCTCTGGTGATCCATGTCCCACCCAGTAGCTGGCCAGCTCATAGTATGTGGGGAGATGCTTGAGTACTTCTCCCTGCCCTGTTGGGAGTGTATATGTGGAGGAGCTACCCTATGCTTCTCTCAGATTTGTGGTCATCAGTCTTGGTGCACTCTTTTGCCCCACCCTTCCATCTTAAGTTTAGGTTGAGGCTGCATATGTTTGGTTATCATCAGTTCTCCTGGAGTGCTGTGGGCTTGGCTGCTCACATCAGGAGAGCATTTCTATTTAGTGCAAGTTTTTTGCATACACTGTGTGCTTTTTTCCTGCAATCCGGGGTTTTGTCTCAGGTTGTTTTATAGATAATTAAATGTTTGTTGCAACTTTGGGCATGAGTCTAGTGTTTTGGGGTTAACAGTGGCTAGTTTGCAGGATCTTAGCACAAGCTTAGGACCTGAACTTCATGCTGTTTGCAGATCAGGTGCAAGCCTCAGTCTCTTGCACAAATTGAAGTATTCCTCATCTGTGCCCCCAATGCTTGTATGAAGGAGATGCTGCAGGGGACTGACACAACTGGGCCAAATTCTTATTGGCTGGTAGTGGGTTGGTCTAGGCAGTCACTTGGGGTAGCTTGGAGGATCTTCACCAGATAGGAATCTACCAGACAGTTCAGAGCAGATGCTTGGATCCTTTTTGTTCTGACATTTGATGGAGTTAGAGTTATAAACTTTCCATTTTGTTGGCCATCACTTTGGATGTTTCAGACAAGACTGGATAAAACACTAGATAACATATGGGCGTGAATAATATCGCACTAGTAGGAAAATTGACTAGATGGTCTAATTGCCTTTTCCAGCTCTGATTTCTGACTTGTTGATTCATTTTGTGTGTACCTGAAGACACTTAAGTTAGTTGGGTGATCCTTTGTCAAGTTCTGATTTTCTAGGAGTATCAGGAAGTAGATATTTCACTACAAACTAGAGTTGGACAAATGTTGAAAAGAGAAATTTCACAAGTATTAATTTGACACTCTAAACAGATTTTCCAACTATATTTGTACCCCTTTTTTGTTCATTTCCTTCATGTGTGTATAGTCTTAAGGGCATGATCTGTGTTTGCATTTGTACAACAGGCCCCTGATTCTGGCTGAGCTTTTGGGCACTATTGAGAAATAAATAAAAAATACTCTTTGCAGAAGGGACCTGATTCTAAGATTTATGCTCACCCACTGAGGGAGCAGACACATGTCTAATCAAAGAGCTTGAATTTAGAATTCTTGCAACTAATTGCTTGAGGTTGAGTTACAGACTGAGAATAATTCACAAATGATATTCTGCAGATAATGAAAACAATGGATAAACTCTAGAAAAATCACCATCTGCTCCTATGTAATTCATGAACAGAAGAAGAGTCAAGATGCAACAGATGAATGGGTTTGTTATCCTTATACACCCTCCTCTGTTGTTAACAGGTGAAATCTGTTGAGTGCTGCTATGCTATGTTCAGAATGGAATTTTGGTAATGGCTGCATTTCATCATCTGAGTCCTAGACTGTTAAAGGAAGAGGAAGGCCATTTAGCACAAAAAACAGTGGTCCTTGGCATATTGAAGATAACTGCTTAACTTCTCAGCTTCTTTATATTATCCACATTGCCAGGAAAACAGAAGATATTCTATATGGCAGAAGATACAGGATTTGGCTGAGTGCCTCATCTCTCATTGTAGCAGCCTGCCTAAAGAATATAAATTTGATTGCATTTCTTCAGCTTCAGTCAGCTAGAGTCAGGCTAAAAATATAAAAAATAACTGGAGCATTGTTTCTAAATAAAATGAGTTTGAATGAAATTAGCAAAAGGCTTACTGACCAATCAACTTTCAAACAGCTGCAATAAGCTGTAGGAAGAATCCTTTTCATTCTGAAAGTTCCCAATGGGCAGGAGATACTCTTTGAATTCCATGGTCATCTCACAGACCTTTGCATCATAAGACATTTTCACACAAGTTGTCTGGGTATTTGGATAAAATTCAAAAAGAGGCTTATACTTCAAAGAGTAGGAAAGCTGACTTAAGCTTTAGAATAAATACCAAAAATCTCTTATCTTTTCATATTTGTCGTTTGTTATAATCCTTGCAAAAGTGGCCTCAGCAATAATAGGAAAAAAAATCACAAGATTGGCTTGACAGACTGACAAAAGCATTATATATAAATGCTGGTTAGGGGACAATTATGGGGGATTTAAGCTTCAGAAATGATAAACGCTCATCTAAATTAAAATGTACATGAATTTTCAGTGGGAATGTTTCACTATGGAAAGTAAAAAAAAGCTTTCTTTTGGGAATGTGACTTACATTATTTTTTCTTTAGCATTCATTCAATGCAAAGTTTCCCCTGGGTCCCAAGTGCAAGGACAGTGAGGCCTCATATCCTGATGATTTTATTCTTTAATTATTTTTGTTGTTGTTTTATTATGGTGAGTCCCATTCTTTTCTACAAGTTTAGGGCTCAAAGTCCCTTAGACAATATAGCGATGAGTGTAAACAGACTGATCTATTTTGTAAATTACCTTTTGATTGTGAGGTGGTTAGCTAATGTATTTCAGGTGTAGTATTATGGCGGTGTTAGTGATTATATAGTTAAGGTTACATGGGGATTTGCACTTATATAAAAATTAAAATCCCACTATTCCATTCCACATTAAATGATTAAGATTAGTCTCCATATTAAAAACTTTTGTTTTTTGTTGTTGTCTGAGTATTTTATACACAATTTAACTTTTTATGCTTCTTTGGGTAAAACTATGAATTTTGGCAGAGGAAACATTTAAAATGAGCCACCTGTGAAATTTTCCCTATGAATCTCACTAGTGAAAGAACAGTTAAGCCAACCCAGTAGTTACCCCATACACATTGCCATGATATCTCCCGAATATAGCACTTTTCAAATTCACCATTTTAACACACGAAGGTATTCCTCTTATCATCGCAACTGAATTTATCACCAAAGATAATTAGACATAATTACCCTAATACAGTGACTTTGGGGCCCCAATGAAGCTGTTTCACGCTGTCTTGGAACTGGCTTAAGCAGCTATCTGAAGATTTACCTGATGTAGTGATGTAGGGGAGACCCCTACAGTGACACAGCAGTCTCCACACCATGCCCTTCTGGAGTTAGCCTTACTTCTCTTTACTCTGTGTGGTTGCATAGAACCCGGGCACAACCTAACATCCATAGCGATTGCATTGACTGGAACTTAAGTAATCTGAATTTTTAAGTTAGCTAATTTTTTTGTGTGTGGGAATGTAATGGGCTAAATTCAGCCCTGGTGTTAGCTGCTACAGCTCTACCTAAATCAAAGAGATCACACCAAGGCTAGTTATAGTTCTATAAATGCAACCTTTGATATACTTGGGGTTAGCACTCTTATCCCAATAATAATGTCTTTGAGTCTCCCTTATTATTATTAATTATATTATATAAGACTTTAAGGAGCTTAAATTCATGTTTCAATCAATATTATACCATTGAAAATAACTGATTTTTAAAATATACAGCAGACATTGATTTTTCATATGCTACAATGCACTCATACAACCACCAACATTAGCAAACTGTTGCAAGAAACCATTTGCTAGGGGAAAACACAATCTTGACATTTTTTCCATTTGTTAACTCATTACTTTTTTACGATGTTTCTTTTTTCTTATTGAAGTTTTTTTCTTTATTTTTTCTTCAGGTCACAAGAAATAAGTTACCTTCTAGATGAGAACATAAAGTGCAACAGCTCACTAAAATGCCACAGAGAGGTGCTCTAAGCCCACTCTAGTTACTCAGAGCAGCTCTGCTGAGAACAGATGGATCTGCGCTAAGCTCCTCTCAAGACAGGATTCTTTCTGATTTTAGTACTCTTCCATTTATTTATTTATTTATTCAGCACTCATTGTGCAGCAACATGTGCCCAGCAGTCAGAGCTTAAAATAATAAGATCAGTAACTGCCAGGTGAGATTCACCTCACAGAATGAATTCAACCAGAACACTCATATCTATAATCTCATTTTTCATAAATAACACATTTGTTCTAATAAACCCCTTTATAATTTGATTAAAACTGTGCAATAAGTGAGTTGTTTGGGCTTATTTTATATAGGCTTCAGTCCTGAAAACAATTATGCACCTGTTTAGCCTTGCTCATGTGAGTAATCACCTTGACTTCAGTGGGACTACTCGCACAAGTAGCGCTCAGCATGTGTTTAAAAGTTTGCAGCATGTGTTCCAATGGGTTATGGACTAGAATTTTCCTTCTGGAGATCTGGCTTCCAAATCTGTTTTCAACAGAAATGAAATGAGTTTAGACGGGTGGGTGGGCAAAACTTTTTGGAATATGGCCATGCAATATATGTCTTTGAGCAGTGCAATTACAGGAAAGTTCACCTTCTTAAAGTCCTTGTGTGTCCATAACTATGTGCAAGACTTTCTAGACAGAAAGCGCCAGAATTTCACCCTATCAATGCCAATGGCAAAGTTCCCATTGAGGTCAATGGGGCCAGGATTTCACCATCGTCTCATTATTAGAACTATTAAAGCAGAACACTGAATACAAACTTTTCCTGCTCTAAGTGTGAGGAAATTTGCATTTTTATAATGGACCAAACTGAAACACCAAATTCGAACAGCCCCAAACTTTGAGAAAGTTTGGATTTGTATGGCTCACGCCTCATTCCCAGTCATCATACATATCTTACTATGTACCATACAATGAAGAGCCACTGTGTTTGGTTTTCAGAGCCTTTGTTCATTAGGCATCATGAATAGAATTATTATACAGAGATTGAACAAATGGAATACAAAATTGTGGTCAACTCATATCTCATTACTATTTTTGAACCTTTAAGAAAAAAATTACTTCATATAAACATAGATTGAGTTATGGTTGAGTGCCATGTTTAAAATATAGCTTCAGTTCTTTATTTTAAAAAAAAGCTACATCCCCCCAAAAGGCAACTTTATAAATAACCAAAAAATGCAGCTCTTATCAATATGGTCCGCATTTAACAAACGCCATTTGAAGCATGTATGAATTTTTATCTTATGAGGTTCTGCCCACATATAACTGAAATATCATGGATGCTTGTCATGGGCTGTGATTGTAATTGTTTTAGAGATACTCAGATATTGAAACACACAATTTGCCTTGAGGTCCCGAGGTAATTGGGTAATTCAACGCACCTACTGCTACCTAGACAAGAGCAGGTTAAGTGTACAGGTTACTTCTAACTGCAGGATGGATGCAGTATAATTGGCTGGGTAGATGATAGATTAGATTAGGAAGATATTCAATACCATATACCAGCAAAATGGTACCAGTGAAATGAAAGGAGAGGGATAAACATTAACTGTTATTAAAGCTTTCAGCTTATTTAGGCACCTCTTACAGGTGACACTACATTGTTAAGTGCTTTTATTCTTGTATAGTATGTCTATCTGGTTACCCTTGTCAGGTACCCTCCTAAGAAACCTTTCATTAACTATTCTCTTTTGCTACCTTTTATGTATAGCTATTCACCAGCCTACGAGTCTCTAAAAGCTGCTATTAACCCTACTAACTATAGAAACAGTAGACTGGTATGAAAAGTTGTGCATTTCTTGAGGTAGTGTTAAGTATTGCCTCATCAGCATTCAACACTACAGCCAAAGGATAAAAGGGGAAAAAATCCTACAGACATATGAGAAGTTAAACAGAAAAAGAAACAGTGAGCAGAAAGAAAAGCTCTTTATGTCTGTACTGCAGACTCTTTTTCTAATGGGTCCCACTCCCAACCACCATTAACACTAGCATGTGATGTGTTCTGCAAATAATAGATCAGCAATGTCACATCTGAAATTGCACTTCTCTGGCATTCAGGTGTTACAGCTAATCAGCCAGCAGCCAGACTTTTGGAGGAATTACCCACGGGTGTATTACAGAATGAAAGTGTATGTTAGATCATCTAGCAGCAATTAGAGTAAACCACCTCTGGCTTGAGCCAGAATCACTGTTACTTCCCACAGCTATCTCTCCTTCACTCTCATATTGTCTGTCCCTTTCCACTACTGGGTATCAGACTGATTTGGCTGGAATTAGTGAGGCATAGTAAATACCACAACTTCTTCAGACAATGAAGTGATAGTTAGCTCTTCAGCAGTTCTCGGTCATGAATAGATCTTAGTGAATAATTGAAAAGATATTCATCAAATTATTTATCTGAAAAGTATTGCAAGATGTATTAAGTAAATGATTTGATGCCTATTGTTAGACCAGCTCTAGTCATGAGTGTTTTCTTCTTTCCTTTTTTTCCTTTTCTCATAATAGTCACTGCAGCTAGTTGTAAATGCATTGAAACCCCCCTGCTTATGTAGGACGGAGAGAATACAGACAGTGATTTATGGTATTACAGCACTGTGCAAAGTTCAGGTGCAGTCAAAATCTCACCAGTTTCTGAATTCGGAGGGAAGAAAAAGGCCCAGCCTTTCATGCAAAATGTGAGAGTGGAATTTGCATGTGCACAATTACTGCAACTGTGTATGTATTTGCACCTATGCATGTGACAAATTAGTTGTCTAACTGACATTTTTCATGTCCAGTTACTGTGTGTATAATTCCACACATGGCAGATATGCATGAAGCTGCATGTGTGATATTTTTTGTCAGGGACCTCTGCAGAGAACTCCCCCAAGCAGATGTGGGAGAGGCACAAACTTATTTCCTGTAGCCCTCCAATATGGTGGCAGTGAGGGTTTGTGGGGAGACAGAGGCAGTTTCAGGGGCTGGAACCAGGAACCATATTGAGTCTCTATCCTAGCCTACTCAGCCTCTGTCCCACCCTTCAACCCTGACCACTCCAGTAGTTCCTGTTCTGCTATATTGACAACTCACCTCCCTTGGCAGCAGGGCATTGGAGCAACTGTGTGCTTCTGCCTCATCTCTCCTTCTGCCAAGAGCTCCATGCTGGCTATGAGCCAGCAGGGGAACCGGAGAACATCCAGATGGGAGACAGACTGGCTGCCTTCATATCTATCCCCACAGTTTTAGGATTCTCTTATTCCTCACTCTGTTAGCAGGCGTTGGAATCCAGTAGAAAGCTGCAGGCCAATTAGGAACTTTGCTGTCTCATTAGGGACTCATTTGCTTACTTGTTAGGGAAGGTGTGACTCCTCCTAATCCTCTAGGAACATAAGGAGGTAAGGATAGCTTTCTAGCAGAATGAGCTAGAACAAGCACCTACTTTAGGGGGACAGATTGAGCAGACAAGTCTGAAACTGGGGTGAAGTAAATATGGGAACAGCCAAGCCTGAGGAAAAGGCTTGGCTTTTGTTTCCATGTATTGTTTTGTAATTTTCATTTCTCATCAATACACCTGATTCCAGCAGGTGTCATTTTTGTAATTTTTATTTTATTCAAATGTTTAGTTTTGTTTGGTGCTAGGGGACAACTTCATCCATTTGCACCAGTGAAACTGGCCATACACAAAGTGCTGTCAAATTCACAACTGAAAATAGAGAGGAAATATATATTCTGAAAGGGATTAGACTATCCAGGCACATGCTCTTCCAAACTCTCCAAGCCATTAAAATATAAATTAAATGACTATTAAAAAAAATAGAAGAAAAAGCTAGTTCATTGCTGGTCTCTGCTCATTCCACTTATGTTGTCCATCTCAAAGTCTGATGGAAACTGAAACAGCTGTCAGTAGATCTATCCAGCTGGGAAGGGATTTCTTTATGGGTAGTAGTAATGAACTGAATCATGGTTAAAGAAAAAGTGACCTTGCTGTGCCTTAAACCACAGAATACGTGAGCAATCTTGCAATTTTTGAGAGTTGAATGTGTTTTTATGATACTTTGGCAGGACACCAAAGGTTTTTTGTGGATACATTTTTTTTTTGACACAGAAGTTTTATTATTGTAACTTTATCAGCAAGTAAGAATCAGCCATCCAGAAGTCTGTCTGGCACAGTCGCAGACTCCATTTAGTTTCAGATTTCAACATTTAGTTAAATCTTGGTAGTTAATTATTTGTAATGTTACTTTAAACATAACGTGGAATCACACAATATAACTGTCTAGCACTGGGAACTATACATTCAAAAGAGTGTAGAGCTAATATTTTGAGTTTGGCCTAGCTCTACTAACTGTTAAATAAAATGAGTTGACATATGTCCAACTACTGGCACTGCTCCTGTAATCTTATCTGCTTGGGCAGGTGCTTACACCCATGTAAGGTTCCTTGTTGTCAATGGGACTCTGCACAGATGCAGGGTTCTGCTTGCATGGGTCAAATTGCAGGATCAGAGTCATATACAGTGAAATTATGTCTATATTAGAAACTTACAGAAAATGAAGTCTGCAACAGCTTTTTGACTTACTCAGTGACTGAGCCCTACTTACCGACAAATAATAAAACTTTGACTAGTTAGAAAACAGCTTATTTTTTTGTGAAAATACAGCTGCTCACTTATTGGCTGAAGCATACTTGAAAGTTGTGCCCTCAGCCAATTATAATGCAACTTGTATAAGAGAAATGAAGTCTCTCTAGTAGAACATTTTCTTAGGATCAATGTCTCTCAATATTCCTTGACATTTACTTCCAATAGATGTTTCGCATCTCTGCCCTGACATTTATCTAACAACGGGGGACCATTCTCCTGTGACAATGTTCTAAATCCATTGAGGTTACCTCTTTTACTGTACGCGTGTGTGTGAAAAAGATGTGCAGTAATGAACAGAGCAATAGAAAGGAGCAAGCTGCTAAATAAAGTAAGATTCTCTAGGAATGTATATTTGGACCAAATGGGTGAAGTGAAGTCTAGTAAAACTAGACAATATTTATAAAAAGTGTTCATTGCATAGTCGGAACTCAGTTAATATTCTGTATGGCTGAGTTATTTGGGGGCAGGGGAGGATGGTATGCTATCTAAGTTGTAGTTCATTATGCATTCCAAAGTTATTAGAGGAAGTGCATTGGGTATGGGACTTGCTACACCTCTATAACCGGTGTATCCCGCACTCCTCACTAGCTCAGCCCTACTGTCTTGCAGTGCATGAGGGAGGGCACCCATACATTCTTCATCTAGGGTCATTGATGCTGCTGTCAGTGTAAGACACTCATATTCTTGTTTATGATCCCCAGACCTACAGCTAATTTAGGGATGCCTCTTTCACAGCTTCATTAGAGAGGAAAGAGATAACTGCACTACCTTTCCCTCCCTACTACTGCCTCACTATTTCTCATCCCAAAGCATCTTTACAGACATGGGGAGTAGTACAGAGTCACCATTCATTCCTGTCCGGGACTTGTTCCTCCATTAAGCCCAGCCTGGTCATGTCCCTGTGTATAATGTACCGCATCTAGTTGTCAGTTGGCCTCTAGATCTGACTGACCTTGATTATATTTGAATTATTTTCTTTGGCATCCTATCATTTGTTTGTCTTCGATGGTTTCCCCACCATTTATTTTTGATTGCAGCCAACCCCAGGCCCTTTATGAAATTAATTGCTTACTTGTCCATTCCCTAGAGGAGAAGAGTACACATCAGAAAAAAGCCGCCATCATAACTGGCATCATTTTTAGTAATCTCAGCAAAGAGGTCAAAGATTAAATGAGTCTGAAATCTGAACTGTCATTAGATTGGTCCCACATAATCTAGGTGACTTCACATCCTACTCTCCTAACTTTCTCATTTATCTTAAAATCATTCCACTTTACACCTGCCATCTTCTGAAAAATCTCATCTCTACCGATGTCTTCCGATATCTGTTTCATTTAATGCAGCTGCTTCCAGACCATAGAATAATATGGTTAGTACACTGATCAATTTTCACTTTAGTACCAACAATATTTTTATCAGTCTATAATTTCATCAACTTCTGTGCAACACTTGTAGCTAAGCACATCTCCTTTAACCTCATTCTTGATGAAACTATCAACATTGATCAATCTTCCTTAGGACTCATAAGATTTTACTTGTAAAATCTTGTGTACCTAGGCAGCCTCACTGGTGTGGCGTAATTTGGTCCTAAATAAGGGTTTCATTCACGGGTCATTAATGTATCAGTTTTTGTGGGAGAATTCTATTTTATATTTGTTCCTATACCACGGCCATCACCATAGTATCTGAGTGCTTTCCACTAATGCATTAAGCAACGTGACTAGCATTTCTCATGTGGCAAAAAATAATGGAGCTGCTGCCTGTTGTCCTTGAGCTGCTTTTTCTTTAACATCCAGTAGTTCATGCTGTGCAGTAGGTGTGATCAGTATCTCTTCTGAAAACAACGATTGCAGTTTTTAAGAGAAAGTTAGTAAGTTTAGCCTTCCCAAACTTGCTGTTACAGCTCCGGGCCCAAGCACATAGAAAGGGAATTGCACAGCTCTGTGCCTGATGCTTGGATTAGAAGCAGTGTTTCAACATTCAGCAATAGGGTCAAGTAAACAAAAATATGATCCATTAGCACTTACAAATGAATGACTATTCAATTGAAACATGGTGCAAATGAGTCAGCACCATCAACATTAACAAACCAAGCAGAGAGATTACTAACTTTAATAAGAAAGCTCTTTTAATAATACAAAAGATTTTTTTTAAATTCATGTATGTGTATGAGGAATGGGTGGGGGTGAGGAGAGGGTTCCAACATTTTCCTATTCTGTCAGATCTTTCAACAACCTTAATATTCCTCTGATTATCCCTTTGAGAAACTAGCATATTCTTAAGGCTCATTCTTGGCTTCAGATTTACAGGCACACCGCACTGCGTAATTTCTAGTAATCGGCTACAGTGCATGCAATTTCAAGTGCAGTAGCAGATTTAAAAAGGTAAGTGGCAATGCAGACTCATGTATGTGAGGGTTGGATTGAACCCTGAACTATATTTGTTTTTCCACAAGGGATGCTGGATCACCACTGTGGGATAAGATAAACTGCCAGGTTGGAATAACAGCTGGGATGATATTGAGGATGCATTAATACGATTACTCTCATACAAGGCATTATAATATCATTGTCAAGTTAAAAATTGCGCATACCTATTCTGTTTCAATTTGAACTGGTGAGCTCAGAAAGAGCATTAAGGCCTGCTCAACTGAATCACAGCCAGAGAACATCTGCTTTGATGAGGTGCTTAATAAATGCAATTTTATTGAATATTGCTATATCTAATGAAATTAAATTGTGTAGCATCTCCTTGTTTCCTCCTAAGACTTGGAGCAGCTTTTGACAAAGTGAACAATCTCCAGGCTGTTTATCTTCCAAGGATTTAATTGAGCATGTTCAGATGCGGAAATGCATAGGCAAAGTAGTGAGGACGTTCCACAACAATGTCCATTCCATTAGAATCAGGCTAGTTGTCACCACTCTGCTTTGTCACTTGCTTAGATAAGTATATTTGATTTTAAATACTAACATACTTGCCAAATAAATTATGTATCTGTACCCCATGAAGAAGAAAAATAGGACATGATAATGCAATGTTAACGCTTAAAAATTAAGCATTTAGAGTTAAGATATTCTAAAAGTTAAGGTTGAGTATTGCCTTAAAATAGTCTTTTTTATAACAATGAGCTATTTGTCTAATATACCTTAATTTTTATACAACCTTATGTACAATACACATACAGTGGGTCAGATTGTCTCTATTAATAAATTCTTGGTATAAGACAGGTGGGGAACTGTCAGGAAGTCCCACATTTTCAAGCTGGCACAGTCCTAATGTAAATCAGCACAGCCTAGGGTTGACTCTAATTTACAACAGTTGGCTGTTATGACTAAGGGGCCATATGCCAGCTGAGAATTGTGTTACGAGAGCAAAACTCCATTCAGTCTCCTTCCTGCCTCATCATGCCTGCTATGCCATATGAGGAGGGTGGCATAAGAGCTGGCTCCACTGGCTTTACACCAACTGAGAATTCCCCTGTTGGGGAAATATGCTACAGTCAAATTAAGTTACCTGAATGCAAGTTAGGCAGAGTGAAAGGGATGGAATTGGAGCTAAGAATTTGGCCCTCCATGCACTTGCCATACTACTTGTTTGTCATTGACTATTGCTCAGCCTTAGCGTATGGTTAATTTATAACTTTTTCTTCTACCCACGGGGAAACCCAGAGGCACAGGATAAAAGGAGGTGGTTCCCATGCAGTTTTCCTTATGTTCCTGCTACGCTCATGGAAAAAATCCTCCATTGATCTCTTGCGACCACAGGGTTTGTGGGGAGTTCGTGTGGTCTGTTCCATGGAGGATGCCTCTTTTGGGAAAACCAGTTTATGAGCGGCAGTGATTGGTTGAAGCCCCAAATCTGGACCCTACAGTTCATTCTAAACCAAGGAGGCTGTTATCTAATTACTAATTTCAATGGGCCAAATCCTAAAGAGTCTTGATTTCAGTAGGAGTTTGCCTACGTTTCCTCCGTACTCATAATCCCTATGAAATTTTTCATGAAAAGTACATATGTGCACTGTTACATATGTGCCCAGCCTGCTTTTCTAAATTACATGATTGTTTTAAACTTTTTCCTGATCCAAACTAACAGTAAAAAAGGGTTCACAGTGTAGACTACCCATTTGTACAGATTTTTAAATACATAAGTTTAATTCATAGGTTTAAGAATTAAACCTCTGTATTGAAAGATCCATTTCCCGCCCCAACCTCATGAATGTAAGGTAATGCTATGTTATCATTCTTATGCCTCTGACTTTATCCAATCACTGGCTAATTTGGTGCTCCATTTAATCTGGAATCAAGCCATTTGTATTAAAAATAACCTAACTTTCACCTCTTATTTTGAGAAATTTTCTGCTCTAAGCAGCTATATGATATTTCAATTACAGGCTGTAAAAAAAAGTGATCACTATTAATAAAGAAGACCAAAATTCATCATGATCGAGAAAAAGATCCTCAGTAAGATCTTTGTTATAACAAATGAAAATTTCTGAGTAACATAATTTTGTATTGATGGGGGTACAGGTTGTGAAATCCTGACTCACTTGAAACTCGCATGGATGTCAATGGGATTTTGTCTGAGGGGGGACTGCAGGACTTATTGAAATTCATAGTGGTATGCATTTTTACTGTACTTTATAACCATTCAGTAAGACATGTTCTCTACCCTGAAAAATTTACTCTTTAAGTGGTCTGATCCTGCAAACACTTATACATGTCACTGGTGGGTTTCTCTGGCAACTTCTATTTCCCTGGTGCCAGATTTAAGTCATTGGCAATCCATAAAAAGAGGAATTCAGTTGCCATCAAGAGAAAGGACACCTCTCTTCAAAGAAAAGCATTCAACCCACCATCCTGCTAACCAATGATTAGTATCATGTTCCCCTGCACACCCTGGCTGATTCCTTTCAGAATGAAGATGGAGAGACACTAGTAGAGGTAGTCTATTTATTTAGCATGCATACTCATCTAGAAGCAAAAAAGATCTCATGTCATCCAAGGGATTATAGAGACGGTGACGGGGTGCAACTCACCACACTAGCGCCTCCTGCTGGTCGTCTTCCAGATCAGCTCCTCAGGTTGGTATGCTGACACTTGGTGGTGTCTTGCCCACTGTCACTTCTGCTCCTCGACCTGTGTCACTCTGAGGTCCATGGCATCCTCTTCATGACACAGCCCTCTGGCTGTGCCACATTCTGTGCTCTCCCCTTTTGGGGGACAGTACCTCAGTCCAGTGGTCCATCCACTTCCTCAGTGGTCAGTGGGGGTGGGGGTGAGGGACCCAGGCCCGCCTGTTACTCTGGGTCCAGGCTCAGGGACCTTGAAGATGGCAGCCACGTGCTGCGTCCCCTCAAACCTCTCAGTCTATTTCCCTGGTCTGCTTTCCTGCAGCCCCAGTACCTTCTCCGCCCTTATCTCAGGGCCTCTGCATGCCAGTCTTAGCAGTCAGCCAGGAACTGGCTCTCACTCCCCTGATCCTTCTCATTACTGCTTTGTCCAAGGTGCTAGCATTTTTCCTCCTGCAAGGTAGCCAGTTCTCCCTCCTCGAGTTCCAGTGACAAACTGAAGCTGCTTTGCCCTGCATCCCTTCTTATATGGGCCTGCCCAGCCCTGATTTGCTGCTCCTCGCAGCCCCTCCCTAATTGGCTGCCTTCTGTGCAGCCTCCCTAGGGCTCTATTACCCCTTATGGGCCAGTGTGGGGCAGATGCAAAGCAGGAATATTCTCAAACTGAGAGTTCTGCCAGGAGGGACTTTACAATGATATTAGATGGGTAAGAGGAAGCAACACGTGGGGGGCATGGAGGATCATGTGCCCCCCGAGATTTGTGGCTTGGCTTGTACTGAGCATGCTCACACAGACTGAGCATGCTCAGTAACACTGCTGAAGCTGGCTGTCCTCACTCTGTCCCCCCCATAGCAAGGCACAGGTAGTCTCTGGATTACAGCTTTAACAACTATTGTAGAAACTGGAGACATTGGAGGATGACCTAGAATATATAAAACAGTGGACTGAAAGGAGATATTAAGGAGGGGGGGGACCAATAAGGGTATCTCTGAATTTTCAGGACTTCAGTTTGATTTTATTTGGTACATGTGGTTTTTGAAAACACTTGCATGCTTCCCACATCTGGTGCTCTGCTCTCACTAATCCTGGGAGCAGATGCCATATACCAATTGTTATATTCTTCTTTATTCATGATGAGAAATGGGTTCAGACTAAGATGAAAGAGAAAAAGTGGCTTATCATTAGAATCCCTATATTCCCTGACCTTCTTAGAGCTGCTGAAAGTTGACTTTTTCCAAAATGGAACAATTCCAGCAATTATTCCCCCCCCACCCCGCCCCCCCCCTCTAAACTTTGAGGATTAGCTGAAGGAACTAAATATGATATTAAAGGTTGCTCAGAGGCAAAACTCAACTCTTTATGGGAAAAAGCTGAAGATTCATTACATAATGATTTTCACTCAGAACTCATTCCTCCTGGAATGTTTGAAGTTGATTGCTGAAGGATAAATGTTTTATTTGTCCTGCTTTTACTTTAGTTGACTTTTTATTTCTAGAGGGAACTGCATTGATAACGATTGTCCATATAGACATATTCTGAGCCAAGCAATATTTGTGGCAGGGTAGCTGTATAATGAGAAGGATTTGTTTCCTTCATTATTTAACCTGATACTGAATTCTGCCAGTTTGCCATTTTGTAGTATCTTGCTTGGGGGTCATTTATTTAAAGGTCCTTCTCTCCTTTGAACTTAACTTGAATATTTCTTCGACTTGAAATTTATACTTTTTAATGTTCCCATTTTTGTTAGTGTTGTAGACTATTAGATATAGGGCATAATTTTAATTTATGGACTATGGCTGACTTCTTACCATAGTCCATCATTTGCAATGATGTTACACCTGCAATGAATTTCACCCATTGGGGCCTGATTCCTGGATAACAGTATAGCCCTACTGATTTCAGTGAAGTTACTTCTAATTTACACTATTACGCATGAGAGAAGAATCAGACCCCCTTTCCCTCCATAATATGGCATGTGATTTTAGTAAGAGAAAACAGAAAATGACTCTAAACCAAGTTCTGGGGTGTGCTATCTTCAGTTTTGTTATTTTCAAGTCTAATATCTTGCAAGCCATCAGTGCTAGAAATTAATGTGTATCCCTTAGAACAGCTGGAAACCCTGCTTTCCTGATGATACCTGTCACAGTTCTGCTAGAACAGTGGTTATCAAGCTTTTTTACTGCTAATCCCTTTCACATAGCAAGCCTCTGAGTGCGACCCCCCCTTATAAATTAAAAATACTTTTAAATATATTTAATACCATTATAAATGATGGATGCAAAGCAGGGTTGGGGTGGAGGTTGACAGCTTGAGACACCCTGAGGGGTCCCAACTCCCAGTTTGAGAAGCCCTGTGCTAGAGCTCCCCTTGGCTAGACACTCACCAGGTTGTTTTGTTTGGATTCTAACACCCTTTACGAGAACTCCATTTGTGTGGGCTCTCTGGGTTTAAAGTTTAACTCTTCATGGGCATGCAATACTGAAAGCAAACAGACTTTCTAAAGGCTTCTGAACATAATGACTCTTTACTTTGCATGCAAGAGACACAGACCTACACAAAATAATAATCAAACCTATACCCATTTCCTTGCCTCACTTTCCTCACCACTCTGGAGAGTCCTTTGGACTTGGGCAGAGTCCTCTGGAGTATCCAGGATCCTTCCCCTGCGGCTTGTGGCTTATCTTCAGAGTCATGGAGTCCTCCCCTGCCCCCAGGTCAGTTGTTTTCTCTGAGTTTGGCCGGTCCTGCAGTTAAACAGGACACCCATACTATGGAAACATGTTCCTCTCTTCTGCTCCAAACTTCTGGTGTCTTGCTCTGAGTTCCTCAAGTTCATATGCCGCCTACCGATACGTGGTGGTACTTCTGCTGTGGGGGATTTTCCATTCCCACTCCCTATAGAGAAGTTGAAGGGATTAGCTTCTCCCAGCTTTAGCCAACACACCACTGTCCCAAGGTTTTTCCAATTGAATAGGTGCCTATTAAGGTTTAACAATCAGCTATTGTGCCTGGTCTAGCAGAGATCTACTATTATCCCTGTCAACAAATGGTGGATTCCACATTGAAGCCTTCTATGATACACCAGTTTCCTAACAACAACTTCATAACATCAACCGAATTCCATATGTTGTACAAAAACAGATTTCCAAAATCATTACAGTAGCCTATAACAGGTCTGTTTTTGTTGCCCCTGCAGTTCTGACTCATGTTTACTAACATTAGAGTTACAGGATTAGGCTGGGTATTTGTTGAATGTTGCCGGCTCATAAATTATCAGACCACTTCTCCCTCCCCCCACCTTCTTTCAGTACAGATGTTTCTGTCACTCAGCTAGTTTGCTTTTGTTACTAGAGACCAACTTTCTAAAGGATTTCAGCTTCACAATCTATAGCCCCAATTTTGCAATGAGAATCCACATGGACATAGAGCTTCAGCACCAAAAACTTTTAAAACCACTCTACAGTGTCTCTAAAATATGTCATAAACAAAATAATACATGATGGGATTGTGTAGTTTTTGCTACTCTTTGATTAGGATGGCCTCCATAATTCAGGTCACGGCTTGGCTCACACATGCAGAGACGACAATACCAATAATAAACAACATTTTAATTATCATAGTGCCTAGGAGCCCCAGTCATGGACCAGGACCCATTGTGCTGGGTGCTATATGAACAAATTAAAAAAAGACAGTCCCTGACTTTCCAATCTAAGACAAGAGACAGATGGATACAGACAGATGGGGAAGTATAAGGAAATAGTGAGACAATATTGATCGGCCTGGTAGACAGTGGCCTCTGCACAGTAGCAGCCTAACAGTTGTCAAGTCTTTTGTAGACATCCTGGCAAAGAAGGGTGTTGAAGGAGGATAATGAGTTAGTTTTGTGGATGTTTACAGGGAGCTTCCAACAAGTGTGAGGGGAAGCATGGGAGAAAGCACCAACGCTGCCTGTTTGAAAGTTTAACAAGTGGCTAATGGAGGCTGACAGCATGGGCTGAACAGAGGTGGGAATTGACTTTTTGATATTGAAAGAGAGTAGATAGGGTGGGAATAGATCATGAAGAGTCTTGACAGTGAAGACAGCAGTTTACATTTGATACACCAGTGAAGAGGGTTTCAGTGAAGGAATGCAAAGAGAGGGGTAACACGGTCAAAGCAATGAATACGAAAACAATCTTCACAGCAGCATTCTGAATGGATATCAGTGGGACACGATTGCATTTGTCAAGGCCAAAGACAAGAATGTTGCAGTAACTGAGACATGAGATCATGAGAGCCTGGAAGAGAATTTTAGCTGTGTGGATGGGTAGGAAAAACTATCTTACTGTTGTTATAGAGAAGAAGTCTGCAAGACTTAGATATAGCCTGGATGCAATGCCCTAGAGAAGGCTGAATCAAAAATGACACCCAGGTAACAGGCCAGAGTGACAGGCCGCTTGGTGATGTTATCCACAGTGATCAAGAAAGTAGGTTGTGGGGATTGTTTTGGGGAGATTAAGAACTCTGTTTTAGTCATGTTGAGCTTGAGCTCATGGCCTGGTCTACACTATGAGTTTAGGTCGAATTTAGCAGTGTTAAATCGAATTAACCCTGCACCCGTCCACACAAGGAAGCTATTTACTCCGACATAAAGGGCTCTTCAAATCAATTCTGTACTCCTCCCCGATGAGGGGAGTAGCGCCGAAATCGACATTGCCATTTCGAATTAGGGTTAGTGTGGCCGCAATTCGATGGTATTGGCCTCCGGGAGCTATCCCACAGTGCACCATTGTGACCGCTCTGGACAGCAATCTGAAGTTGGATGCACTGGCCAGGTAGACAGGAAAAATCCTGCGAACTTTTGAATTTCATTTCCTGTTTGCCCAGCGTGGAAAGCACAGGTGACCACACAGAGCTCATCAGCACAGGTAACCATGCAGTCCGAGAATCGAAAAAGAGCACTAGCATGGACCAGTACGGGAGGTACTGGACCTGATCGCTATATGGGGAGAGGATTCCGTGCTAGCAGAACTACGTTCCAAAAGACGAAATGCCAAAACATTTGAAAAAATCTCCAAGGGCATGATGGAGAGAGGCCACAATAGGGATTCACTACAGTGCCACATGAAAGTTAAGGAGCTCAGACAAGCCTACCAGAAAACCAAAGAAGCAAACAGAAGGTCCGGGTCAGAGCCGCAGACATGCCGCTTCTACACTGAGCTGCATGCAATTCTAGGGGGGGCTGCCACCACTACTCCATCTCTGACCGTGGATTTTGAGGAGAGGGGAATCACAGCCATGCCTGAGGATTCTGCGGACGGGGAAGATGAGGAGGAGGAGGAGGAGCTTGTGGAGAGCACACAGCACTCTGTTCTCCCCAACAGCCAGGATCTTTTTCTCAGCCTGACTGAAGTATCCTCCCAACCCTCCCAAGGCAGTATCCCAGACAATGAGGCCATGGAAGGGACCTCTGGTGAGTGTACCTTTGTAAATATAAAACATGGTTTAAAAGCAAGCATTTTTTAATGATTAATTTGCCCTGAATACTTGGGATGCATTCGCGGCCAGTACAGCTACTGGAAAAGTCTGTTAACATGTCTGGGGATGGAGCGGAAATCCTCCAGGGACATTTCCATGAAGCTCACTTGGAGGTACTCCAAAAGCCTTTGCAGAAGGTTTCTGGGCAGTGCAGCCTTATTCCGTCCTCCATGGTAGGACACTTGACCATACCATACTAGTAGCAAGTAATCTGGTATCATTGCATGACAAAGCCTGGCAGCGTATGGTCCCAGTGTTTGCTGGCATTCAAGCAACATCCGTTCTTTATCTCGCTGTGTTATCCTCAGGAGAGTGATATCGTTCATGGTAACCTGGTTGAAATACGGGAATTTAATTAAGGGGACAGAGGTGGCCGTTCCTACTGGGCTGTTTGCCTGTGGCTCAAAAGAAATCCTTCCCTTCTGTTAGCCAAGTGGGGGGTGGGGAGGAGGATCATTGGTGCTGAGCTTTTCGCGTTTGGCTAGCATGGCTCTTCCCTGATACCAACCACGCGGTGGGGGGAGGGGTAAAGTGATCATCCCAGAGAACTGGATGGAGGGGGGGTTAGTTTGGTTTCTGCTGCTGCACGTTAACAGGAAAACTGCAGCACTCAACGGGCTTTGCTTGGTATGTGGGAAAGGAGGGCGCTGCTTTTAAGAAGGCTGCAGAAGCCGAAAGACAATGGCTTACCATGGCCGCATGCAAGCCGAATTCTGTTGCCCGGCCCTGCGTCTGTGATCTCTAACACCAAAGCCACAGGCACTCAATATTAAGATGCAAAATGCGACCTTGTACCTAAATCACATGTGCTATGTAATGTGAATAGTGTTGTTCACCGTGAAAGAGTATAAGCATTGTTCTGTAAAATGTATCTTTTTAAATACTTCTCTCCCTTTTTTCCCTCCCTCCTGCAGCTGCAAATATTTCAAGCCTCCCTCCTCCGTCCCGAAGGCTATCTCAGATAAGGCGGCGAAAAAAATGGACACGAGACGAAATGTTGTCTGAAATCATGGAATCGACCCGCAGTGAAAGAGCTCATCTGAATGAGTGGAAGGACATGGTATCAAAGTACAGGAAAGATGCCAGTGAATGTGAGGACATGAGGAGAGACGCTCGAGATGAGAGGGTGGGAAGCAACGCTGGGGCTGCTGCGTGAGCAAACGGACATGCTCCGGCATCTGGTGGAGCTTCAGGAATGGCAGCAGGATCACAGCCCCTGTATAACCACCCTCCCCCCTCCCTAAGTTCCATAGCCTCCTCACCCAGACGTGTAAGAACGCGGGGGGGGGGCGGGGGAGGGAGGCTCCGTGCACCCTCCCACTCCACCCCAGTGGACAGCTCAAGCAAAAGGCTGTCATTATTTTGAACTTTTTTAGTGGCTTTTTCCTTCTCTCCTATCCTCCTCCCAAACCCCACCTGGGCTAACTTGTCAGTTCTATCCCTCTTTTTATAATCAATTAATAAAGAATACATGCTTTTTAAACGATAGTGACTTTATTTCCTTTGAAAGCAAGCTGTGATCGAAGGGGGAGGGTGGGTTTCTTACAGAGAATGAGTCAATCAAGGGGGCGGGTTTTCATCAAGGAGAAACAAACAAAACTTTCACACGGTAGCCTGGCCAGTCATGAAACTGGTTTTCAAAGGTTCCCTGATGTGCAGCGCTTCCTGGTGTGCTCTTCTAATCGCCCTGGTGTCTGGCTGCGCATAATCAGCAGCCAGGTGATTTGCCTCAGCCTCCCACCCCGCCATAAAGGTCTCCCCCTTACTCTCACAGAGATTGTGGAGCACACAGCAAGCAGCAATAACAATGGGAATATTAGTTTGGCTGAGGTCTGAGTGAGTCAGTAACGTGCACCAGCGACCCTTTAAACGTCCAAATGCACATTCTACCACCATTCTGCACTTGCTCAGCCTGTAGTTGAACAGCTCCTGACTACTGTCCAGGCTGCCTGTGTATGGCTTCATGAGCCATGGCATTAAGGGGTAGGCTGGGTCCCCAAGGATAACGATAGGAATTTCAACATCCCCAACGGTTATTTTCTGGTCTGGGAAGTAAATCCCTTGCTACAGCTGTTTAAACAGATTAGTGTTCCTGAAGACGCGAGCGTCGTGAACCCTTCCCAGCCATCCCACGTTGATGTTGGTGAAATGTCCCTTGTGATCCACCAGTGCTTGCAGCACCATTGAAAATTACCCCTTGCGGTTTATGTACTGGCTGCCCTGGTGCTCCGGTGCCAAGATAGGGATATGGGTTCCCTCTATCGCCCCACCACAGTTAGGGAATCCCATTGCAGCAAAGCCATCCACTATGACCTGTACATTTCCCAGAATCACTACCTTTGGAAGCAGGGACTCAGTGATTGCTTTGGCTATTTGCATCACAGCAGCCCCCCACAGTAGATTTGCCCATTCCAAATTGATTCCCGACTGACCGGTAGCTGTCTGGCGTTGCAAGCTTCCACAGGGCTATCGCCACTCGCTTCTCAACTGTAAGGGCTGCTCTCATATTGGTATTCTGGCTCTTCAGGGCAGGGGAAAGCAAGTCACAAAGTTCCATGAAAGTGCTCTTACACATGCAAAACTTTCGCAGCCACTGGGAATCGTCCCACACTTGCAACACGATGCGATCCCACCAGTCTGTGCTTGTTTCCCGGCCCCAGAATCGGCATTCCATGGCTAGAACCTGCCCCATTAACAACATAATCTCCAAAGTGCCAGGGCCCACGGTTTGAGAGAATTCTGTGTCCATGTCCTCATCACTCTCGTCGCCGTGCTGCCGTAGCCGACTCCTCCTGGCCTGGTTTTTCAGGTCCTGGTTCAGCATAAACTGCACGATAATGCGCGAGGTGTTTACAATGTTCATGACTACTGTCTTGAGCTGAGCGGGCTCCATGCTTGCCTTGATATGGTGTCTGCAGTGTTCACCCAGGAAAAAAGGCGTGAAACAGTTGTCTGCCGTTGCTTTCATGGAGGGAGGGGTGAGGCTGTACCCAGAACCACCAGCGACAATGTTTTTTGCCCCATCAGCCATTGGGATCTCAACCCAGAATTCCAATGGGCGGGGGAGACTGCAGGAACTATGGGATAGCTATGGGATAGCTACCCACAGTGCAACGCTCGAGAAGTTGACGCTAGCCTTGGTACATGGATGCACACCGCCGAATTAATGTGCTTAGTGTGGCTGCATGCACTCGACTTTATACAATCGGTTGCCAAAAATCAAATTATGTAAATTTGGAGTAATCCCGTAGTGTAGTCTTACCCGATGGCTAGACATGCATGAATATAATTAGTCATTCCTAGACTGGGTCCTGGTCTGACAAAATTTAGCTCAGAGCTGTTTATGCAGCACATCTCAGTTATAAATCCAGAACTAAACCCAGGATTTTGTGATGGGGATTATATCAGAGGTGTAGCCAGATCTATAAATTATATATATGTTGATTACTTAAGAATCCCCAGTTATCACTTTGAGGGTTGACAGGTTCTTCTCTCAAGATCAGGCTCAGTATTATTCAAATTATTATACAGTTGGGAATCCCAATGTGCACAGTTGCAACACTCACACTAAAGGAACTCCTCTATATTTACAAATAGTTTATTAATACATTTAGCACAGTCACAAACACTCCAAGTCAGTAAGGTAGATAGAGATACTACAGAATGTACATCTGCACACCCATATACTCACACCATCCCTTGCAGAACAACTTGGAATGTTAGCCATCATCTTCCTTATCACCATCACCTTCCCCATCATCACCAGTGGGCATCATTCTGGCACCTAGCAAGGACTACATCTCCTTCTCCTACTGTCCCTAGGCTGGGATGGCACTTTTATAATATGTTACACTGATGCCGCTATGTTTGATGTACATTCAGTAGGGGATTTTCCCCTTTTCCTTATTTGTATTTCCTCCCCTAACTAAAGTTGGAATGTCTTTTTTTTCTGTAGGTTAGTTTATCAATCATCTAAACTTATTATCATATACGTCAGTTTGTTGCTGTCATAACTATAAAGGGAAGGGTAACAGCTCTCTGTGTACAGAGACTCCAAATCCTTTTACCTGTAAAGGGTTAAGAAGCTCGGGTAACCTGGCTGACACCTGACCCCAAGGACCAATAAGGGGACAAGATACTTTCAAATCTTGGGGGGGGGGAAAGGCTTTTGTGTGTGTCCTTTGTTTAAGGGGTTGTTCGCTCTTGGGACTGAGAGGGACCAGACATCAATCCAGGTTCTCCCCATCTTTCTAAACAAGTCTCTCCTATTTCAAACTTGTAAGTAAAAAGACAGGCAAGGCGTCTTAGATTTACTTTGTTTTCTCAACTTGTAAATGTACCTTTTACTAGAGTGTTTATCTTTGTTTTGCTGTACTTTGAACCTAAGACAGAGGGGGGTCCTCTGAGCTCTTTAAGTTTGATTACCCTGTAAAGTATTTTCCATACTGATTTTACAGAGATGATTTTTACCTTTTTCTTTAATTAAAAGCCTTCTTTTTTAAGAACCAGATTGATTTCTCCTTGTGTTAAGATCCAAGGGGGTTTGGATCTGTGTTCACCAGGGAATTGGTGAAAGGGTTCTCAAGGCTTCCCAGGGAGGGGATTCTTGAGATGGTGGCAGCGGGACCAAAGCAGTTGCCATGGCCCTTTAGTGGTTAGGTATCTACAGATGTAGCTTGTGTACCTGTTATACACATCAATTCATTGCCATGACACTTCTGTGGTTGGATCATGTACCTGTGGTCAGAACTTCTCCTTAAACACTATTTTCAATTTTCCATTGGGCCGTTTATCTGTGCAAAGTTCATAGGCCTCAACCCTTATGCTAACTTACTGAAGCTAATGCCTTACAGGATACAGGCCTGTAGGTTCCTTGCATTACTGCTGAATATAATGCAAAGAAGAGTATAATATAAAGCAGTGAATATAACAAAGGCAAGCTATTGTAGCCACTGGGCTACAATAACTAGATTTTAAGTTCTTTGGGGGCAGCAGATATCTTTTCGTTCTGTGTTTGTACAGCACCTAGCAGAATAGGGTCCTGGTCCATGACTGGGGCTCCTAGATAATACGAGTAATAAATATATTGCCATGTGCCACCCACTATGACCCCAATCCAACAATGATGGATCAGTGCAGAGCTCATTGCAGTATCAGGGTGCCTAATAGGAAACCAAGGCAGATAGGCAACATATTTTAAGTAACACAATGTGTAGAAGGAAACTCTTTACTAAGATACTGCACATTAACTTGTCTTTTTTTTCTGTTGTGTTATTTTAGTCCTTGACACCTGTTTTCAATTTGTTTGTAATACTAAGGTCTGATTTCTGCTTCAGTGTCAGCATCAACTGAAAATAAAACACAAGTTTAACAAAAATAAGTTTTATATACTGATATTACCCCATATCCAGTTTTTCCATTTTCTTGAGTACTTTTCAGCAGCAAACTGTCCTCCAGCACAGTTAATACTTCCAAATAAAAGACAATTTAAACTAAACTTTTTTTTTAAAATCACTGCTTTTATATAAAATAGGTTTTCTGTACCCATGGTGTCATGATTTAATGATCTTGATGTTAATAAATGATTACAATAGAGTATAATAACAGTAGATTTGGGTATGACATGAGCAAATTTTCATTTAAAGTAAGAATATCCATTATAATCAGAGACAGGGTACTTGAACTGAGGATCACCACTTTGTTAAAATAAAAAAAAATTGGTATTTTTAATAGAAAACGTCACATGGCTACATGAGGAGCAGTGCACTTTTTAAAATGTTTTCTAGAAGCCTATTTGCCATTTTGGATTTTAACATTTAAGCATAAGAAACACTTTAAAGCTATTTTAGGTGGTACAAGACTATGTTTAATTTTATTGAAGACAATAAGGCATCTGAAACCATAAAACTGCCCAGTGTTGCGTTGTATATGAAAACAGACAACCAATCAAATAAATGTTTAAAACCACAAAGCCTAATTGTAAATGGAAGTAGATAACCACAACATAAAGTTATATCTCACTCTAGCGGCTCCACAAATGTCATAAACTATGGAAGTGCAATATGAGTGGTTTTGAGGATAATTTTAGCCCCTTACATTTGCTTGGTGACAAACAATCATCTAAGTTGTATAAATTAAATAGGGCTTCCATTATTAACAGAGCCTTACAAGCAAAAGCCTGTATCTCAACATGATGGCTTTGACAAGATCTTCAGAGCTTATTTCATCACTTCCCATCCACAAAGCCAGGCTGCTGAAATTGATGAGAAGTAATGTAAAGCTGATATTAGAGGTTGTGGGGAGACAGAGAATATTTCAAATACTTTTGAGCAGGTGTTTTTCATTTTTAATCTTAAAATCAAAATTTGCTACTAAATCTGAAATCTTAGGTGCACAAGCCTTATTTATAACATGCCATAAAGTTCCAAGAGCATGGGAAAGTGGAAAAGGATAGTGGATTGGTTGGAATCATGAAAAGAAAGCCCTTTTTCAGTCAGAGTTGTCTGGTGTCCACACAGATGGGCATCTCTTTCCTTATTACAGTTCCCATCATGGTTCAATCAGCTACTACGATTTTCTCCAAGTGTCAGCTATCATCTTCCTTTGAAACAACAATATTCATCCCCATACTATAAGTTGAGTGTAACTTGTGTCTGTTAGTTGCAATACAGTTCAGTGGTGTGCATATATTCTAGGACTTGCTTGATTAGCAGGGATTAATGAGGGTAACTAAGGGTACATCTACACTTACCGGAGGGTCCGGCGGCAGGCAATTGATTTTCTGGGATCGACTTATCGCGTCTAGTGAAGACGCGATAAAATCGATCCCTGATCGCTCTGCCGTCGACTCCGGAAATCCACCGCGGCAAGAGGCGGCAGCGGAGTCGACGGCAGCGCGGCAGTGGTCGACTTTCCCCCATCCTCACAGCCAGGTAAGTCGACCTAAAATACGCAACTTCAGCTACGGTATTCACGTAGCTGAAGTTGCGTATCTTAGGTCAGACCCCCGCTGTAGTGTAGACCTAGCCTAAGAATGATAAATCTGGTCCAGTTAAACGCAATGATTTCTCTGCCTCATTCTTCCACTCAGAGGATGCTGAGGGGACACCTATTTTTCATACAACAAAAACAAGACACAATTAGAGACAAAGGGAACAAGGACCAGATAGCTCTTAATTTCCTTCAGAACTCTTGGATATAAACTGAGGACATGATTCACAAAAGTAATTGTGCATCAAAGTCTAAATTTTAGACTTCTCTGTGATCCACAAAACTTCTGCCAAACCCCATAGATGCCTAAATTCACTTGGTACCTAAATTTTCAGTGCAAAAGTTCCTTCCGTGCCTATGTTTCCATCTCTGGGCATGCACACTGCTGCCTCCCTCTAGATGTCTTGACCCCTATCTCTCATCTAAACCCAAGGGCAATTCACAAACCAGGAGAACACAGGCCGGCGAATGCCTATCTAGTAGGTGTGCTCAAAGGCTGCTTATTGAATTGGGTCCCATTCAAAGTCTGACTGGAGGAGGAGGTGCCCACCTTATAACTTTTACCCCTCTGGTTAGAGCACTTGCCTGATATAGGGGAGACCCAGGTTCAGTTCCATTGTGGATAACTAGAGTCACTGCAGCAAGGGGAGTGGACTATGGATATCCCCCTCCTAGGTGGGTGCCCTAACCACTGGGATACAGTGTCACTCTCTCCTTCCACAGGGGAACACCTTCAATATGGGAGCTTGAAGGGGCGGGGTCCCATATCAGAATATCCCATAGTTCAGTGGTTAGAGCATCCTCCTGGAAGGTGGGAGACTCCTGTTCAGATCCTCTCCACCTCTGGCAAAGCAGGGAATTGCATCTTGGACTCCCACATCTTCAGTGAGTGCTCTAACCCCAGGGCACCACCACCTCCTCTTCCTCCAGTCATTTCTTGTGGCGCGAGGAAGGCACCTAACTCATCCTCGCAAGAAATGCTGTAGGCACCTAAGATGCCTGACTCTAGGAGAGGGGTTCCTGGTTGTGGATCACAAGCAGAAATAAGTTCTAAACTCCATGGGAGAGGTGGGGCTTAGGGTTCACTCCTCTTGTTGGCATCTCCTCTTGGTTAGTTTAGGTGGGTAGGGACACTAGGGCTAGTGTAGGGTAACCAGATGTCCTGGTTTTATAGGGACAGTCCCGATTTTTGGGTCTTTTTCTTATATAGGCTCCTCTTACACCCCACCCCCTTCCCGATTTTTCACGTTTGCTGTCTGGTCACCCTAGGCTAGTGTCATGAATTTTGTGAACCACATTCTAAGACAGCCTGTCTCTCCCCATGCACTGTGTAGGGAGCCTAGCTGCCTAACTCAGGCTTTGTGAATTGCAGTGTTCCTGTGATGTTTCTTGGCACCTAAAAGTTAGGTGTGGCAATGCTCAGTATCACAACATCTAAGTCCCTTTGTGAATCTAGCCATAAATGGCTGAGCTGTCAACAAAAATATGCAGTCTCATTATGATCAGTGAATATACCAGTTGATTGGAGGATGGCAAATGTTGTAGCTCACTTAAAGAAGGTGCTAATCTCGGGAATAACAGATCAGTAGGCCTGATTATAGTACCATTTAATTGTTTTAAAACAAGAGTTAGAGGACAAAACACCCACAATAGATAAAAATGATATCTGAGGGACAAACCAGCACAAAAACGATATCTCAATATCTTATGTGAATCCTTAGAGTGGCTAAATAATGGGAAAAGGAGAAATGGTAGATATATTTATTTAGATTTTCAAAACGGGCTTGTCCCTCACTTGAGATTGTTAAAGAAAATAAGTAGCCCTGGGGCAAGAGGTGAAGTTCTGGTATGGCTTAAAACTGGATAAGAGACAGGGGGACAGATCGTTGGCTATGGCCAAGGAACACTCAGCAGAGGTCAATGAGCAAATCTCTCCTTTGCTTTCCTGCAATCTCAGCCTGAGGACATGGGCCTCTATTTCCTATATCATCATCAGGGTCAGTTCAAGTACTTGGTATTAAGTTTATCTCAGTTGTACTACATCTCAGTACTGATGAATGATGAATGTGTAGACATGTGATATGGGAACTAGAGGTGTTGAAGTTCTTTGATTTCTATTCACAAGAGATTTGTGGAAATCTTTTGTTTAATTTTGGGTTAAAGAACAAAAAAGTCAAAATTACAGGTTTGTACGGTTTCCATGCAAATCCATAACTTGTCCCAGGCTTGCTTAACATTTAATCCAGGCTCACTGAAAAGCTTGTAAACCTCAGCAAATCTTTAAAAACTCAGCTAAAGATTCAGGTGCATAATATAAAGAGAAGCTAGTCAATTTAAATTATCAGTTAATTTCATGAGACAGGTTTTGCACAGCTGCATTGCGAACATCAAGATTACAAACTCCATTATTGGTTTGCTTGCCTAATTCAGAGTTTCTCATTGCTCCATGCTGAATTAACATTAAACATATAAATGTAAACAGTATTGGAATTCAATGTAAAAAACATGCCATGTTTACTCCAATGTCCATGCACAGTAGCCTTGAAGTTTCACTCCATTGTCCCATTCAGCACTAGAAGACATATGAACAATTCCACTCAGTAAACACTGGAGTTTATGATACTGTCACATGGCAACATGCACCCATTATACCTGGGAGAAGGATTATGCTCTTCATTTGTAGATATAAAGCTCTGATTGTGTTTTTTATTTGATGCATAATGGCACAGTGTGTGCTATGTATATTACAGAATGGGTGCACATTTAATACTTATTGTACATATGGGCACTGGAAAAATGAATCATTCTGATTTTAAGGCAGCCCAAAAGCTATGCTAAACCTGAAACTTGCTCAGGTCTATGTCCCCAAAAACATAACACCAGTGCCAGTCCTCTCAATGTCTCTTTCCCTAATCCTAATGCTTCTGAAAAATCTGGCTCCTTCTTTTGTTTGGCTCTGTTACTCACGGGCATGTGGTTGCTTCTATATCCTCCAGGCTTCTCTGAAAAACCTGGGGAGAATCCAGGAACACACTGGTTCCTTTGCAGCCAAGAAGAGAAACTAATTTGGTGTCACATGCATATCCACTCCTGGCTTCATAGATAACGTTGTAATGTGGAGTGACCTTCTGTACCACGGGTTCCACTACCCCGACACAGAATTGGACAGTCTGTCTGTAGATTGGTTCAGGTTATTTAACAACATATTGACAATCCTGCAATCCAACAATAAATTCAAAGAAAGGTGAGATTAGTGATAGATATTCCACACAGGGCTGCCTAGGTAATTACAGCAACAGGGAAGAAGAGCTCTAATGTTGCTGCGTCCCAAGAACTGTCCAACATTCGGCACTTCTACAAAGATAATTTAAGGGAAGAGAAAGTGTCTGTTCTTTTTAAGTAAAACTGAAATCTGACCACCAGATGATTCTTCTCTCTTAAATTCTGTCTTCTATTAACTGCCTGATACAAATGTATTAAAATATATTTCTGTATAAATAGCTTGTGTCTTGGCACACTTTCTTGGACTTCAAGAATTATGATACCACATTCACTGGGTGGTTCAGGGGAAAAAACACAACCCATCAACACACTGTTAATTCTTTATCCTCCAAGCTGGAACACAGACAATATGATGTGAAGTCAGAAATAGAAACTTTATTTAAACATGTACAGTTGATGCAAAGAATCATTACTATAAGTTCATGCACATGGAGTTAACTTCACAATTACACGAAATATGTATTATTACTTTTGCTTATATGCTTTCCTTCTCTAGATATATGCCTGAACAGTTTGCATTCATTTAGGGTGTCATTTTCCTCCATTTAGCATTAGAAATATTTCATTAGTTTATTACAAATAAAAATACACTTTGGCACCTTTAGAGAGTTCTGTCTCTCTAGTCTTAAGGAACTGATTCTGTGAGGTGTGACGACAATGGGAGTTATGGATATGTGTAGTACCTCCCAGGATTTAGCTATAACTGTTTAAATAAGATACATGTGGCTGTCTGAAGTTAAAAACTGATTATATTCTGTAAATAATTATCTCACTTTCTTCCAGTCAGATCTTTCTGAACTCATAATTCAGTACTTTGAAAGACCCTGCTTAGAAATCAGCTGCTGAATAATACCACAGACTCTTTAATTTCTATTAAAATAAGTTATAACTAAGTAAAGCTAAATTCCCTTATGTGGAGCTAAAGGCATATTATTATCTTTACTAGAAATAAGTAAAATAATGAATTAACTCTTATCTGAGAGGAGCTTCATCTTATTTGGAATTGCATAGGCAGAGCAGCTCATCTCTGTTTTATGGTCACCTCTCAAACTGAAAAAGATGATATCTTTATCAGGTATAAACATATTATACCATTTGCAAGTCTCCTATTCTGATAAGAGCAGCATCAGTGCTTTCCAGTTATGCGTTTTGGGGTCGTTGGTGCAGGAGTATAAAAAATAAACACTGATTTCAGTTGCAATTTAGTTGAGCTCATATATAACGAAAATGGCTTTTGCAATCATTTTGCAGGAGACCAGCATATTTTCCAAAACAAAATGTAATATAAAATAGACTTTTTACATTGCAATGCAGTTAAAAATCCAAGAGAATTTTTAGGGTTCATTGTTATTCTAGACATCATAACAGCAGCCATATTAACATAATAGAGATGTAATCATTTAGTCTGATCTTACAGGGAGCCACTGCAGTCACCTGTATCACAAATCTGTTAATTACAGCCATCAGTAAATAGGCCTTGATATGAAAGACCATTGGTGATAGTGCCAAAGCCCGTGCAACTGTCTCCAGGTAGGCTTTGAAATGATAAGTGCAAACGGTTTCAAAGGAGATTTTAGGTCTCCATGACTGCAGATTAAAGTGTCTCCAAGTAGTCTTTGACATTACAGTCCATAAACAGCCCCTATAGAGCCATTAAGTATATTATACCAATAATCTATGGATTTAAAGAGTTGACAAAGCCCTGAAAACAAATTTTATTTAGATAACACTTCTGCTTATGTGAAACACTATTTTTTTCTGAATTCCTCTTTTTAAGGGAACCTCACAGAAAACTGAAAACATTCTATTTAAATCCAGTTTTGTATCTGTTTTCTAGATGTCTCCTCCCAGTTTCTTTACGACTGAAGGTATTTGCAATGGAAACCTGAATTTTGTTTCTTTAGTTCCTTAATTCCCACCTAATTCCCTGTGACATTGCAACAAATTGTATGTGAATAAAGGGTTATTAATAGATGCATAGAATTTAAGGCCAGAAGGGACCCTTAAATCGTGTAGTCTAGTGTCCTGTATATCACAGGCCATTAAATTGCATCCATTTATCCCTGTATTGGGCTCAATAACATGTGTTCAACTAAATCACATCTTCTAGAAAGGCATCCGATCATGATTGAAGATGAAGAATCCATCACTTCCCTTGCTAGTTTGTTCCAATAGTTATCACCCTCATGGTTAAAAATTGTGCCATGTTTCTAATATGAATTTGTCTGGTTTCAGCTTCCAGACATTGGTTCCTGTTATGCCTGTCATCCCTAGATCAAAGAGCTTTTTGGCACCCAGTATTTTCTCCCCAAACAGTGATTACGCCACCTCTCTGTCTTCTTTTTTGTATGCCAAATAGACTGAACTCTTTAAATGTCTCACTGTCAGGCAGTTTCTCCAGCCCTCAAATAATTTTTGTGATTCTTTTCTGCAACCTTTCCAGATTTTCAACATCCTTTTAAAAAATGTTGTTTCCGGAACTGGATGTAGCATTCCAGTTATGGTAATGACATAAAGTAGACAATAAACAGCAGAAATAAGTGAACTCTCAATAAAGATCCTGATTATACACAAAAAGCATCACTAGCAGCAGGGTCGGATTAAGGCAGGGGCTTTAGAATCATAGAATATTAGGGTTGGAAGAGACCTCAGGAGGTCATCTAGTCCAATCCCCTGCTCAAAGCAACACCAACTAAATCATCCCAGCAAGGGCTTTGTCAAGCCGGGCCTTAAAAACCTCAAGGATGGAGATTCCATCACCTCCCTAGGTAACCCATTCCAGTGCTTCACCACCCTCCTAGTGAAATAGTGTTTCCTAATATCCAACCTGGACCTCCCCTACTGCAACTTGAGACCATTGCTTCTTGTTCTGTCATCTGCCACCACTGAGAACAGCCTAGCTCCATCCTCTTTGGAACCCCCCTTCAGGTAGTTGAAGGCTGCTATCAAATCCCCCCTCACTCTTCTCTTCTGCAGACTAAATAAACCCCGTTCCCTCAGCCTCTCCTCATAAATCATGTGCCCCACCCCCTTAATCATTTTTGTTGCCCTCCGCTGGACTCTCTCCAATTTTTCCACATCCCTTCTGTAGTGGGGGGACCAAAACTGGATGCAATACTCTAGGTGTGGCCTCACCAGTGCTGAATAGAGGGGAATAATCACTTTCCTCAATTTGCTGGCAATGCTCCTACTAATACAGCCCAATATGCCGTTGGCTTTCTTGGCAACAAGGGCACACTGCTGACTCATATCCAGTTTCTCATCCACTGCAATCCCCAGCTCCTTTTTGGCAGAACTGCTAATTAGCCAGTCGGTCCCCAGCCTGTAGCGGTGCATGGGATTCTTCGGTCCGAAGTGCAGGACTTTGCACTTGTCCTTGTTGAATCTCATCTGATTTCTTTTGGCCCAATCCTCCAATTTGTCTACGTCACTCTGGACCCTATCCCTACCCTCCAGCATATTTACCTCTCCCCGCAGCTTAGTGTCATCTTTAAACTTGCTGAGGGTGCAATTCATCCCATCATGCAGATCATTAATAAAGATGTTGAACAAAACTGGCCCCAGGACTGACCCTTAGGGCACACCGCTTGATACCAGCTGCCAACTAGACATTGAGCCGTTGATCACTACCTGTTGAGCCCGACAATCTAGCCAGCTTTCTATCCACCTTATAGTCCATTCATCCAATCCATACTTCTTTAACTTGCTGGCAAGAATACTGTGGAGACCGTATCAAAAGCTTTGTTAAAGTCAAGATATATCACATCCACTGCTTTCCCCATATCCAGAGCCAGTTATCTCATTATAGAAGGCAATCAGGTTGATCAGGTATGACTTGCCCTTGGTGAATCGACGTTAACTGTTCCTGATCACCTTCCTCTCCTCCAAGTGCTTTAGGGGCTGAAGCCCAGGGCCCCGGCTCAAGGGAGGCCCTGCAAAAATAAATCAGAGGCAGTGATCTCCAGGCCACTAAAAGGGGTGCTCAGGCAGGCTGCCTGCATGCCATGGCCCCATGCTGCTCCCGGAAGTGGCTGACTGCTGGCACGTCTCTGCAGCCTCTGGCGGGGGGGGAGGGTAGGGGTGAGGGGTGGCTCCGTGTGCTGCCCCCACCCCCAGCACTGTCCTCACAGCTACGGGGGCAGTGCTTGAGGGCGGGGGCAGCACACGGAGACATGCTGTCCCCCTCCCCCAGTGGCTGCAGAGACATGGTAGGAGCCAGCCACTTCCGGGAGCGTCGTGGGGCCAGGCCAAGCAGGCAGCGGAGGCTAACAGAGGGAGTTTGCCTGGGATCTGTCCGAGAGGAAGTATGCTAAGTGCTGCATTAGGGGGGCTGTGTTGGTGAGTATCTGAGTGTCTGACTGTAGCGGGGACAGTTTGTCAGTTTGACCATGTGCTTGATTGTTTGTTTGAAAAGTGTGAATTGGGAGTGCTTTGTTCCAGGTTGGCCTTGAGTGGGCCTGACTGTTATAAAAAGGCAGTCAGCAGGAACCAGCTGAGCGGCGAACAGCAGAGGCTAACAGAGGAAGTTTGCCAGGGAGTTCACCTGGGGAGAGCGCACTGAGGCTTTCATCTTGCAGGCTTCTCTGAGTAGTTACTGCAACAGCTGAGGAAGCTCTTAGAAGGAAGGTAATATGGAAGGTGAGCAATCAGCTGTTGTAACCCGCACAGGTTGTGCCATGTTTGTCTTTCTTCCACAGGACAGAAGCGACTTTGTCTGTACAAAGTGCAAGCTGGTCTCCATGTTGGAAGACAAGGTTCGAGGTCTAGAGAAACAAGTATCGACCCCGCGTTGCATAAGAGAAAATGAAGATTTCCTGGACAGATGTCAGGATATGCTTCTACAGGCACAACATTCTGAAGAATCAGAGCAGGCTGCGCAGCGGGGAGAGAGGGACGGTGAAGAAATTTGGCAGCATGTGACCTCCAGAAGAAGAAAGAGGAGCGTCCATGTACCAGCAATGGAAATACAGATGAGCAACCGTTTTCATGTTCTCTCCACAGGTACTAATGCGGAGAGTGGACTAGATGATACATCTGAGGGAAGGGAGCAGAAGGAGACTCCACTGATTGGAAGGCATGAGATGCACTGTCCTAGGGATGGGGGTTCCATGACCACCGCTCCCAAGAGAAGGAGGCGGGTGGTGGTGGTCGGGGACTCCCTCCTCAGGGAGACTGAGTCATCTATCTGCTGTCCCGACCGGGAAAACCAAGAGATCTCCTGCTTGCCAGGAGCTAGGATTCACGATGTGATGGAGAAACTGCCGAGACTCATCAAGCCCTCGGATCGCTACCCCTTCCTTCTTCTCCACGTGGGCACCAATGATACTGCCAAGAATGACCTTGAGCAGATCACTGCAGACTACGTGGCTCTGGGAAGAAGGATAAAGGAGTTTGAGGCGCAAGTGGTGTTCTCGTCCATCCTCCCTGTGCAAGGAAAAGGCCTGGGTAGAGACCATCGAATCGTGGAAGTGAATGAATGGCTACGCAGGTGGTGTTGGAGAGAAGGCTTTGGATTCTTTGACCAAGAAGGAGGAATGTTAGGCAGAGATGGGCTCCACCTAAAGAAGAGAGGGAAGAACATCTTCGCAAGCAGGCTGGCTAACCTAGTGAGGAGGGCTTTAAACTAGGTTCTCCAGGGGAAGGAGACCAAAGCTCAGAGGTAAGTGGGGAAATGGGATACCGGAAGAAAGCACGAGCAGGAGAGCGCAAGAGGGGAGGACTCCTGTCTCATTCTGAGAAAGCGGGACGATCAGCGAGTTATCTTAAGTGCCTATACACAAATGCAAGAAGCCTGGAAAACAAACAGGGAACTGGAAGTCCTGGCACATTCAAGGAACTATGATGTGATTGGAATAACAGAGACTTGGTGGGATAACTCACATGACTGGAGTACTGTCATGGATGGATATAAACTGTTCAGGAAGGACAGGCAGGGCAGAAAAGGTGGGGGAGTTGCATTGTATGTAAGAGAGCAGTATGAGTGCTCAGAGCTCCAGTATGGAACTGCAGAAAAACCTGAGAGTCTCTGGATTAAGTTTAGAAGTGTGAGCAACAAGGGTGATATCGTGGTGGGAGTCTCCTATAGACCACCAGACCAGGGGGATGAGGTGGATGAGGCTTTCTTCCGGCAACTAACAGAAGTTACTAGATCGCAGGCCCTGGTTCTCATGGGAGACTTTAATCACCCTGATATCTGCTGGGAGAGCAATATAGCGGTGCACAGACAATCCAGGAAGTTTTTGGAAAGTGTAGGGGACAATTTCCTGGTGTAAGTGCTGGAGGAACCAACTAGGGGCAGAGCTCTTCTTGACCTGCTGCTCACAAACCGGGAAGAATTAGTAGGGGAAGCAAAAGTGGATGGGAACCTGGAAGCGAGTGACCATGAGATGGTCAAGTTCAGGATCCTGACACAAGCAAGAAAGGAGAGCAGCAGTATACGGACCCTGGACTTCAGAAAAGCAGACTTTGACTCCCTGAGGGAACTGATGGGAAAGATCCCCTGGGAGAATAACATGAGGGGCAAAGGAGTCCAGGAGAGCTGGCTGTATTTTAAAGAATCCTTATTAAGGTAGCAGGAAAAAACCATCCCGATGTGTAGAAAGAATAATAAATATGGCAGGCGACCAGCTTGGCTTAACAGTGAAATCCTTACTGATCTTAAATGCAAAAAAGAAGCTTACATGAAGTGGAAGATAGGACAAATGACCAGGGAGAAGTATAAAAATATTGCTCAGGTATGCAGGAATGAAATCAGGAAGGCCAAATCACACTTGGAGTTGCAGCTTGCAAGAGATGTTAAGAGTAACAAGAAGGGTCTCTTCAGGTATGTTAGCAACAAGAAGAAAGTCAAGGAAAATGTGCGCCCCTTACTGAATGAGGGAGGCAACCTAGTGACAGAGGATGTGGAAAAAGCTAATGTACTCAATGCTTTTTTTGCCTGTCTTCACGAACAAGGTCAGCTTCCAGACTACTGCACTGGGCAGCACAGCATGGGGAGGAGATGACCAGCCCTCTGTGGAGAAAGAAGTGGTTCGGGACTATTTAGAAAAGCTGGATGAGCACAAATCCATGGGGCCGGATGCCCTGCATCCGAGGGTGCTAAAGGAGTTGGCGAATGTGATTGCAGAGCCATTGGCCATTATCTTTGAAAAATCATGGCGATCGGGGGAGGTTCTTGATGTCTGGAAAAAGGCTAAGGTAGTGCCCATCTTTAAAAAAGGGAAGGAGGAGGATCCGGGGAACTACAGGCCAGTCAGCCTCACTTCAGTCCCTGGGAAAATCATGGAGCAGGTCCTCAAGGAATCAATTCTGAAGCACTTAGAGGAGAGGAAAGTGATCAGGAACAGTCATCATGGATTCACCAAGGGCAAGTCATGCCTGACTAACCTAATTGCATTCTGTGATGAGATAACTGGCTCTGTGGATGAGGGGAAAGCAGTGGACGTGTTATTCCTTGACTTTAGCAAAGCTTTTGATACAGTCTCCCACAGTATTCTTGCCTGTAAGTTAAAGAAGTATGGGCTGGATGAATGGACTATAAGGTGGATAGAAAGCTGGCTAGATCATCGGGCTCAACGGGTAGTGATTAATGGCTCCATGTCTAGTTGGCAGCCAGTATCAAGCGGAGTGCCCCAAGGGGCGGTCCTGGGGCCGGTTTTGTTCAATATCTTCATTAATGATCTGGAGGATGGCGTGGACTGCACTCTCACCAAGTTTGCAGATGACACTAAATTGGGAGGAGTGGTAGATATGCTGGAGGGTAGGGATAAGATACAGAGGGACCTAGACAAATTAGAGGATTAGGTCAAAAGAAACCTGATGAGGTTCAACAAGGACAAGTGCAGAGTCCTGCACTTAGGATGGAAGAATCCCATGCACTGCTACAGACTAGGGACCAAATGGCTAGGCAGCAGTTCTGCAGAAAAGGACCTAGGAGTTACAGTGGACGAGAAGCTGGATATGAGTCGACAGTGTGCCCTTGTTGCCAAGAAGGCTAACAGCATTTTGGGCTGTATAAGTAGGGGCACTGCCAGCAGATCGAGGGACGTGATCATTCCCCTCTATTCGACATTGGTGAGGCCTCATCTGGAGTACTGTTTCCAGTTTTGGGCCCCACACTACAAGAAGGATGTGGAAAAATTGGAGAGAGTCCAGCGGAGGGCAACAAAAATGATTAGGGGGCTGGAGCACATGACTTATGAGGAGAGGTTGAGGGAACTGGGATTGTTTAGTCTGCAGAAGAGAAGAATGAGGGGGGATTTGATAGCTGCTTTCAACTACATGAAAGGGGTTCCAAAGAGGATGGATCTAGACTGTTCTCAGTGGTACCAGATGACAGAACAAGGAGTAATGGTCTCAAGTTGCAGTGGGGGAGGTTTAGGCTGGATATTAGGAAAAACTTTTTCACTAGGAGGGTGGTGAAGCACTGGAATGGGTTACCTAGGGAGGTGGTGGAATCTCCTTCCTTAGAGGTTTCTAAGGTCAAGCTTGACAAAGCCCTGGCTGGGATGATTTAGTTGGGAATTGGTCCTGCTTTGAGCAGGGGGTTGGACTAGATGACCTCCTGAGGTCCCTTCCAACCCTGATATTCTATGATTCTATGATTCTAGCCCTGCTGCGCTGCCGGCTGGGAGCCACCTGTGGTAAGTGCCTCCCGGCTGGAGCCTACATCTCGCACCCCCTCCTCCATCCCAACCCCCTGCCCCAGATCAGAATCCCCCTCCTGCACCCAAACTCCCTCCAAGACCCTGCCCCCCCTCTTGCACCCCAATCCCCTGCCCCAGCCCCCTCCTGCACCGAACTCCCTCCCAGGAAAAACATTGTATACAGGGGCCCCACAAAATCTAATAGCCCTAGGCCCACAGGAGAGTTAATCTGGCCCTGACTAGTAGTAATCGTGGAAAGAAAAATAAACACACACACACATAAACACAATCTAGACTATAGAACTAGAATTGTTTTTCCAGACTGCAGTGTTTGCAATTTCACATGAACCATCAGCTGCTCCTTATGTGTTACCAAATAGAACATGCCTAAGGCTAGATGTTAGAAATTTTTTCTGCAAACGTTCAGTGGAATTCTGATTTTTTAAATATTTTTAGTTCACTTTGCTGCAAAGGTTGAAATTTTTTGATCACCCGTATTGAGTGCTCTTTCATCATACAAATGTTTGGGGGAAAGATTTTATTCAAACATACACTATAGGTGTAGTCTTATACAAGTGTATGAATGTGTGTGTGAACATGTATATTTTAGCTGGAAATGTCCATCCAGCTGGCAAACATTGCTACTTTAAGCTCTTCTGTGGGTTTAGGGTCCATAAAGGATTGCTGTGATGGGAGCTCTGCCCTTTCTCTACCTCTGACATGCTCCTTCTTATTTGTGAAATGTCCCCCTCCCTTCCTGATGTGCTTTCAATGCTGCAAGAGGGTGCAGTGAGGAGCAGGACCCAGCGGAAACATAGATGTACCAGCAGGAAATTCTTTTCTGGGGGATTTGTTACTGAGTTATAGCCCCATTGCATCACTTGAAGGAACCCAGCTTGTGAATTTGGTCCATTGTTTTTGTGGATTTGGAAGTGAAGGTTGCAAGTGGATGTACGAAGCTAGAGAATGAGAAGCTAGAGACACTGTTGTCGTTCTTACCCATTAATATCCTCTTCTTTCCACAACCTCCCTTCAGTGAGAAAACAGAAATAACATGTGACTTAAATGACCAATTACATACCTGGAATATTTCATCTTCAAATTAATACTCACAAAGAACAGTGTATGACCATTCCATAGGTTGAATTATGCTTATTAAACAACTATCAAAAAACAAAGACATTCAAAAAATTTTCGTAAGCAAACCAGAAAAAAACTAAGCTAATTTCAGTACATACACTGACTCTATGTTGTTTCCCATGAATAATGTGATCAGTTCTAATCTTGACCCTATAATCATTTTCAGCCATTCTGGTCTCTCCTGCCAGTGGCCCACATGTTAAAGATGGTGTACTGTACCAAAGCCAATCAGGTAACGTCTTCTGTGTCAAAAATCCATTCATTATCCAACACTACGGAGATGGTTTTACTGATGACATATGCTGCAAATAAAAGAGTAAAGCACAGCTGTGTGGTTTAAATTAGATCCTTAACACCATATTCTAACGTCTATGGTCCACTTCGTGGTCAAATGCCTTTCTTGTGCTGGTTCACAAGGCCACTATTATCTCTTCATTATTTCTCCCGAAGACTCACCTCTGCCATGACAGCTACCAATTAACTATAACAGTCAAATTTCCCTGCAACAATGTCATAATTACTTGTGTTGTAGACATCATTGTAGAGGAAGATCTTCAGGAGAAATTTTAGGATCAATTCTGCAAACACACGTGTTCAACTTTATGCATTTGTTTAGGACTATTCATGGGGCATTGAGCATGTACATATTATAGGACCAGAGCCTAATGAAGAGAAGCTGGTGGACTTTCAGACCATATCGGGAAGCATTACATGCATAGGAGATGGACAGAGTAGGTGTAGAGACTGTTGTTATAGAAACAGACATCTGTTGTATAATCTATGGATTACTGACACAAATATTAACTGCTCATTTACAGTATAAATGCCAATTTGGAGACTCTAACACATGCTCATTGGCAGGATGGGCCATAATGACTAGAAATTATTATAGTGTCAATATTGCAGGTGGTCAATTTATTCATTGCAAACAATTTATCTGCTTAAATTAGTTTTTGTTTGTGATTTTTCCTATGAGGAGGTCAGTTTTTTATGAATGGGTTGGCCTCAGTCCCCCGGAGAACTATGGGTGGAGTTAACAGCCATTTTAAAAGGACAGTTCTCCCTGGAATTCTCTGTGGTAAAACAGCATTATTCAGCTTCCACTGAAGAAGTAACTTTCAGCTATGAAGAATTTGGGGGCCAGGGAAAGAGAAGTGACTATTAATCCTAAAATACTTCCTTCAAATGTAGCATATAGACAAGAATTCAAATGTTAATTATATGGGAAGTTGTGTTTGTTATTCCATTAGTGAGTTCATTAAGTATAACAGAGAGCTCTGAAACCAAATGTTACATTTCTTAACGGGACCATTTAAAATTAATTTTAACTCCTAAACTAATTAACATATTTACTTGTATATTCTCATAAAATTCATTCTATACTCAAGAAGTACTACATTTTTGGAGATGTTGTGCTGTATTTTTCATACATAAGAGGTTGAATATTTACATTAAACACACTGTGAAACTCATAATTTGAGTCTCCTTACTTAAGATTACCTCCATAATATGTAGTAAGTTAATCATGGCTCAAATAAACATCATAGCATTAGCACTTTTTAGTATCAGGATGTGGCCAATTGATACCTGATTATCCTACTTGTTTGTGTTTCCCTTTCCACTATTCCATCTCTTCATTTGCATTGTATTAGGCTATGTCTACACTACAAGCTAGAGGGTGTGATTCCCAACTCACATCCTTTATGTGTGTAACAATAGTATTGCTGTGGTAGCACAGGTAGTGGTAACATGGCTGAGCCTCTGCCAAGTACATACTGACAGGGTTCATGGGGGGTTGTACATGGCATGGCTAAGTTGTGACACCGCCACTCATGCTAGCTCTTATTGAGCTAGTTTGAATACGTATACATGAGCTTCGAATCACAAGTCTAGCTTGTAGCATAAATGTAGCCTTATGTAGATTATTAGGGCACATTTTTTGTGTTAGTGGAAACAAGTAATAAATCATAAGAACAATAAAAATGTACACCGGTGTAACTGAGATCAGGCTCTGGCCCTTAATGTTACTTTTGGTGGTGTTTTGTATGTGTGTGTTCACTTAATAATGCAAGCGTTTCTAAAGTCATTAGACAATTCCTCCCCTGCTATGTAACTCATTTTATTTATGATAGCTGCATTCTCACTACTTCAGATAAGAATTTCCAATCAGTACCTAAAAACTCATTATTGTGCAATTGTTCCCACATGGTTTCTTTGTTTGCATATTGTAATTATGGATAGCATTAATTGTCCAAGCTACTTTTGCTAATTATATTTGTATTCCTATATTTCAAATGTCTATTACATATTTTCCATTTATGGAGTATAGTCTTGGTTTATTGTGGTGTCTCAATGGGTTCGTTATTTTTTTACTGCTACCCAATATATACATAAAATACGGAGCATGAATATGTGATTGCATGGAGAGCTTCACTGAATAAATATTGGTCCCAGTGTTAGGGGAAACAGATTTAAAATTAAGATAACAGATAAAGAACATTATTTTATTATGAAAAGGGAGTTTTAAAAGTTAGTCTTATTGATGTCAGTGGGATCCTATGTGGGTCAAAGATCTGCTAGCCACTGAAAGATCAGAATCTTCCTTTTTACTAGTTGCAGAATGCAGTTTGTTTACTTTGCTAGGACAGTGACAATAGACAAATATGTTTAAATTTCTTGATCACATGCACTTAAAGCCTGATCCAAACCTGAAATGCTCTCATTGGCTTCAGTGGCTTTGGATCAGACTCTAACATGGTTCTGAAATGATTAGGTTAAAAACAATTCCACAGAATGTGACTCCAGAAAGAAAAAAGTCACTAGAATTAAAAATTAGGTGGTAAAGTCTGGGACAGGAGGGTGGGATCGCTCCTGGGACATGTTTTATCTTATTTTTTGATCTTATAAAACCTGGTATCAATTTTAGGCATCAAATCCCTTTTAGGCTCTGAAAGTGGCTATTGCTATTACACAGTGCATTTCTTCAGAAAAAGACTAACTCTTGAGTTTTGTATTTTTCTTTTATGGCACTCAAACCTCACAACAGTGAAAAACAATGAGAGCAACCTTTATTTTTTCCTTTCTCTACCCTCTTACTCAGAAATACTATGCAACATTTTTTGTCATTGATTTGGCTTATAATGTATCCCACTGTATATGAGAGATTGGCTAAATTCTCTATAGCAATTTCTCTAAAATTCTCCTTTCCCCCCTTTTACTGGATTTTCTTTAGTTGTGATGCTTTTCCTGCTACTGCCTAGGTAATGGTTCATATTATTCAACTTGCTTCACATTCAACACATATATTTTGCTATGAGCTGTCAAAATAATTAAATACTTAGTATAATTTGAGCACTTAAAATGACAAAAAATGCTGCTGATAAGAATAATGGAAGAAACAGAAAAGCAAAAAAAAAAAAAAAAAAAAAAAAAAAGGGTAATCACAAGGGTAATTCAAACTGCTTCATCTGTAAATAATGAGAATTTAATGAGGCTGATATTCAAAAAGTCTCTCATTTCTTAGTGTATAAAACATTCATTTTTCACATTAATTGTTTTCCTGGTAGCATTCTTAAGACACTATTCAAAGAGAAAAGGTTATACTATTTTTGCACAGAATGTACATGCATGCAGTTTTCACATAAGACTCTTTTTCCCTTTTGTAAAGAAATGTCAATTCACCTGTGGAGCTAGATGAGAATGGTTTTCATGTTAAAAATCCAAAACAGGAAGGATAGACAAAATCCTCCCTCTTATTTACTGAGTGGAGGACTCATGAGAGACTTGTGTAGAAACTTGATCTCAAAATACACCCTTGTCTCTGAACCAAAGAGGTGATTAAGGCAAGAACAAGAGAGGCATGAAAGACCAGCAGCAAGAAAAAGAGAGAAAATGCTCAATATTCTGTGCAGTGTCTGCTCTGGAAGGGGGGTTGCAGGGAAGAATTAACCAAGCAAACTATTCTGGCAAGCAAACTGTTTCAAAGCTCATGAGATTTATGCCACTCAAATGATAGGCTAACTCTCTTCATTGACAACCTGAATATGCCCAGAAAACTTAGAACAGAGAATGAGCGTACAAAGTATTTTTAAATAAATCCTTGTTAGGAAATGTCTACTACTCTGAGAAAGATTAGAGCCATAGGGATTGTCATGGAGCACACTTCCAGGGCACCTGCTCCTGCCAGGACACAGCAGTGCAGGGATTCTTCCACTCTAGCACCCCCTGTAGGCCATGTGCCCTTGTGAATGATTCAGCTCTCCAACAAGAAGGGTCTAGGTCCAACATATTTTGGAGTAACACAAGTTCACTCCAACATCCAAAGTGTCTCAACAAATCAGCCCTCCCTCTGAGCTCTCTCTTCATTAGTCTGTCTCAGTTACTCTGAAGTCTTCTCTCCAGCTCTGGTATTGAGCATTGGCCCTTCAAACTGAGTATTCCTCAGGTATCTGTTCTCCTGCAATCTTTGGCTCAGACTCCTTGAAAGAAATCTCTCTGCTCCTTATGGTTCCTCCCCTCAGATTGAGCTCTCTCCAGGTGTCCAAGATATCACCTCATGCCTCTTATTCCTGCCTCTCTGTCTGAGAAGCAACTAATTCATTATGGTACAGGTATAATAATTGTGAATAACCATATCTAAACCCTTTCAAGCCTGTGATGGGGTTTCACAGGTAATGAAATAAAGGATAAAGTTCAGAATGAGAGCATAACACCATCGTCTTGGTCTAAACCAAAGATGTGGGATGTCTGAACTGAACTTAAGTGCACTGCGTAAAGTGATGACCCCTCCAGACCATCTAAAAAGACTTTGGAACAACTGAAGAAGAATCCTGCTCCAATTTTACAATGACCCCACTGCATGCTAGGACAGTAAGTAAGATGGGACTGAGTCAAGTGATCTCTTTCAGTCTCACTATGACTGACTGTCAGCCAGTCAGCCAAGAATGAAGACCATTCTATTTGGATTGGGGAAGTGATGGTGAATGCTCTTTGTTCCCAACTGTTACAGTCAGACACCCCAAGGGGAGAACAGAAGGTTTAAAACGCAAACATAAATGGTTAAATCAACTGATTGTATACTATGTCATTGTATTATCCAAATACTGAGAAAAGATTTTTTTTATGATAGCTTGTAATGTTTGTAATGTTCTGAATTTGATAGTCATTATGAGATATACATATACAGACCAAGGTTATGAATTTATGTATTTGTATATATAGAAAACTGTGCTCACAAACTTCAGTTCCACTTCACAGGAGGGTGGGGACCAGTCAGTCTGGGAGGGGAACTTCCCAAACCAGTTGTTTACATGAAACCAGCTTCAAGTACCTATCCATTGTCCAGCCTAGGAAAGAACAATGATGGACCATTAAAGTTAATGGAAAGACATTGAGACAAACTGTGGATTATTCCCCCACTCTGAATAACCACGAGACACCATCTCAGGAGACTTAAAAAAAAATCAAAAGAAAAAAAAAAGGATAAAAAGCCTTTAAAAAAGGAGGCTTGAAATGAAAATGTTCATCCAAAAACTGAGGGCCATCCTTTAGGCAGGAAACTTTGAGTGAGAAGCTGGATCCGCCCCTACAGTTATGAGGCATGCTGGGAAACTGTGCAAAGGCAATAGATAGCTTGTATTAGAAAAGGAATTTTATCAAATATAGAAGTGTAAAAGCCTGAGCTGTGCCTTTATGTTTATTTTCTGCGTAATTTGTCTATGTTTGCTCTTCCTTACTATTTCATCTTTGAATCTCTGTTTTTCCTATTAAATACTCTAAGCAGGTCTCTGGTGTGCAAACTGTGTGGAAGGTGTGTGCTCCAATGTGAACTGATAACTGGGGGTCTGATTTCATGCCTTCAGGGGTGAGGAACAAGAGGGGGAAAATCCGAGTGTCTGATAAAATTAAGAATTCGGGAAGGACAGACTTGAGGAGACTTGGGACTGGAAGGGCTGTTGGTGTCATCCTGCAAGGAGTCAGTAGGCGGGAGAGATCCAGGGTGAGACTTTGTGCTTGTGGACAAGCTAACCCCTTACTGGTCTGGGAGATCCCCAAAACGTCACACCAACATCATCACCAGACAGACTGTTTGTGAGGGAATGAGAAGGAACTCTACCAATTGTGTGTGTGTGTGTGTGAGAGACAGAAAGAGAGAGAGAGAGAGGTATATTAGGAGAAGGAAGGTAGACCAAGGCAAGAAACTGAAGGCTTATTACTTGACCTTTGTTAGAGGGAACAGGCTTATTGTTACTTGTAATAACCGACGGTTTATTTCAATACAAGCTTTCGGCTGTGCTAGATTACTTAGATTTGTAATGGGATATGGAGCCTTTTATTTCAAGTTTCCTTGTTCAGTATGACTAGATTGGTAGTGGCCAAATGTTATTGCCTTTATGACCTTCTAGTCTGCATAACACAGGCCCCAAAATGTCAACCAGTGATTTTTGTATCTTGCCCAATAACTTGTGCTTGAACCAAATACGTTCTATAAAAAGAACAGGAATACTTGTGGCACCTTAGAGACTAACAAATTTATTTGAGCATAAGCTTTCGTGGGCTACAGCCCACTTCATCGGATGCATAGAATGGACCATATAATAAGAGTATATATATATACATACAGAGAAGATGCCATACCAGATCTAAGAGGCTAATTAATTAAGATGACCTATTATCAGCAGGAAAAAAACTTTTGTAGTAATAATCAAGATGGTCAATTACAGACAGTTGACAAGAGGTTAAGGATAGTTATCATAAGGAAATAGATTCAAGTAGTGTAATGACTCAGCCATTCCCAGTCTCTATTCAAGCCAGAGTTAATGGTAACCTTTTTTAAATGAGTGGAAGATCTGAGTTAGCTGAAATTTACTAGTTGTTTATTATTATTTGTCTTTTTTTAGATTCACAGTTCCTAATTGAAAGCTGGTCACATCACAAAAACCAGCATTAAATTTAGTACCTTTAGTGGGAGTTTCAAGACCAAGGTAGTTTGTGACAGTGGTAAGACAAAAGACTGCATAAGCATGGAAACCAAGCTGCACTCTGGACCCCAGAAATAGTCCCTCCAAGTCAGCTTGAAGCACATTAGATAGCTGGGAATAAAACTGGATGCAGGCCCAGGACAAAGCAGAAACATCACAGTATTTACCACCAAAGGGATTGTGGTGTAAGACCCACAATGAGCAAAAACTAAGCCTAAAAGCTTACAAAAAGCCTTCAAGCTGTCAGGTTGGAAAAGGAGTAGCTCAGGGACTTTTGAAAGCCAGGGCCTCAGTTTATACTCATTGTGTAGTCCTATCCAAAAGGTTTGGCCACCACTGTTCCAGAGGGAAATTTGAAAACAAATCTGTTTTTTGCATTAAAAACAGCTATAGAGAATCATTTACTATAGATTCCAAATCCCTTTGTTTTGGCAATATGCTGCTCTCTAGGATTCTCTAACTGTTCTCCCTCTGCACATTTTGTAATGATAGCTTAATCTCCAGCCATGACTGGATGCAGAAGCCACCGGGATGCTAGTGGCATACAAAACAACTCCAAAAGGAAATCTCCAAATTTTACTGCAGTGCTTGGATGCAAAGGCAATAGGTACTCTACAAAACAATAAACAAACAGGCAACTTGAAAAATGCTAAGCTGGGTCCATGTTCCTCAAAGGTGACAGTTTTTCTTACCTATATATTAATTTCAGGCTTCTTGAGCAAAAAGATATGATCGGTGTTTTGGCATCTATCATGGCAGAGGTCTTAACTTGAGCCATGCCCCCTCCCACTCCTACTCTAGGAGCCATGACTGGGTGACACAGAGGCAATTATGCCAGTATGATACCACTTGCTGATTCCTCTACATAAAGGGAATACCCAACTGGCTGTTTAGGCCAGGTCTATGCCCCCTGTGCAGTGCTAGAGTAACACAAATGGGAATGGAGTCTAGAACCTGTCTAGACATATTGCAGAGTGTTGATTCACTGAAGGAAGATGTTTACTATTGGTAGATAAACTGAAACTTCTTTTATGCCTATAGGATTGAATGTTGAGGTCCTAATTCAGACTAACCCAGGCAAATTCAATAGGCCTGACAGACTACTGTCTAACCTCATTTTTAGGCTGGTGTAATTGCACTGAAGCCATGTGAAAGAGATGAGGTAAGGGAGGGCCCAGCTTCTCCTCTGCACAAACCAGAAGGACTGGTCAGGCACAGAAGGGACCTATTTAAAGTGTATCAGAGCTGCCACTCAGTATAACCTTATGTACATTTTCCCTGCCAATGCCTTATGTACCTCTTTGTTGTTAATGTCTATGTACCTTGCCTGCTATGCCTTTAACATACAATCTAATCCTAAGGCTTTTGCTAAGATAAGGTTGTTTTGCTCATGCACAGTGATCTATCCAGTATCTGTCTCTTTCATCCATACTCAAAGCTTTTGTTATTTGAAATCAATGAATTTACACCTGCATAAAACTGGAGTAAGGCAGTAGTGGATCAAGGCCAGTGCTCTGCTTGAGAAAGGACCTCATGACTTTGCCTATGATGAAGAGTGACATACATTCAGCATGCAGTGGTATATCTTAAAGCCCACAATGCAATAATAGCCTCATTGAGATATTATGATTAAAATCAATGCTACAATCTCATTTTGGAAATCCATTTACTGTAGGTCTCTTCCAGCATCAATTATTCAGTGATTTCATTGGTTTATGTTCCATATAACGTAGGCAGTGGTGTGTGAACTATAGGGACATCTTTTCAGGTATAGGAACAATTTCCAGTGAGAAGGCTCATTTCAAGGTTCATTAGGAATATATTTTTATTGTTGCAAATTAGTCAACAGTCTCCTCCTTTTAAGCATTAGTTGAAGCTTTGAACCAGCCAGTAATATGCAGCTGGAAAGTCAAAAGGAAAATTTTATTACAGTTACTGGTGCAGAGAAATATTACTTTATCTTCACCTTGGCCCTCTTCTTTTCCCTTTCAGCTTCCAGAGTGTTTTGCACCTAATAACTAATGTCCCTTTCAGCTCTGAGCCTGGATGAAAGAGGCAGATACTGAATAGATCACTGAGGATCAGCAAAACAACTTTATCTTAGCAAAAGAACTGTACATAGTGCTGCTGTGCAAATGTTAAATCCCAAGGGCTAGACTGTCTTAAAGGCAGAGCCCTGCACTGACGGTGGGATGCTCTGGGCCCATGTTGCACTGGCCGCCCTGCCATCCTTTAAACTGATACAACATGTGCTCCTTCTTTGGTATGCCAGTTCAGAGAATAGACCAGACTATGATCCTTTGGGGCAACTAGTGCCACTAACAGAGATAGCAAAAACAGTGGCTGCATTCCCCAGCCATACTATAGCTGGGCTCTGGCAGGGATACATGTGTTGAAGTGAGTTCACACATTTTGTACCCTTTCCTCTCCCCCTTGCATGCTCATCCAAGCCAAGAATATATGCTAGGGATGCTTTCAGGAAAAAAATAAAAGGTCTGTGAAGTTTTCGAATTTCATGAAATAATTTAGAACAGCAAATGATATGCATTCAACACCTTACTCATTTCAAATCCTTGATATATTAAAATCCTCATGAGATGTTGTTCAAGGCACTGATGTGGTTGTTGTTATATTGAGCAGACAACAAGAGGCTCAAAATAATTCTTTAAAATTTGGAAAAGAGAGAAAAACTCAGAGAATGCAAAGAAAAGCAATATCAGGACATGACTGCTATGTTTTTAACTTCTAATTTGGATCATTTCCATTCAATTAAGTGTGTAGGGTGAGTTGAAGTTTTCCCTCTAATATGTGGATTTTTTGTTGTATCCTGTATTCCCTGTTCTCTATAAATTCACTCTTCATATACTTTGTAAGTAGTGCAGGCTTCCAAACAATTCTAAATCAAAAAGAAGTTTTTTACATTTGGTTTCATTACAACTGCACATATTTCAGATATGCAGTCTTTGAAAAAATGGGCCCCACCATATAGAACAGCACATTCTGAAATAAACTCTTATGGAGCCATTGAGAATGAATTGGATCAGTTACTGATTGTAACATTACTATGGGTAGTATACCAAAGTCTGCATTCTACTGGGGTGTGGCGACAACACAGGAAAGGAAATAGAACACCAGGTTTGTGGTAGCCAGAGAGCTTCACAAGCCTCCTTACAAAAAGCCTCCCAGGAAAACTTTTCCTGGGGTTTTTATTTCCTGTGCTTACTCTGTTTACAACACTTCTCAGTGGTCAAATTCTTGCGCATAGAAAAGGCATGCAGTGTACATCAACAGGAGATAACAAACCCATATCTTGTGCACGTGAACACCAGCTGCGAGGGTGATGATCAAATCAGCCAAATAAGTTTCCCAAACACAGACGCGGGGGTGTAAACAGCTCCGGCCTTGTAGTTCCAGGGCAGTGTGCCGCACCTGTGAGCTGACGATTTGGGAGCCATACATCCCCACACTGGGGTGCAATGTTGATTCATTGCTATGAGTTCTTTAAATATGAATGTTAGATGACAACATTGTTTAAACAATTGCTGCATGCGTGTACTATGTTGTTGAAGCTGGTTTAAAGTTAGGCACATGTTTAAGTGATCATAAAGTAACCTCTGGACCATAAAGTAAACATAAAGCCTGATTCTATTTACAAGTGATACTTAGGCTTGATGTATACACAGTTTTTGTACCAATGTAACTATTTTGGCTAGGGACTGTGATTTTTTTACTGATATAGTTATACCAATACAACCCCTACTGTGGACACAGTTATATCAGTATAAAGTTGTCTTATACAAGTGTAGCTTGTTTACGTTCCCATGAAGAAATAGCTATATTGGTGCTTTATACTGCTATAAGTACAACATCTACTCTAGGGAGGTTGTATCACTTTAAGTGCTTGTCTACAGATAAAAGTTGGTATGTTTTCTGTGACATTTTCTATCCTTAACCATGTGCCTTGTCTACATCTGTCTTCCTAAGTACTGTGCTTTTTAGGTCTGTTAAACGTTAGTATGTATCTGTTTTGTCTGTTTTGCTTGGGAAATATTACATCAGTGTTTCTCAAACTGGGGTTGCCACTTGTGTAGGGAAAGCCCCTGGCGGGCCGGGCCGGTTTGTTTACCTGCCCCATCCGCAGGTCCGACCGATCGCGGCTCCCACTGGCCACGGTTCACCGCTGCAGGCCAATGGGGGCTGCTGGAAGTGGCGGCCAGTAAGTCCCTCGGCCCGCGCTGCTTCCAGCAGCTCCCATTGGCCTGGAGCAGCAAACCGCAGCCAGTGGGAGCCGCAATTGGCCGAACCTGCGGACGGGGTAGGCAAACCGGCCCGGCCCGCCAGGGGCTTTCCCTACACAAGCGGCGACCCCAGTTTGAGAAACACTGTATTACATGCAGGGCCGGCTCCAGGCACCAGCTTCTCAAGCAGGTGCTTGGGGTGGCCGTTCCGGACAGGGGCGGCAGTTCCAGGTATTCGGCGGCAATTCGGCGGACGGTCCCTCACTCCGCCTGGGAGCGAAGGACCTCCCGCCGAATTGCCGCCGCAGATCGCGATCGCGTCTTTTTTTAGATCGCGATCGCGGCTTTTTTTTTTGGTTTTGGCTGCTTGGGGCGGCCAAAACCCTGGAGCCGGCCCTGATTACATGATGTAGGATCATTACCTTTCTGCCAACTAAAATACTGCTGGAGAACTATGTATAATTATTTTCAGGATAGGACATACACTGTAAGATCTGCTCTTTCTTGTCTCTGACTACAAATGGAATTGTATTCTTGAGAAAAGAAGATGGAATGGGGGGGGACGGATCCAATAACAGATTAAATGCTGTTATTAAGAGGATGGTGATTATTGTTCTATATGTCCAATGAAGGTAGGACAAGAAATAATTAGTGCAATCTGAAGCAAGGGAGAGTTTGGTTAGCTATTAGGGAAAACTTTCTAATAATAAGGGTAGTTAAGTACTGGAATAGGCTTCCAAGGGAGGTTGTGGAATACACATAATTGGAGGGTTTTAAGAATCGGTTAGATAAACATCTGTCAGGAATGGCCTAGGTAGGCTGTTTCAGCCTGGGGGGAATGGACTAGATGACCTCTGAAGGTTCCTTCCATCCCTTCATTTCTATGATTCGTCCATTCAAATGCAAATGTATGTGTATGTTTTAAGTTGACCGTTTAAAATATTTTAAACATATGTTAATGGTCTGATTTTCTGAGGTGCAAGTTTGAATCCACAGCTCCCATACACTTCAGTGTTGTAGGTGGTCAGCATCTTAGGTCTGGTCTATACTACCCGCCTGAATCGGCGGGTAGAAATCGACCTCTCGGGAATCGATTTATCGCGTCCCGTTGGGACGCAACAATCGATCCCCGAATCGGCGCTCTAACTCCACCAGCGGAGGTGGTAGTAAGCGCCGCCGACAAAAAGCCGCAGAAGTCGATTTTGCCGCCGTCCTCACAACGGGGTAAGTCGGCTGTGATACGTCGAATTCAGCTACGCTATTCACGTAGCTGAATTTGCGTATCTTAAATCGACTCCCCCCTGTAGTGTAGATGTACCCTCTGATAATCAGACCATTGGAGTCTGATTTTCAAGTTGCTCACAAAAATAACCATTTAGACATTCAAGTGGCCATTTGTACTCTCAGTAACTCAGTAGTCATGTGTAATACCTATACAAATAGGTTTAAATATCAGGTCCCCTTAATTTAAATTAAATAAAAACTTTCTGGGGCTATTTAAACTGTTTCTTTTGTTAATAGGACAAAGCACTTTGAAGCAGGAACTGGTGATCTGGTGATTCATGCTTGTACACCCAACACAACAGGACCTTAATCTTGATTGGAACTCTAGGCACGACTGTAATATAAACATTTAATAATAACAATAATTAATAATTAATAATCTACCACTACTTAGATTATTTAGTAATCTCAAAAAGAGATTTGCTCTATTATAGAAGCAGAGGTGAAAGTGGACCAGTACGGCCGGTATGCGTATTGGTAAAAAGTGGCCGCTGGTACCAGCCCGTACACAGCCATGGCAGCGCTTTAACATCGCTACCGACGGGAGTGGGGAGCATAAAAGGGGAAGCTGCCCTGGGGCCGGCCCTTTAAATCGCTGTCGGAGCCCCGGGTGGCGTGGGCCAGGCAGCGCGGATGGGCTGACTGGGGGACGCTGACCCCCAGCCTCGCCCCTTCTGCCCGAGGCCCGACCCCCATACCGGTAAGTGTTTAATGTTACTTTCACCCCTTTATAGAAATGGATAAAGCAGGGAAGAGAGGACAAAAAGAGACCTATGTAAACATTAAGTCATATTTGCAGGCTGAACTGTTTCTGCTTTCTCTGCAAAAGTGTTAACAAATAATGGCACATTTCATTTCTTACTCAAGTTTTACAAACTGGCATTGCAAACTGTTTAATTCACAAAGAGAGTACAATATATGTGGCTTACTTGGTAATCAAATAACCCACAATCAGTTGTTAGTCACTGTTATTTTACCACTGTGACCTTAGCTGTGTCACCATACACTGACCAGTCTAAGGATGTTATTTAGTCACTAAGAAAAAGTTCTAGCTGCTTATCTAATTGACACCTTAAAGAATAAATTTTGTATATCTGTCTGCAGCACATAAAAGGGCAATCTTATATTTCATTTCACACTGTTGCCTTTGGATTTACAGGCTTTCTTTGGTGTCCTTGGGGAACCACTTTGAATGTAGGCAGCTACAGTTATAATGGTTAGAAAGAAATCAGCAGTTACATGGGAGGTGATCAAACAGTAAATAAAATCACCATTTTGGGCTGTTTTAACAGTATGTCTTTATGGGCGTTTGGAATTGTATTTGAATAAAGGCTTTAAGCCTGAGCTAGGATTTAAAAAAACACAATTTCAAAGGAGCATGCAAAACGACTCCACTCCTTTGCAGTCCTCAACCATGGGGGTGATGGAAAGTATAAAATTTTACTTGCCTATGCTTTTATTTCTGGCAAAAATGATTTCCACCATATCATTCTTTTCTGCAGCATAATAGGACTAATTTATAATCTGTGCTTCAGTAGTGAAGGGTTCTCTATCTTTCCCCATCCTCCATCCAGCTTAACATTTATATTTGCTGTCTTTTCACGTACGTATGCATTTCCTCCCCTCTTTTTCTTTATCCACTGTAGTGACTGCATTTTGAAAAGAACCATAAGCAAAGTTAGAGCATATAAAAAGGCAATGGTTTGACAGCAGTTGAAACTGAAGTTCCCCTATTTAGCTACAGGACATAATGTATACTGCATAATAATGATACTTAGCTCTTTGATGGTGTTTTTCACTCATAGGTCTCCGAGTGCTTTACCAAGGACAGTAAGTCATTGTCCTTATTTTTACAGTTGGGGAAACCGAGGCACCAAAATGAAGTACTTCACAGCAGATAAGTTGCACAAAGCAATGTAAAGAATCCAGGTCTCCTGATTCCAAGTCCATCTCTCTGTCCACTGATCCACGTTGCCTTCATAAGTATTGTGTTTCCTCCTAAAATGTGTAACTTGTGTTCCATACCTGTGACCTGGAGCGACTATCTCCAGGACTTAGGTAGTAATGCAGTATTCCAAGGGCCCCCTTGCTAGCAAGTTGCAAAGGTGTGATGAGGGCAACTTTGACATTAGGAGATGGATTTAAAGTAACAGCTCATTTCACATAGGCAACTGACAACTTCAGTTGGTAACAACATTTTGTCCTTATGAAATTAGTTGGATTCAAACCAGTGATTTAGCCGTGAATGATGCCCTAGCAAGTTTCCAATCCCATGAGTCATTCAGCCCCCCAGGTGGGCCTTTACTTCTTAATAGCCTCATTGTCACACTCACTCACTCTTCATTGTCACAGAATAGGATCTTAGTCTAGGCCTTTGTATCAGTGAATCTTCGTGAAAAAAAACTGTATGCATTCTTCGAGCCAAGTGAATGATTTTCTGTTAAGTGTACATAGGGTGACCAGCTGTCCCGATTTTATAGGGACAGTCCCAATTTTGGGGGCTTTTTCTTATATAGGCACCTATTACCCCCCACCTCCTGTCCCGATTTTTTACACTTGCTATCTGGTCACCCTAATAGTACACTGCACACTCAGTGGCATTCAGGAAGCTAGGTCCATGCGGACTCCCCACTTTCCAAGGATTCAGAAGTAGCAAGATGTGTTTCTGACAAGTGTTCTCCAGTACATCAATGTGGCACTGCTGTTCCCCTTGTCCTTGAACCTGTTTCTTTCCCCTGGTCACACAGTTCACTCTATCACTGGTGTGGTGCTGGGGTAGGTAATCAGCCACATACTTTGTGCATCAAGGGGTAAAATGCAATAATTATTTGAATGGTTTCAGCAGATAAAAGGATTTCTGAAAAAATAATGAAAGTAATCTAATTAAATTCACCACATAACACTTCTGGATGTTAAAACATTACAGATCCACTCATTCAATGACACAACCAAATTAACGTTTTCTCACTGTGTTGCGTCTGAGACACCTGATCTGATTACTGATAATGGGAAGCAAGCTTCCTGGATACTTTAGGTTTTGAACATAATTATGTTTTCTTACCTGCGTTTGTTTTTTGCCCTGCCTCTTTTCAAATCTGCTAAGACATACCTCCTTCCTTATGTCCTTTATTAGTATTCTGCATAAAGTACAGTCTTCATTACTCTAGATAGAGAAGATTTATCTTCATATACACTAGTTGTCACCTGGGAATTTTAGAATGATCTAGTTTAGAGATTCTGGGAAGCAGCTTGTGAGATTCTCATCTTCACTTGTTTTTGTCATTGGCAATACATCTGCACTGAGCTACACTCCATTTCTGTTATTTTGTCTAGGAGGCTTTTATGCACTGGAATGCTAAAGACACATGTTTCTGAGGGGGGTAGAAATAGGAATACAAACCCGTTTTGATAGATGATCTATTTTATTCTGCACACATCCCTGTTTTATTGATTTACAAACCAGAAAGACTAATCCAAATTTACATTGCATGTATTTTCTCTGGTCTCAGAGGAATTTCCCTCCCTCCCACAAGATTTAACAAAGCAATTTTGTCTTTGTATCCAACAGCCTCTGTGATAGTCAAGTAACCATCAACTAATCAATTTTACTGCAAAACTAATTTTTTACTTTAAACAAACATCACCACACTTTCTTGACACAATTAAATAATTTCTCTGTTATGCCATATATCTAGCCTGCACCCTAGGGAGCAGGTAGAAGCTACTGCAGAAATCATGGCACACATGCTTTTGCATGAAATTAAATATTTCTCCCTTAATCCTATCACCAGCAGCTGTTAGGTACCGTGGTTTATTGCACATGGCCTATATAATGAGACAGATTCAGGCAGTTCAAGCTCCTCTGCTGAATGCTGAATAGGGCCCTTCTCTCCAAGGACACTAAGACATACTGCTGTTGAAAAAGAGAACTCCTCATGCAAATGAATAGCTTCAGCATACATGTTTCAAGAAGAAAAACAGCATTAGAAACAAGGCTTCCTAGCACCAGATAGATCAAATAAAGAGTGGGTTGGTACATGAAATGAAAACTATAAGCAGGGAAGCTCCATCGAGGTTAGGGTTAGGATCTTTGGTCATCAATAAAACTGTCCAAAAACAGGTCAAATCAATCTTTTAATAATGAAATAACTTCTAAGTAAGTCTACAATTGTAGACAAATGTTTCTAATAGCTGATATGATGTTCTGATGAGAGTATAATAGACATCTAGGGACTGTGCAGGAGAACAGAACTTTCTTCATGTAAATGATACAGTTAATTGACCCTTGGTATTAAGAATAGAGATAATCCAGTCCGAGTTCTATTTTATTTTCTCTCTCAGTTCATTGCTCAGTAGGCAGCAAAGTTAAGGGCATTCCTCTCACACGGCAAAGACAGCATTTCCACATGTGAATGTTCAAACCTAATTAAAAAGACTTCTAAAACATCAATTAAAGAAATCTAGTAAAAATAATCTGAAAATATGTTTTATAAACTTGAACATTAAAAAGCAAAACAGCTACACTCACTGAGGCAATATGATTAATATTTTCCCCTTGTAATGCACAATGTTGGACTTCATTACAAGTGTGGGAAGCAGGTTTTTTGATCACATTTGAGTTTTGCATATAAAAGCAGATTAGTCTAAATGGAAAGAATGTTTCTTTTGTGTTTCATGTCAAGCATGGTGAAAATTAGTTTCAACAGGATAACTGGGGTTGCTTATGTTTATAGGGCCAAATCCTCTCCCTAGTGCACAGCCAAAGCCCACGAGTTGTTCAACAGGGGTTGAGGGGTGGAGTTGCACCAGTACGAGCACAATGCAGCTGTTACCTTAGGGCTGCAGTAGACTTTGAAGCTGCTGCATTCCCTCTGTCAAACACCAGTATGTGGGTGGTCATGCCTAGTGGGTGGAGCGGGAGTCAGTAGCTAGGAATCAGAGGCCAGGACTTCTCAGAAGTCAGGAACTTGGAACAAGGTGGGAGCACAGATTGGAACAAACAGGCCCAGGAGCCATTGAAGCCATGGGTGAATGCTTCGAGCCACGCTGCTGCTGGGCTTAAGAGCTGGTCTGCTGACTCTTGTCACCAATCAGGTGGTGTAGCCAATCAGGCAGCCTACTATAGGTCAGCTGGGCTTGTTACATTGCCCAGAGACTGGCTGTGCTGCGGGCCCTGATGCCTGATAGTATCCCCCCCTCAAAGGCACCTCTTAGAGGCCCCAGGGCCCAGTTTCTTGGGGTACTTCCAGTGGAACTCTCGCTACAGATCCAGGACATGGATGTTTTCTACTGGTTTCTGTAGTGAGTTGGTGTGGCTCCCCTCCTGCCCAGGAGGGTCGAGCCCCGGCACGAACTCTCCACATTTCCAAGACTGCTTGTCTGGACTATAGACTTCTTAGTCCACAAGGTAGCGGAGCCTTCCCTTAACTCATTAAGAGTTGAGGATTCAGTGGAACAAGTGCTCATCCTATCTATGGACTGTTATGGATGGCGGTGGCAGGTTGGAGTCAGGGCCGGCTCTAGGTTTTTTGCCGCCCCAAGCAAAAAAAATTTTGGCTGCCCCCGGTCCCAGCCCTGGGCTCTTCGCTACACCCCCCTGCCGCCCCAACCCTGGACTCTCCCCCACCACCCGCACCCCCTGCCCTGGGCTCTCACCCCCCCACCCGCACCCCCCTGCTGCCCCAGCCCTGGGCTCCCCCTACCCTCCCACCGTTGCCCCCCCCCCACACACACCTCCTGCCACCCCAGCCCTGGGCTCTCCCCCCCCACGCCCTGCACTCTCCTTACGCCGCAGCCCTGGGTCACTGGTAACTCGCTCCCAGGGTGGGTCATTCAGCAGGAATTTTGGGTGTGAACAGAACACAGACAGGATTGGTTCCCATATGGTTACAGAACTGCAGTAAAGTGGAACAATTTTCAGCTTGTGTGATTGGAGGATATCTGGATGCACATTATAAGACTGTCCTACATAAATGAGGAAAAGTTGAGGTGCCTTTATTATTCTTTTGTTCCACTCTTTCTTTCTATGGGGAATTTGCCAATGCAATATCACTGTCTTCCTTTTAAACAAACAAACAAACGGCAATGGCTGTTGAAAATAGCAATTCTAGTCCTAATAACCACTGGGAAGCATTTCTTGCTATTTTATCCTACTTTTTCTACAGCAAGTTACAGTGGATCAGTATATTTGATTTGGGAGAAATGAAGTAACAGCCGCCCAAACTGAGCTTGAGCACTCCTGAATTTTGAGGTGTTCAAATCTGGAAGGCAGGTGTTGGGGGGGCGGGGGCTGTGGCTCCGCAGGGGAGCACGGCAGCATGTATGCAGCACGTGACTGGCGCTGCGCGAAGCCAGACATGCTGGTCTGAGTGGCACGATAAGGGGGCTGGGGGGTTGGGGAAGGGAGTTCCGGGGGGGCAGTCAAGGGACAGGGAGAAGGGGGGGTTAGATGGGTCAGGGGTTCGGGGGGGCAGTCAGGGGACAGGCAGTGGTTGGATAGGCATGGGAGTCCCAGGGGTTTGTCAGGGGACAGGTAGGGGGTGGGGTCCTAGGGGGGAAGTTGGGGGGGGTCTCAGGAGGGGCCAGTTGAGGACAAGGAGTAGGGAGGCTTAGATGGGGGTGGGGTCCTGGGAGGGGGCAATCAGGGGACAAGGACCAGTGGGGCTTAGATAGGAGGTGGGGTCCTGGGGGGCAGTTGGGGCAGGGGTCCCGGGAGGGGGTGATCAGGGGACAGGGAGCAGGGGGGTTGGATGGGTTGGGGTTTCTGTGGGGGGCAGTCAGAGGGAGTTGATGGGGGCAGGGTGCAGCTACTCTCCCTCCCCGTGGAGTGTCCTATTTTTTGAATGTTAAAACATGGAATCCCTACTCACAGTGCAGCTCTCCATTCAAAGCAGGCTGCAGCATGAGGTATCAGCTTCCTCACTCCCTCCCCCTCTTTCCTGTTGGTAGTGGCCAAGGGAATGCTGGGAAATGTAGTTCTTTCCCTGCTCCAGGGCTGGCTCTATAGGCAGGGAGCTAACCAAGGAACTACAGCTCCCAGGGCCCCCTGTTGGTTCTCAGCTCCCATGCTGGATCCCTGCCGCCCCTGCAAATGGGCTGCCCCAAGCATGTGCTTGCTTTGCTGGTGCCTAGAGCCACCCTGGTTGGAGTGGTTTGGGTATGGTTTCTCAGTGTAGAGCTTTAAAAATGAGATGTGAAAGACAGGATGGATCTTCAAGAACTTGGGCAGCTGTAACCTGAAGGCCACTGGGTTTACCTGTACTAGAATCTTGAAGGGGCCCAAGTATTGGTAATCTAGTTTGGTGAATGGGTAGCTCAGTTTAAGGTTCTGGGCAGAGATCCACACCTTGTCCCCTATGTCTCGATTTGGGGCAGCCTGATGATCTTGGTCTGCATGGTATTTATAGTTTTCTTTGTTTCTCGAGGTCCTGGTGTACCTACTGTAGGTGGGAGGTTAAATCCAATAACATATATTACCTGAACTACCTTGTTGTTAATGTTCTGGGACCAATATGACCACAACTGCAAACAGCTTCTTTAAAAAGTGTTAGTCAATTTATTGGGGAGCAGAAACACCAAGCAACTTAGCTGACCATTTGAGAATAACCTACAGGCTGAAATATGGTCACATAGACTAATTGAGCAATTAAAAATAGAATCTTAAATATCAAAACTGTTTTCAAGCAACTCATGAAAAGGCTAAATTTGCAACAAATACTATTCACGATGAGTAATTTGACAAGGTGTTAGTTGAAAATAATGTAATTTTTGACAGTAGCATTGTGGGAGTCTAGGGTAATATTGTAAACCAATATTATCTCTCCTAATGCTGATGAAACAAAATGGGGGGTGGTGGGTGGGGGGCGTGAATGCAGTTTTTAACAGTTTCATTGCCTGTCATACCTTCTCCTTTCTGTATTGCCATACTCTATTAATGGTCCACTGGAAATCAATAAAAGGTAAGCCATTTTGTGAGGAACAAATGTTACATTCTTGATGTATGTACTAAGTACATTGTACAATAGTTGACAGGTTATTTTTAATAATACAGCAGTTTTTCCCTTATAATCTTAACCCAGTATTAAAACTATAATTAGGCACATAATCTCTTACATTCATGGGCCAGGGAGAATGATTATGATCATCTAGTCTGAGCCCTGCATAACACAGGCCATAGAATACCAGCCAGAATTTCTGAATCAAGCCTATATATCCTGTAGCTCAGACAGATGCTCTTTTGGAATGACATTCAATATTAATTTTAAGACTTCAAAAGATGACAAAGAATCCACCATATTCCTGTACCTTATTTGTAGCTTGAATTTGTCTTAGTGTCAACTTCCATCCACTGGACCTTGTTGTCCCTTTGCCTGCTAGATTAAAGAGCCATCTACTTTTAGAAATCTTCATGTAGGTACTTACAGACTGTGACCAAATCACTTCTTCATTCAGCTGGATAAACTAAATAGACTGGGCTTTTTAAGTCTCACTGTAAGCCAAGTTTTCCAGATCTTGAATTTCAGTTTACTTGATAGTATCACTTTATCCCAAAGTGAAGGAAAGCTAGGAAGAGGCCACTGTGACTCCATCAGGTGCTCTTTAATGACCTGAAAATCAAAAAGGAATCCTACAAAAAGTGGAAACATGGTCAAATTGATAAGGATGAGTGCAAAAAATAAAATAAAAAGCATCTAGGGACAAAATCAGAAAGACTATGACACAAAAACACTTACAATTAGAAAGGGATAAAAAAGGCAATAAGAAGAAGCTCTATAAATCCCCTAGGAGCAAAAGAAAGATGGAGGGAAGTGTAGGTCCTCTACTAAGTGGGGAAGGAGAGCTAATAATGGATGATAAGAGCTGAGATGAATAATGCCTAGTCTTCACTAATGCTTCAGTCGTCACTAAAAAGAGAAATTGTGACCAAATACACAACACAATTAATATTAATAACAAGGTGGAAGGAATGCGAGCCAAAATAGGGAAAGAACAGGTTAAACGATATTTAGCTAATATAGATGTATTCAAGTTAGAAGAGCTTGATGAAATTAATCGTAGGGTACTCAAAGAAATAGCTGAGGCAATCTTGGAACAATTATCAATTATATTTGAGTCCTGTGGCACCTTATAGACTAACAGACGTATTGAAGCATGAGCTTTCATGGGTGAATACCACTTTGTTGGATGCAGGACTCTTTGCTGCTTTTACAGATCCAGACTAACACAGCGACCCCTCTGATAATTATATTTGAGAAGTCCTGGAATTTGGGTCTCAGAAGACTGGAGAAAGATAAGCATAGCACCTATCTTTAGCATCTCTTTATCTCTTGTTGGTGTTTGCTTTAGTAAATTTTTATTCCACTCAGTGTTATGCTCTTTTACCCCTATGCTGTTAAATTTTGGTTTATGGTGGTCATCCTAGGGTGAAGCACCACATTTTGATCTGTGCTACCATGTCCTTGATTAATTTTCTAGGACCCTGAAATCTTTCCAGTGCTGGTGCAGGGGCACCAAGTTAATGTAACAGCTGATTTGAACATGCAGAGGCAGGGTTGCGACATTCTACTAATGTGCCCTGTAGCGGGGCGGCCTGGCTCCCAGCCGCCCCTGGAAGGGACGAGCCAGAACAGCCGCCAGAGTGGGCGGAGCCACCGCCACCTGTCCCCACTCCCCGGAAGTCAAGGGGCGGGACAGGAAGTATAAAGGCCAAGCCACAACGCTCAGTATCTGGCCGGCAGCGGGAGAGGACAGACGCTGGTGCCCGAGCTCCCGCCGGGCCGAGCCTGCCCAGAGCCCAGTATCCGGAAGAGGACTGGCCGAGCCTGCCCAGAGCCCGGTATCCGGAAGAGGACTGGCCGAGCCTGCCCAGAGCCTGGTACCCTGAGGAGGACTGGCCGAGCCGACCCTCGTATCCGGAGGAGCGGCCTGAACCAACCCCCGTCGAGAGTCCGGAGGAACCGGCCAACCTACACAGCGCTCGAGGCCTGGAGGAGCCTATGGTCTGGGACCCGGTCGACGAGACTCGGGATATGCAGGTACCTATGGAGGAGGAGATGGGAAGTGGCCCGGGGATAGCAGACCCCGAACCTATGTCAGTGTGTTGCGGTCAGGATCCCCACTGACCCCGTGGCAGACGGACTGCTGCGGATAGGGCCCCAGGCTGGAACACAGTGGAGTGGGTGGGCCTGTGTTCCCCCCTGCCACCCCACGCCGGGTGGCAGTCTCTCCTCCTCCCTGCCTAGGGCCAGGACTGCCCCAAAGCGACCCAGCCCCTGCTACAAGGCCTGGGCCGCTGTTTGACTATTTGTTTGCTGCCCTGCCCGGCCCTAAGGCCTGGGCCGCCACAAACTGACCCAGCCCTGGTTCAGGGCCTGGGCCTCTGAGAGACTGATTGCTTGCTGCCCCGCCCTGATCTAGGGCCTGGGCTATCACAAACTGACTCAGCCCTGGTTAAGGGCCTGGGCCTCTGAGAGACTGAGTGCTGGCTGCTCACTCCCTGCCTAAGGGACTGAGCTCAACTGCTACTGGTGTGCTCACTCCCTGCCTAAGGGACTGAGCTTGAACTGCTACTTGTGTGCTCAAACCCTGCCTAAGGGACGGAGCCCTAAACTGTTATTAGTTTTGTAGCGGGGCGGCCTGGCTCCCAGCCGCCCCTGGAAGGGAGGAGCCCCACCCCGGACGTCTACATGCCCACATTTGAAAATTGGACTCAAATCATCTTACCTCCTCCACATTATCCTATGATTTTGGTGAAGTGTTACTTGAGTAAAAATACCTTCTGCACAGTTGGACCAATCTGACTTAAATATCTAGGGACCTGATCCCTTGAAGTCAATGGGAACTGAGAGCTCTAGGCACCTCAAAGTTTAGGCTGTGAATTACAAATTTGTGACTGCAAAGTGAATGGGTTAATTTTGCTGGTGTGTTTCCGACACAATGCTCCTCATCACTAGAGCAGATTAATCTTGTGCCATTTTCTGTTTTGATTACAATCTTTGTCACACAAGTGAGGCAGCAGAATGTTAATGTCACATATTATCTCTGAAAGATAGTCGTATTCTCCATTGCTTTGACCTTTTCAGTGTTCTGCATTTCGATTTGATCTGGAAGTTGATGATTAATGATAATTACAATAATTACAACTGGAGGCTTGAAATATAAATTGTCAAATGTTCAAAAGAAGCAGTACAAAACATTTAATATATCTTTAACAATATATTGGCCATTTTCTCTTCTTTTTAAGATGTAATACAATCAATGACATTTAGTAAAAAAAGTAAAATTATAGATGGGCCTGAACCAAAACCATAGATCTGAATACTCCTGATCTTTGGGAAAGATTGAATCCAAATCTAAACTTTACAGCTTAGACTTATCTATAGCAAAAACACAGGTCAGGCTGAAGCAGGAAAAATAGAAGAGCTTTGATTTGGGAGCCATGTTTTAGGTACACACAAAAAAAAATCAATTTTTGAAATCAATAACATGCTCTTTTGCTCTAACAGCTTTGCTTAACAAAGAGTGAGCATTACATAAAACAAGCTTTGGCTTTGGATTCAGATCATTAACTATGATTCCCATTACACTGTTGGTGCCACAGGGAGAGGGATAGTTACTTTTCTGTTCAACTTTCCTTTGTTGGATTTAATTTTGGGGAACTAAACTTCCTGGAGATTAGATACCAAGTTGGGTGGCTGATTAACAGGTGTCCTCATTGAGCTGAGGGGAACTGGTAGTGGTATGCTATAGTGTATTATGCGTGGATGAGAGAATCAATCATAACTTAAACACCATCCCCATCCCAGTGCTTTTCGTATGCTAAATCCTGGCTGGCTCCAAGAATGATAGACTTAGTACCCAAGTGTATGTTAGTATTAAAATAGTCCAGCCCCCTCTCTGCAGGTTCAGAGCCTTTATAAGCAACACAGCTGATTCTGAGGCCTTCTCTACACTATGAGGGTAAACTGAGCTAAGTTATGCAGCTCCAGCTATGTGAATAACGTAGCTGGAGTTGATGTAACTTAAGTCGACTTACTGCGGTGTCTACACCGCGCTGGGTCAATGGGAGATGCTCTCCCATCGACTTCCCTTATGCTTCTCATTCCAATGGAGTACCGGGGGAGCGATCCCCGGTTGATTTAGTGCATCTTCATTAGACTCGCTAAATTGACCCCCAATGCATTGATCGCAGCAGCATCGATCCCCAGTAAGTGTAGAAATGCCCTGATATATAAGGACGTAGCAGAATTTTAGAGAACTGCACATCCTCATATAACACAAAACTTGGCTCTGCAAAGGCTCCCTGTGTCACTGCACTAGAGGGAAAGTTGGGACTGGAGCCTGGTTTAGGATGGGGGATGCCCCATTGCATATTCAACTCATCTTTGTGGGAGTGTCCTCTGAGAGGCTGTCATTGTGCTGCAGTAGCCCACAAGCTCTTTAACTGCTCCTTGGCCTGGGGGAGAATTACTCTGCTCCATGCATCAGCCCATCTGCCAGCCCTGCTACTGGCCCCCAAAAGATTAGCTCTTCTTCTAACTTCAGACCAACACATACATATTTTGCAATACTCCCGCATATGGATACATATGCTTGTTGTTGTCTGACATTTCTAATATCATTCTAATTAATTCTTTCAGTGTCTGTGGCCAAAATTACATCTAAGACCCTATTGCCTAATGTGCACTACTTGGTTGCTTCCTTCCCACCCAGAGATGGCTGCATTTCAACAGTGCTGTAACTAGGCATTTTGGGGCAGTCCTCAGCTGTGGTAAATTAATGAAATCAGTGGAATTATGGTAATTTACAGCTGCCCTGTAAATGTAAGCTGTATTTTTACTGAGTTCTCTGTTCCCCATTCCAACTTTTGCATTGTTTTATTTTGCATTATTTTCACTGTAGATATTTCTTTAATAGATTCTGTAAGCAATGGTAAAAAAAAAAAAAAATCATTCCTGGCTTACTTGGTGCCCTGTAATTTCTATTTTCTCAAGATTTCTTTCCTAAAGGCATTATAATAAAGGTCAGATTGATTTTGCAATCATACTCTCCAACAATGTGTTAAATAAATACATACAGTATGCTGCATTCTTTGTTTTAGTTACTCCATCCTCAATAAATACATCCCCTTATTATACCTCTATGTTTGACTTTTCTGTCTCTCAAAGTTGCAATAAGTGGCTTCTATTAAATGGGAGCAATGATAAATTAACTGGTGACTGCATTGGGTGGAATGTAGTACTGAATTTAGCTCTTGGCAGCCCCACTACCAAAATGATGTAGTTAAACTGGAGGCAGTCCAGAGACAGTATGTGAGCAATGGGCATGTGGAGAGGGTTGAGCTGCAGGGATTGATTTTTAATCTATTAATGTTTAGTTCTTATATAAGGCTGTAGATTTTTCAAAATGTTGTACAAACATTGAGAAAAGATTAAGAAAGCAAAACATGCATAACTTGGCTAAATGACAACAAAGGGCAAGGACCATGGAAACAGTGAACACATATTTGAAGAGTGCAAACACCAAGGAGTGTGAGGAATGTTTTGGATGGTACAAGGGGGCATATAAATAGGTATAGTAATAGAATGACAATTAAATAGGGAAAATGAAGTGTGACAGCAAGAAACAATATCAAAAAGCAATTATTTCTTAAAGTTTAGAATGATGTGGAAATGCCCTCCATATAAACTTGGGGTCTCCAACCTTTTCATCCTGAAGGCTGAATATATTATTCCAAACAAATAAAGAGACCAGTCGATACACAGAGATGCATAGGGAGTAGAAACCACCCATGAGTCCCCTTCTGCATGTTCTCCTGGCATGAAGGGGTCCTTGGTAGGTGTAAAGCCATCACAGCAGTATCCTATTCCTACCTCCCTGAAGCCTCTGGATAGGAGATATGTTGGGAGTGGAAGAGAGAGCAATTGAAGTTCTCTGACTGTCTCCAGCTGGCCTGTGGTTTCTTGCCAACTGGTGTAAATTACAGCATCTCCCAATCTGCTTTAACCTGTTCCAGGGCAGAGCATGAGGAAATTGTACGCGGTTGTTGGTTCTCAACTTCTCTTTCCCCCACTCCTCCTGGGCTGCCCTAAATGGCTGTGTGGGTGTGGAGAGTGATCCTTTGCTATGTGATTACCTAAGATCAGGGAGAACCTGCTGTCTCTGGGTTTTCATTGCCCAGCAAGGAAATGGGTAATGGAGCTGCTGGAGCTACTTTCCTCCCTCCACTGTGATTCAGCAGGTGACCAGTGGGAGCAGCTGCAGCAAGCTACTCAGAGTGGTCCCAGCTCTCACCTCAGCTGTCCCTGGGGCTGCAGAAAAAGCCGTGGGAGGTAGTTGATGAGACAGAGTCTCCTACCACCATGCCTTCATGACAACCTGATTCCAATACTTCAGGTTAAAAAATCACACAGTGCATCTCAGGGAAGACGTTTTCATTTGTAATCAAATACATGTTTTCTTTGTGACTCTCTTGCTCATTAGGGTCATTATTTAGAGCCTTGAGGGCTACATGTGGCACCTGGGTCACTGCTGCTGGTAATACAAAGTAGATGGAAAGAATTAACTAGAAATACAGAGTTGTAACCCACCATGTCCCAATCTCTAGCTGTCCCCTGAATATTTCAGGGAATGGTGACTCCTAGGGAATGTCCCTCATGTGACTTGCCTCTGTTTGCTGGAGGCCCTGTGGCAGGGAGTGATAGGGTTGAGGATGGGAATGAGTGTATTCCCTGGCAGTCCATCTTAGGAGATGCCTATGGACTGGACTCAGTAGGTATTGTGAGAGAAACCTGGGCAGAGGAACACACAATGTCTGCAAAAGTATAGCTGCATCTCACTTACCTCTGCCTGATCCCAATACCCCGATGCTGTGGCATTCAGAGATACTGAATAGGCCAATCCTCCCTGGACTCTTACGATCCTTTTTTTCTTGATTAAGGTACTGATTATTTATTTATTTGCTTCACATTATAGGTCTAATTCCTAGTTCATCCTCCCCATCTTGTCCTAATAAGTGTTTCACCACATATGGAGAACAATCTACCTATTGAGTATTAATGGTTCTGCATCTGCACTAAATATTGTTTATTTCCTAGATATTTCTGGGGAGGCCCCAGAAGCTAGTTAGAATTGAATGTAGGGATCATTTACAAAAAGTACAGTTTTAACTCCTGTAACACATTACCTTGAGTGTAAGATTTACTACACTGTATAATGTTTGTCAGGAACATCATGCATAAATAGAAGGCTGGTGTAGATCAGGGCTTCTCAACCTGTGGGATTCAACCTGCAGGAAGGCTGCAGAGGCGTGAGCACTGGATAAGAAAGCAGCAAAACTCTACAATTGTTATGGCTCAGGGGAAATAGCACCAGAGAGGAAGTGCCATCTTGCTCCCGTCTCTGGTTTTCCCTCTTCTGTGCCTCCACTGCCATCAAATCCTGAGACAGCTCCTCAGCCCCTCTTCACTCCCTCCATGACAGTGTGCTTAGCTGCCCGGGAGGGAAGTGCCACTTCAAGAGACTAGTAGCTCTGCAGCCTCATAAAGCAGAGCTTCCCATCCTCTGAAGCTGAGCACAGTGAAGCACAGGAAAGGGGAGAAGCTCTCTATTCAGTCCCATGCTGTGCAGCACCCCAGTCAGCACCATCAACAACCCCCACCAAGTAGCTGCACCAGCCTCCTCACCCAGCAGCCTGCATCAACTCCTTTGTGTCTCAGCAGTCTCACATCCATCTCCCCTCCCACACACACACGCACGCTCCCTTAGCACCTGCATGACAGAGTGTAAGTTCTGAAATAGAATGTAGTGACCTTTCCCTTAATGGATTTATGTGTCCTTGTACCTACGATGTTCATATAATTTAGATTAAATAGTTGACCATGACATTTCTGTCAAATTTACAAATTCAGCCAATCTGGAAGGGTTTGGGGGGAAAAAGAAAGCAAAAAGAGAGACAGCTACTGTAGCATCAGTGATTTTTCTCTTTTTCCATGGAAAACAGCAGATTGAGGCCTGTATGGAACCTGGATTGATCAATATGTCTCCTTCTTGAGCAAGGAGAAGGGAAAGATGGTGAAATGGTAAATCTTTGTCATGTGGGGGCCCATGTAGATCTCTATGGAGTATAGGGCCCAGATTATTGGATAAATCCAAAGTCACTATTCACAGACATTTGAAGTATTACTTTTAATTGAATAATATAAATTTCCTTTGATTAAAAAACCCTTAATACCACATAATTTTAAAAAGCCCTAGGAGAGCTCCCAAAGTGAATCATCATTATAGTGACACCTATAATTAAGATTGTCTAACACTTCCCACTATAAGGCCCTGTTTTCAGTCGTTTATTATGGTGCCAACCTTCGCCCATTCAGGATTAAATTGTTCAGGCCAGATATCTGTCCAAGGCTGAATGATTTTAGGAAGTTTCAGTTAAAATTGTTCAGTCATTTCCTACAAGGTTAGAGAAAAAAATCAGTTACTTTACCCATGCTAAAAAAATCTGTACACTTTGTTTGTTGAGAAGCTCTAGAACCTCCATTCTTTAGAGGAGGGAGGTTGCTGCCCCTTTTACTGCCCCTTTGAAAATTCATCCAAAATTGACCAAGATACAAGCTTCTAAAAAATCCCAGTTCACACAAGCACTAACACAAAGTTGTTAGAGTTTAGCAGCTACAGTCTCTGAAGATTCCATCTGCACTGAGCATGCTCCATCCACATACAGCTACTATGTGATGATTGGCCTGCATATGCACCACTCCCCACACAGCAACTTTGCATGCTCCATAACTGAGTTCATGAGGATAAAAAGAATTACTGAATCCTCATAATTCAATGTGTGGCCCTATGCATTATTTAATGCATACCATCCAAACTATGCACAATGCAGCAGTATTAGTTTCCTCCTAGGCTTTTGGATTGTGCTGGCAGTATAGTATCTTAATTCTTGAATGGCTTTTCCCCTCCTCTCACTCCCTCTGCATTTGAGTCAGGTAGATTCCCATTCAGTGAGTACAATCCATCATGTGCACTGAATGAACTGGGGTCCTGTGGAAAAATATTATGGGGTGTGACAGGGTGTACTTGCCCCACACTGGAGCAGAAGGGGTTAAGGCAGCACTCTTAGCAGCAGAAGCCATGTCCCCTCGACCCTGCTGAGCATGCTCTAACTGCTGCTGCAGTATAAAAGAGAGCAGCCTAGCTCAGTCTGGGCTGACTGCTGAGGAAGAAGGATGCACCTTGCTGCTCCAGCCAAGGAACAGCTGGGATCCCAGACGATGGGAGCAGGAGACGCTGATATCCAGGCAGGCACCTCGGTATCTGTAGATACCCCAGAGATATTTCAGTCGTTGCCTGAGGAGTCCAGAGACTCTGAAGACACCCCAACTTCAACTGCAGGAGTCATGGTAGGAAGTAGCCTAGGGAGGGACTAGCCAGTGTCCCTGCAGCAGTTGGCATGTTGCGAGCGGATTTTCTGCCGACTTAGTGGTGAACCCATTCACCACTACTAGGGCCCTGGGCTGGGACCCAGTGGAGCAGGGAGGGTTTGGGTCCCCCTACCCTTTGGGAGGCAGCCCATCACACCCCCTCCTATCAACGCTGGCCATTGGGCTGCGCTTCCCTGCAGCCAAAGGGAATCCTACTGACTCTGGCCATTGGGCTGCGCTTCCCTGCAGACAAGGGGAATCCTATTGATGCTGACCCTTGGGCCATGCAGCCCTGAGGCTGAGGGCAGCTATATTGACTTTAACTGTGAGGCTACTATGCCTCGGCCCAACCCCCAGGGTGATGGGGTGTATTTGCCCCACAACATGGGGTCATGGAGTTTAGTACCATATCACAATACACATGCACAAGGGGGGCAAATTAAAGTTGCACAGGCAAATTTAATTCTTGCATTTTGTAATTTTTGAGTTCTTGACTTTGGAATCCATATGTTCTCTTAATATTTTTTTTAATGTAGTTACTATTTAGATTAAGAAAAAAAAAAAGAGAGGCAGTGATCAAGTCACCACCAACAAGTGGTATAGTACTTTGATTATCATCAGTACAATGTGGCACATCTTAGGCCTGGTTCTAACCTCACATACAGAAGGGTACACCATAAGTGTAATCAATTAATTATCATAATTTCATAGAGTTTAAGGCCAGAAGATGGCTTTTGCCCATCTAATAAACTTTTTTTAAAGAACTTCCAGTTTTCATTTACATTTTTCTGTCTCTATTTTTCTTCCAAATTTATATCATTCATAATTTTCCTCAGCTTTTGGAAGTTAGCCCATTTAAGCACCAAGTACGGTACACTCCTGTTTATCTGAATGGCCAAAGGACATCCAAAACTTCCAGGTAACTGGGCATTAGGATAAACGGAAGTGCTATTTTGAGCTTCAGTTTCACTTCTATAGAGATATGGGGAAGGAAGGGAGCAATACTGATATTTGCTTAGTAATTTGTATTTTATTAAAGAATAAAAATCCCAGCTTTACTGAGTTTATTAAAACACCAAAATAGTATTAAAACCACTGTGGACATAATTTAATTCTGAATTATTTGTCTTTTTAAATAAACTGACTCAGAGTCTGTTGTTTGTGAGCATTTCTTTCGAATACATAACTTTTCCTCTTCAGCACTGTCCCACCAAGCTGCTGTTGCTGCTGAAACAAGATTGGTTTCAGGGCTTGTCTACAATTGTAGTGCTTCAGAGTAGACACTACTATGCCAATGGAGGGGTTCTCCCATTGGCGAAGGTAATCCACCCCTGTCTACACTAGGGATTAGGTCAGATTACCTATGCTGCTCAGGAGTGTGGGTTTTTCACAGCACTGATCAATGTAGCTGGGTCAACCTAACTTTTTAGTGTAGACCAGTAACCTCAGGGAACCATTCAGAACCGCTATACAAATACAAAGCTGTCGATTAGTGTTAACAGGCAGTAAGAGGTTAATTGAAAAGTTATTAGCAGGTGATTAAAAAAATATGGGTCTACATTGGGGACATTGTGGATCTAGATAACTAGGATTTTTGGATAAAGGGAATTCAGATAAGTGGAATGATACTATATATCTGTTAATAGTTGGGATTATCTACTGTTTGATCATATTAAATATAATCAGGTCATGATCACTGTCCCTAGGCAATCACCAACTTCCAGTCCAGTGATTAAGTGCTTTTTATCTGTCAGAAAGAGATCCAAAGTAGTTATCTCCTGTTGGCTACAATACTTTTTGTGTTAGAATCATACTCTATGATTTCTAGAAACACTACTGTTTTATGACTGGCTGAATGAGACTTCCAGCATATGTCCCCATAATGAAAGCCCCCATTACAATACAATATTTATTTTCATACATTGCAGACAGGTGCTTAAGGAGTAACTCATCCTATTGTCTGGTTTGATTCTGTGGTCTGTGATAGACTTCCACCAGTAACCCCTCCTGGACTATGTTAGTTAGCACATTGATCCATATGCATTCAAGATCCTGTGCTTCTGGGTTTTTGCTAACACTAAAACAGATAATGGTGTCAAATGGTGCTACTCCTTCCTCCTGCCCACACATCATTTAGAACCACTCTATCTTTCCTGAACAGGTTATAACCAGTGGTTTTAACATTCCAACCATGGGAATTGACCCACTAAGTTTCAATAATGCCAATTATATCAAATTTCTTCTCAGCAATACAAATTTCCAATTCCTCTTGCTAGTCACCTGCACTCCTAGCATTGGTATATAAGCATCTGAAAAATGTCTTCTCTTCACATTCTTTGACACTTTGAGTTTGTACAACATTTGTCCTTTTAGCAACTTCCTTTGCATCACTAGTTTAATGCCCTCCTGACTTCTCCAGCTAGTCTCCAACCAAGAAGACTAGCTTCCCTGTCTGTGCAATGAAAACCGTCATGTTCATACAGCCCATTCTCCCACTGGAATGTGTCTGTGTTCCACAAAATCAAAACCTTCAGCTTTACACCAGACGTTATAGCCAGTGTATGCTGGTATGAGATCAGAATCATGTCTTTGTTTGCTAGCTAAATGTGATTATCAATGCTTACAGCATGTACCTCCAACACTGCTCATATTTTAATTATTTCTAATTAATATATGCTGTCATATTTACTGAATAATTCATGTTTTAAAAATGGAAAGACAGGCACATGTTTATGTCAATCTGTTTATGTATTTCACTGACATGAAAAACAAACAAATATGCAGGGCCTGGTTCTACTCTTACACAAGTTCTTTCTTTGATTTCAGTGGAGTAATCCTCATTTATACTGGCATAGGAGAGATCAGAATCTAGCTCTACTGTTCCTTTATTTGAGAAAAGAATCTGGTGTATGAGAAGGCAGGCATGAATCAACAGCTTTTAGAAGCATGGAAATTGGCAGCACTAAGCATTTTGTATTTCCTTTTCATTGCAGCAAAGAGAACTTTACAGAAATCACCCAGGGATGCGTCTCATGTCACAAGATCTCAGTGAATTCTTATCCAGAACCTCCAGACAGATCATACTTCAGGTTAACACTCTGGCCAGATCATCCCTTATGTGGAGGAAATAATATTGGTGACAGGGAGCTACATAGTACCACTAAATTTCAACTGGATCATTCCCTGAGGTAGGAGGTGAGGGACAGGATATGAAGTCCTCGGGACCAATGACTAGGTTTTGAATCAGATGCTCTCTGCCCTTCCTATACCTTGTGGTTCCCCCAATTTCTACCCCGAGTCCTGATGGAGCTGCCCATCTGGTCAATACCTCTGGAACCTCCCTCTGTGGAGGGGAAGTTTCAGCTTCATGGAGAAGAAACATGTCTAAGGTAATGCTGACTGTTGGTGTGGGGGTGAGCCTGTGCAGAGAGGCAATGATCTATCTAATCTATCTATGTACCTACCTATCTCTGTCTAATTCATTGATCTGGCTCAGGCCCCAGATTTTTATGAGGAGGACGGAGACCTTTTGTATATAGTTCTACCTCTGCCTGCTAGTGAGAGAGGAATCGCTGCCTCCACTGCACAGTCCCAATCTTACTCATCCTTCATGAATGCTCATCCACAGGAGCTTGGGGGGTGGGGTGGAGCTCGATAGAGGCTGAGGTCGGACAGTGCACACAAAATGCTACTCTCAGCAGCAGCATCCACTACAGAGATTGGCTTTCCATGCAAAATCTTGATGGAAGGTAATCTGGCTCAAAGAAATTCCTCTCACCAAATGGAACAGCTCCAGGAAACTCTGCAAGATCAGTTTCACAGAGCTTTCCTCCCTCTACAACCTCCCATGATTTTTTCTTTGTGTGGGAACTGTTTGCCCCAGTGGATTTACTGCTCATGAAAGTGCTGGCTTGACAGTTCTGAGGTTGAAGTTGCTATCCACTAAATTAATAAATAATGACACACATGCTATCAAACTATTCCTGTGACATGGAGAGTGCTATTTTGATCATATCACTACTACTAAGCAAATTACTATTTGCCTAACAAATATCCATTGAACACCATATGCAAGTATGTGGCAGAGTAGGCAGAACGTTTATTAATTTGATTAAAAAAAGAGACTAACTCGAAGAACAATGTAACTAGTGGGATTTAGAAAGCATGCTAGGAATGAGATAGCTGCTGCATTTGTGACAGCCTTTGAAAGGACAGATTGTTATTAACTAACAATATTGTCATAAGGAGGACTGGAGATTATGTACAATTGCCATCCTGAATGAAGGAAACACAATTGCCTTCTGCTGCATTGCAAACAGGTGATGTGGACACTACTGCCATTCAGACGAAAAGATGTCCTGATTGCTGTTGACCATCCTATTGAAGAAGAACAAAATAATGCTAACAGCACACAAGTACCTCCTGGGTTGGCTTGTATAAGAATGACTCAGGGAAAGGCAATTCAGCGTGTCATTGCCCATCGACAAGATGGCAGAGTGACAAAACAAAAGTTTAAAAATGAAGAGCATTGTTTCAATAGAAAAAAAAACCTTGGTCAGAACAGTGGGTACAATGGCTTTCAGCAGTCTATAGAGAATAAACCATGTTATTCCCAACCAGTTAATTAAGTTACAAATAATTATCAAATACATTAAAACAGAGAGATAAACAAGAAACCGAGGAGCTGATTTTTTTCATGGGATAAATGTTTGTATGGGGCACAAAAGAATAATTTAAGAATTATACTTGTTTACTTAAAAGTAAGCAGAGATTTAAGATCAAATTTGACTAAGTTTCAGTTCTTATATTCTGTAGAAACATCCACATGTGCAGACACAGAAATCATATGTCTTGTAGACTATTGGATAAAGGTGAGAGAAACCCTACTTTGCTTTTGGAGTTGAAAAAAAATACTTTGAGCTTTTAGAAGATACAGTTCACAAAAGTGCAAAATAATTAATCATGTTATGCCTCAATAAAGGATTAAACAATTTAACCAGGTTTCAAATGGGTTGGCAAATGCAAATCTTTGGAAAACTCTTAAGCAGATTTCTGACCCTGATTTTCTCTCTGCAGTGATTTTTTTTTTAAATAGATTTCAGTGGGACTAGATAATTTAGAGCACTGGAAATGAGACACTGAGCTTTTCACCTCTAGGTAATCAGTTCAAATGCAGATCAGACAGGTAATGACAATTTTTTTACCTGCTGGCAGCTATTCTGTGGCCTCTAAAATTATCTTTGTGATCTTTGTGTAGCTCCTCAGTGAACAGGTGTTCTCATTTTATGAATCCCAATAAGCATTAATTTTTATCCCTGTTTACAGTCTCTGAGATGCCAGGAATCCATGGGAGGAGACTGAGCTGTCCTCTGACTCCAGAAGTGATACATCTGAGGCATATTGCCTGGATTATGTAGGGTAGATGATTGAAATCTTAAACAGAATTCTAATTTTTGTAAAGCTTTCGGTTCAACTCTAACATCATGTCAGCGTCTCACTGGAGAAATAGCTGAATTGGAGAAATCACTGATCCAATGTGTGTTGATGTCAATAGAAAAAGAATTGATGAAGGGGATTAAACTCACATGAATTATGGTCACACTAAAAACAAAAAATCCACTATGGTGCTCATTCACTACAGTGATAGCAGCCATATAAGGGCATGTCTACACTGGCAAAGTTACGGTCCTGGTAATTACAGTGCCACTCAGAGATCACAGAAGGAAAACTGCTGTTGTGTGTTCACACTGACAGCTGCCTGTGCAATAGTGTGTTCACACTTGCGGCACTTGCAGCACTATTTGGAGCAGTGCACTGTGCAGCTATCCCACAGAGCACCTCTTTCTCTTTTGCCGCTAAGACTTGTGGGAAGGCAGAGGCGGTCACGGGGAATCCTGGGTCCTGTCCCAATGCCCCGTGATGCATTGCTTTGCATCCCAGCAATCCCTGTGCTTCCGTCTGCATTTGGCGCCATCTTTCAATGGTTTGTGTACTGCGCACCCTGCCTTTTTCAGGCTGCAGGAATGGATCCTGAACTGCTCACCAGTATGCTGCTCGCTCTGACCAACGCGTCACGAATAGCAGTGGAATTGTTCCTTAAACTACAAAGACAAGAGGAGTGTGATGTTGATCTCACTACATGTCGTAGCTACGACACGAGATTGCTTGTGGCTTTCAAGGAGGTGCTGACCACAGTGGAACGCTGCTTTTGGGCTTGGGAAACAAGCACTGAGTGGTGGGATCACATTGTGATGCACATCTGGGATAACGAGAAGTGGCTGAAGAACTTTCACATGAGGAAAGCCACATTCATGGGACTGTGTGATGAGCTCAAGATAAATCCTGATCCTACAGTTGTCAACAGCACAACTCCCATCACAGCAAAGCTGTCCCTGCTCCTGCAATAGGCTGGTTTATTTCAGGTTTCTGGGGCAAATCTCCTGGATCCAAGGGCCAGGATAACATAGTCTAGAATGTGGTGGTTTGTCCTCCTGTAACTCTTGTAAACAACCAAAGATCTATCAACACAGGATGGAAGAACACATGCCATTGCAAGGAGGGAAATATGACAGATCCATATTTAAAAAGTCAGTATCACTTACACCACAGACTTTACCACCCATCCCCAAATAAACTGTTTATCTATAAATAAAATAGATAGATGGCAAATATTTAATTAGATTTATCACAGATGGCAGCTAGCAGGAAACCTCCCTTCTACAAGGTTTCTGGACCCCAAACTAGAGAAAGGGAACCAAAAACCTAGAGCACACTTCCTGGTGCTTGATAAATTAATCCTCTCCCCCCCCCCCCCCCCCGCCCTCCTGTCCTCCCAGCAAATGCACCCTAAATATAGGCACAATATGGTAACACCATTTACTTCAGTGGATTTGGTTTACTGAAGTAGGAACAATAACGAAATGTTAAATTAGTACTTTATTTAATAACAAATGTGCCTTATTTGGAGATCAGTGAATAAATTTCATACAAAAAGAGCAAGTAACAATGAAGATGCCATATCAACATTGGTATTTTGAAAACCTGAAAAAGAAAATGTTTAAATTTCCAATATCTGATTCTCATCTTACATTAAAACACAATTTGAAATAATATTGGTACCAAGTCAGTCTCTCATCTGCATATCTAGCATGTCCATGCCATTTATATTCTTGCTTAGTTTGAAACTGTGGCTGCCATTTTGACCTACACTGACATTTCAGGCTGAAGAATAATTAGTGAAATAAAGGACTCATAATTACTTTCTAGCGCACTCCTACACACAGTCTTTTCTTGTCCAGGCAGAATACTCCCTACTCCACCATTTTTTAGAGCTGAGCACAAAAATAAAATGCACAGACATTTCTTAACTTAATGATCTAATCTGAATGTTAGTAGATAAGCTTGCATCTAACTGAATTGAATTCTTACCAGTAAATATTACTTACTTAGGACTCAGTCATATAATTTTCTTAAAACACAAAAGGAAAACAAGAGAAGACACTTTTGTAGGCGTTTGTAGGCACACAACATTTATGGTAAATTTCAAGTGAGTTGAATCCAATATTCAGATTTCCAGCAGATAGAAGTTCCACATGAGGATGAAACTTTAATGAGGTAAACAGATTTTTTGCCTTTCTCTTTCAATAGTTTTATATAATATAATGGAAGACTGTAGGGAAGCAGGATTAATTAAGGTTGTTTTTACAAAATATTTCATAATGTAAATAATATACATTGTATATATCCAGGTCTTTTCTGAGTCATTTGGTTGTCATATTACTTTGTCATCTTTCTATTTTTTTAATTTACTCAAAGTAATAATTTAGCCACAGGGAGTGTTGTTCCCCCCCCCCCCCCCATATGTCTATGTTTCAAGAAACTATGCCACATTAGAGCTAGGTTTTTCTGTCTTATAAGAAATTTTGAGATTTTGAAAAAAATTCCCATCCCAAATCGAGACAAAATGTCAAAATCTTGAAAATTTTTCAAACCACAAATCTGAAAAATGTCACAGTGGGTCAATCAAAACATCTCATTTTGATAATTTCAAAATATTTTGTTTTGATTTTGACTTTTTTTTTACACTTTTTACTATAAATTAACTTTCTTTTTAGGCAAATAGTCATTTTGAACCCCACAAATTTAGAAAATGGCAAAATGGGACAACAATTTCAACAATTTTGAAATTTTTGCACAATTTTTCAAAACCTATCTATTCCTGCAAAGTTTTGATTTTCATGAATCAGCATTTTCTAATGGAAAAAACATTTTGTGAAAATTTCCCCAACCATTTCTATTCCACATCTTTATTAGAAATACATTTAAATCAATGTTTTCTCTCAAGTTTCTTTTGAGTAGTTATGATTTCTAGAAAACTTTTCATGGCACTCAATGTTGCCAACTCTTGTGAGTCTTGTATTTATGTTTTATTTTGATATCCAGCTCCTGGCGACAAGTGATTATCTGAGAATTTCAGCTTGCCTTAAAAAATAATAAAAAAGAGGTTCTAACCTTTACTATTGAGGAGAAAAGGTTGACAATGTGATGTGAGTGAGCCCTACATCCTCAAAACCCAGAAGGAAAATACAAAGTATGACGGGTTGCGCCCCCCCAGCCCCAGCTGCCACCTGATGTAATGGGGTAACACTGAGCCCACCAGTTCCACCATTCTGGGTTCCCTTACACTGCCCTGCTGAGCCAGGCCCTCCAGCTCCAGCCTCCTCCAGCACACACACAGGTAGTGCCACACCCAGCTGTAGAAAGACACAGACACTGAGATCAGGTCTGTGTGGGAAGACTCAGCTCAGGAATTTCCCAGCACTCAAGTGCATACCCCTCTGGAATGTAAATCCAAAATTGCATTGTCTTGAACTGCACAGAAATCTGTTCAGTGTAAGCTCATGAAATCTGCTCCCTCCCTCAATGTCGAGGAAGATATGCACAGCCTTTTGCCCCCTTCCCTCCCAGTTATGAATTCCACAGACTGGTTTCAGAATAAACAAAAGCAAGTTTATTAACTACACAAGATAGATTTTAAGTGATTATAAGGGATAGCAAACAGATCAAAACAGATTACATTAATAAATAAAAAAAACTGCAAACTGAGCTTAACACACTAGATAGGTAGGATATAAATTAGTAAATTCTCACCCTGAGTGATAAACAGGCAGATTCTTAAGGCACACGTTTCCTTGGCTTTCCCAGGTTTTCATACACAGGACCAAAGATCCTTCTAGCCTGGGACCATCACTTCCCACAGTTCAGTCCTTGCCCCTCAGGTGTTCCCAGGTGTATTCTTGCAGGGGGAGTGAGATTCCCCTCATGATGTCATTGTCCCTCTTTTATATCTTCTTCCCACTTGCTGGAAAACTCTTTTGCTGTGACCTGGGTAGAGCAGTTCCCATTATGTAGTGCTATCCCTGAGAGATTTCTATTGTACACAGTTCCTGGGGTAATCCTTGTGCTTGTGTGCATTTCCTCAATAAGCCATTAACATTGTTTGGCCTTTTTACTGTTTACCTGAAAGGCTGCTTGTGGGTGTTTTCAACCTCACAATATGTTTCAGTAACACATACATAGCCTAACTTCACATACGACAATAGCACATACAATCCAATGAGATAATAAAGTCTAGCAGATCAAGACTTTTAGAATGATACCTCACAAGACATACTTTGTACAAAACATATCCTAATTACATGGCACTGGTGAATTTTGGGGTGTCAGGGTCACACAAAGTACCCACATTTTATTATTTTAAAAAAATCTCATGATTTTGGGGGATCCTGACTGATGATGTTTGAATGTTTGCAGTGGGCCATGCTGTGCCACTTGTGATGCTAGTGTTTAAGGCTATGTGTACACTATGAACTAGGGGTGTGAGTCCCATGCTCGTTTACACATACTTGCATTAGCTCATAGAGGGCTAGAGTGAGTTTACATAGCAGTATAACTGCAGTAGCACTGGTAGTGGCAGCGGAGGCAGGGCTGAGCTGTGCCAAGTACACATCTACAGGTTTGTACACAACATGGCTCAGCCATACCTCTGCTGCCGCTACCTGTGCTGCCACAGCTACACTGCTATTTGTACTTATGGTAGATGAATGAGAGCTAGCATGAGTATCCTTACACGAGCAGGGGAAATCACACCCCCTACCTCATTGTGTAGACATATCCTAAGCATTGTATGTTTACCTATTCTCTCCTTTGTTTCCACTAACACATTGGATTCTGATAACAATAGCTTTCCATCATTGCCAATCTGGACCAAATTCAAATGACTATATATGGTGACCTAGAGGTGAAATGTTCTTTCTCCCATTACCAATCCCTCTAAGCTTTGGATTTTAGGATTTAAGAAAAACAGAAGGAGGCTAAAAGAATAAAGGGTTTACTAAACTGTGCATGAAGATGATTTAACCCATGAATTAGATTATATCTTATAAAACAGATCAGCCAGTTCTAGAACCATAACTTTTTGTTTAGTAGTTTTGCATAATTATATGAAAGGATTAACTAATCAATGATGGGGAATTCTTTATTTTAGGATTTTGTTGCTGCCATTCTGTAGATTTCAAGTACTGTTAACAGAAATGACATATTTATTTAAAATTTATAGGGGTGCATATTTACTTTGTACCAAGAAAATACTTATTATAGCTATAGTATATTCTTATAATATCAGGGTAGATATGGAAAGGACCCACTAAGACATCTTGAAATGAAAGATTATTACTTGGCTTGTAAGTGTTAGCTCCCCAACTGCTGTTGCTTCTGTCAGAGCACATCTGTTTGAGGAAATGTTGGGGAGAGAGATGAGTCAATTGAAGATGGGATTTCTGTCTCAGAGGAAAGTGAGATGGGAGTGGAGTTAGACTTTCGCATGACTGGAGATCAAATGCTATTTGGTAGGGTGCATATCCCTGGGTGGGCCACCTGCACTACCAAACTGTGTGTATATGGGAGACAGCAGGCTTATTGGACTGGAGTGGATGGTGAGAGGGAAGGAACTGGTAGAGCCTTGATTCTGCCTCTGCAAGACAGCACAAAGGGGGGATTTCCTGCTAATGATACAGGGACTTCTCTCCTAGTGTGGGCTGAGGGAGAAACCAGGGAGGCAATAATGTATGTCAGAGTCAGAATTTCTTTCCTGCTCTGCTCCTGGAGCTGTGTGCTGCTCCTTGTCATGGGCTGAGATGTTGCTCCTAATCTAGTCCCAAAACCACTAACTAAAATCCCATCAGTTGAGATCAGATCTAGCAATTGTTTGGTACTTACATAGTGATTATCTATACAATCAAAGATCTACCTGTATATTTCAGAATGAATTACGATGTTGATAAATATTCACATAATGTAGACTTAATTACTGGTTAATATCAATGCTATTAGGGATTTTCTTCCTGGATTCTTTCTTTATTGAGTAGAGAAGGTAATGAATAGAAATTACTGTCCCTCTGTATTAGGATCAGTTGAATTCAGGAATAAATAAATATTCACCAAATTACTTTCCTTGAGATAGGGTGATTTAGACCATCTACCCATTACAGATACCATGAATTAGGACAGGTAATTGACATTTCAGCAAGTGGCCTTTGTCAAGGAGATAAAATTTCTTTTTTATGGAATAGGAAGTTTCAAATGGGTTATCTGGAGGAGGACACCTCAGTGAATACTAATTTTTTACAAAATGCTTAACCTTATATGCAATTTGTGCCACTGAAGCCAAGTTGATTTTGAATCTTATGAAACCCAATTTGTCAAATTCAATAAATACATAAAGAAGCTCACTCTCCCTCCTCCAGAAAAAAGAAGCACAGAGGAGAAACAACTCTCTTTCAAAACCTCTAACTTCGTCTCTAAGATTAAAAAAAAAATAAACAGATGGTCTTTAAATGTCGTAGTGACATGTAATTTGGTCTCTTTGTTGTGTTGAATCTTAGTGAAGTAAATAAGAAAGGTTGGTCTAATAATTGGATTTTTTCTTTGATGCGGTTTAATACTGTACAGTATAAGCCTATGTGATTAAATTTGAGTCATTTGCTGTTTTTTCTTTTTAGTAGAGCTATTCAAAACTGTTTAATCAAACTCAAAACCAGAGGAAACCTGTTGTCAATTGTGTTTCATTGTGTAAACCAGAGTCATGGCTGCTTGGCCAAAACTAGGGGGAAAATTCTGTGTTGTGTTTTGAGTTAACTTCATCATATTTTAGGTACCAAGGAGATTTTTTTTTATGGTTTTGATTAAAATCATGGCAAACTTCAGTAGTTTTCTCTGGTTTCAGGTTACAGCTTTGTGATACAGCCATGTTGGCTGAGATTTGGGGCTTAGATGAACTTGAAACTCAAAGATCAGCTAAAACCAGTTATAAGGGCAGCATTTACAGCTTTGACACACTATACAGTCATTAATTAATTAATCTTCTCAACATCCTCTGAGGTAGGAAAGTGGACAAAGTGGGCCAAATTCAGACCTGCTTCAATTCCATTGAATTCAAAGGATGTAGGGTCAATTTGGCACAGAATTTAAATGATTTGCAAAAGGCCACATTCTGATCTTGTAGCTCCGTACTTAGTTCACTAGACCATGTTGCATTTGTCAAAGCCAACATAAAAGTTGCATGAAATTGATGCAAACCAAACGTGATTTTTTGTGTGTGCCAAATTGACTGGATTTTAGCAACCTGAAACAAACTTTTCTTTTGTTCCTCAGGGCTATTATAGCAACTGCAATTCTTGAAGATTCAAACCTGTTAAAAATATGGGTGCTTGATTTAGTAGCCTGCCAAAATCCGTGCACTTTTTGGAAATGAAGACTTGTTACTAGTACACTACTGTAACTCTATTTATCAGCGGCAGACATTCAAAATGCTTTAGGTGTCTAAACCTAAAGACATCATATAAATGTATTGAGTTAGGTAAAGATCAAAGTTTTCATCAATATGGTGTTCTAACTGTAAATGGTTTCTTTAGAGAGTTTAGATGAGGAAGACAAATGAATGCCTTGTCATTCTTATCATTCCTGAATGTAGCACTTTGTATCTGAAGAGCATCAACGTTAATAAACACATGCTGCCTGCATCTTTCCATCTAACCTATAGATGAATGCAGTGCTTTAATCCAGAATTCCTGTCTGATTGTATCAGCATTAATTAACACCCAATTAAAAGCAAAAGATAATGTGTGCCATTTTGATCTTTAATTCTGCATTGTATGCCAAATAATGTTTAAGGCAATTTGTGTTCTTGCTTTGACTCTTGTGAGCATAATTCTAGGCATTAAATAGCACACTGTAGAGTTCTGGGCTATTTTGTTTTCTTATGGGAACCTCTGAGATTCCACACCCACATTTTCTTTCCTCCCAATCAAGTGCTCCATGCCACATACATCCAATCTTCTTCTTCCAGAGGAAGTCGAATCAGCTATCAGCACTGCTTCCCTCTTTGGTCAGAGTGGGTCAGTAGGGAGATATAAGAAACACTCCATTTCATTCCCACTCCCACCTCAAATTCTGAGTGTTCTGCTGATGTTTCACTCAGCTTCAGCTAGTCAGGACAGGGGACTGAACTAGAACCCAAATTCAGATGTCCACATGGCAACACTTTTGCTGGCATTATGACCATGAGGCCATGTGCTTTTCTAAAAGAAAACATGCTATGTGTCTATCTTTGAAAACTAATATAGTAAGTGTCTCACATTATTTAAATCTCCATTTAAGAGGCTGTTGAATTATGTACATTGACATGTACATCAGCTATCTTCTGAGGAGCTACTATATAACCTTTGTTCTGAGAAATTTAAAATACTCACTTGTGAGACCCTCCCTCATCTGACTTTAATTTTATGAAAACTCCAATGAGTCAGGACTAAGGGGTCAATTGTAAATCCTTAGTCCCAAATTCTGCCCCCACTTATAGTGCAATATTTCATGCAATCTCACTCATGCTGAGTCCCGTCACAGCTTTTATTTAACATCTATGTGTGTGGTTACTAGAGGACATGGTGAGATGTCATAATTATGATGCCAGCAATAAGCCAATGATACGCATTTCATGCAGTATATGCAGCATTGTCTCCCAGATACCTCAATGCATGGAGGAAATTGAAGCCTACATAAAGAACATGTGCCCCAAAAGAGAACCTATGAAAGGCTGAAGTGATGTTAGCTGGAAGAGGGAAATGCTTCCTGAAGCAGACAAGCTCCACTACCTCACCACCAATTGAAATCACTTGCTCTTTGGTAGTTAAAACAGTTTGCAGCCCTGGGCTCATGCTGGACTTATGACACTGGATACTCAAATAGCAGCAGTAAACATCTCCCATCGCTGGCTATGAGAAGATTACTTCCACTCCCCTCGGATGAAGTCTTGGTCATTACAGTTGTTGAGTTTCTTACTCCCAGGCTGGACTACAGTTATGGTTGCTGCACAGTGCAACTTCCTGTCACCCAAATGTGATGTGACAAAGACAGCACGCACATCATACCAGTGCTGGTACTGATATACCAGGCAGAATGGTGTAGGGCCATTGTAATGGGCCACATTTTCCCCAGAGACCCAGCTGAGCCGCTACAGTTATCTAGTACATTCCAGCTGACAGAACCCAAGCATAAACTTAAGGACTCTAGAGGAAGAGACTTCTTCATACCAGACATAAAGCTTTGAAACAACCTCCCAGATTAAATCATGAAAGATCCTTCCCTCCCCTTCTATACATCATGCTGTAAAACGTACTCTCTACCCTCTAGGGCTGAAATCCTGGATTCATTGAAATCAATGGCAAAACTTCCACTGACTCCAAGGGAGCCAGGATCTTACCTTAGGTAGTTTACATGACCTTCATCATAATTTTTGAGTCCCTACTCAAGAAAGTGTTCCCCAAAGAACCAGATATGACTGGTTTAACTGGGTGCTCCAAAGTGGAAACTAGAGATTAAGTCAAAGAGCAGGATGGAGAATTGTCTCTCTTCCTCAGCAGATCCCATTACTTTCTATAACTCATGTAAAGTGTTTATCACTGTTGTAATCCAGGTATTGTAGAAATGTCTATAGTTAGATTTAAAACCTGATTGCGATGCACTCTCTAGTTTATAGAAGATCTTTCATAATTCATTTATGTAATGAAACAGGTCACATCACAGATAAACGCCCTGGAGATAGTTGAGAATCATAACATAACAAAGATTCTGTTTGTTGTCTGAGTGGGTAGAAACCCATATTTGATATATCCGGGAAGTGACCTTTTGTACTCTTTGTACTGCATTCTAACACTGTCAGCATGATTGGTATCCATACCCCTAGTGTGGCAATTTTCTGAATCTTAGCCATTCTAAGTGTATGCAGTTGTTTTCCTCATTGATAAGCTGAAAACTCACCCAGAGGGCAGTGGAAAAGGAGACTCATCTTGCATTTCACAGTCTAATCCAGCTGATCCAGTGGCTGACTTTAATAGGGAACAGGGAAGCAAGCACCTACTGTTTTCAGTACTAGCCTTTTCAGTGTAATATTGAAGCAACGTCATGCATATTTTAAAGACACTAATTAATGAAATATGCAATGAAGAAAGGAATGAGTGCATTAAAACTTGAAAGAATATGTATAAATTACCTTTAGGTTTGATTCTGTTAAGACACAATTTAGTTGCTAAAAAGCAGTTCTGCTTGCATGTGCAAAACTGCTTATACAAATGCACAAATACCTATCTATTTTTATATATGCTATTGCCTTAATACACAAATTAGGTATATGCATAAACAAATGGCCATTTGGATACTTGCATGAGCTGCCAGTTTGGATATGCAAATACCCAATAAACACATGCTACTTTGATTACAGTATTTTTAAGTGTAGGGACATGATTGCACATATATTTTTGTTTCTCTGTCATTCTGAAAATTTGATCCTAGATGTCTAAGTCTTTCCTTACTGGAAGGTCACTGGGTTATTGAACACTGTATCTTTTTTAAAATAGCAGTAAAATGATTGCATTTCTCCTGGTGGTAGCATAAAGTCATTCTTATATCTGATTTTTAATATATGCATTTATTCAGTGTGAAAGGCCTTCGCTACATCATAGGGAAGAACGGAAGGAACAGATTGGTGTGGGGGGGGACACAGTCCCCAATGTATAAGGGGACACAGAAATAATAAGAAAGATAGTTTGTTTATCTGTGTGACTAAAGGAGACTGAAATATGCCCATGAGTATATTTTCAAAATACCATATGGGTCAAATTCAAACAGCACTAGTCAGAAGGTGCTCTAACTTATGCTAGGAACTTGTTCAGCCCCACAACAGCCACAGGACTGAGAAGCTATAACTTAAAATTCCCTTGGCTTCTCCTACACTCAGCTGCACCAACATGAGATCAACACAGCTGGGGATTAAGCCCATGGTTTTAGCATTATTGTAACCATTTAAAAGTATCAAAACAAACCAACTTAAAATGCCTATTCTGACTTGGGTTTTTTTGGAAAAAGTAGGAACTATATTCAGGAACAGTGACCCTTGTAGCTGGTCTCAAAAAAGAACATGCTTGCTGTGAAGTAGCCTTTACTTAAAAAAAAAAAATTACAGATGGATGAGAACATAGTGAGAGAAATGGAATTGAGGAGAGAGAGGGAGACATCTTGCTAATACAGTGGAGCAAGAGGGTACAGTTTTTCCAGGCATCAAAAGTATCATGTTATGCAAACTGCAACCAATTTGCCAAATACTAAGTTTTGACCATTGACTAGCTAAAACAAAAAAGAGTACATTCCTAAATTACTGACCCAGTAATACTAGATTTCAATGTTTGAGCTATGCCAAAATAAAAGGAAAATACACACTGCTGGCAGCGAGGACAGACAAAACTATTTGGAGATGGCGGCTTAAAGTGAATAGGGCAGGCCACGGGCAAGTGAAAGTGTAGGAAGTTAGGCGCTGTTGTCCAAAATGAGGGATGGTTAAGGATTTCAAGAGCAGTTTCGAAATTAAAGTCCATTTGAGAGTTACAGATAAAAAGCTGCATATGAAGAGAGGGGGACAGAGAAAGGCTATTGAGAAATCTGATGGAACAACGGGCAAAGGAGGGCTCATAAGAAGGTACCGTGTAAGAATTTTGTAACAAAACTCATCTAGTTTAGGATTTCATTACAAACTGGAAATTCATCCGAGGTTCAAGGTTTGCAAACTTTTAGGGAATATTCCTGCAGGTCTCTTTAAGGGGTCATGTCAAAACCATATGAAACTTTCCATTTTGCACAGAGTCAACATGAAACTGGAGGAAACTCAGCTGTTTCAGTGGAATTTTACTTTGATTTCTGTGAACCTAAGACACAAAATGAAACTCAGGGTTTTGAAACCCACAAACACTGAAACCACATAAAATGTTCAAAACATTTCCCTGTGAATAGAAATCACGGATTTTTCCACCATTATAGTCAGAAATGTCTTTAAAAGAATATCAGAAGCTTAAAAGAAAAAATTTCCAAATTCTGACATGCAAACACTCAGTCATTTTAAAATATACAGTCTATGTTGACCTTTCCTCAGCTATTAATGTACTACAGTATTTTCAGACATGACTTTGATTTTTGCAGGAATGTTAATGAAAAACAACCAACAACACATACAATCAAGTTGGAAGTTCTTCAGTAACCAATAGCAGGTTTTCTATGTAGACATTAAAGACTAGATTCTCTTAGGCTTGGTCCACACTGGGGCAGGGGATCGATCTAGGAAACGCAACTTCAGCTACGAGAATAGCGTAGCTGAAGTTGACGTTTCCTAGATCAAATTATGTTTACTTACTGCGGGTCCACGCGGCGCAGGCAAGCTCCCCCGTTGACAGCGCTTCCTCCTCTCGGTGAGCAGGAGTTCCGCAGTCAACGGGGGAGCGCTTCTGGGATCGATTTATTGCATCCAGATGAGACGTGATAAATCGATCCCAGAAGATCGATCTCTACCCGCCGAATCAGGTGGGTAGTGTGGACCTAGCCTTAGATGTGCTTAGCACAGGAGAGGTGAAGAATGGGAGTGTAAGGAAGGCTCCCTGATTCTCAAGCTGCTTCAGCCTTGACATAAATTAGAGTGCCCCTTAGGCTGCTCTAACGTATGATAACTGGATATGATCCCTAATGGACTATAAGCAAGCTGATAATTGTAATAGATGAGAGCTTCACACACATACCCCCTTCCCAACCCTGTCAACCTTCGATATCAGTGAGGGAAGGAGCTGGCTCAACTGGCTTTACATCAGTTGAGAATTCCCCTCTACCAGAAATTCTCATTTGGCCAGAAGTGCCTGAACAGAGCAAAGGGAAATAAACCGGGGCTAAGAATCTTCCTTGAAGAATATTGCGTATATGCAATTGGATCTCATTATATTAGAAGATGAGAAAATATGCCTCTGTCTTGTTAATATACTTCCTCCAGGTAGGAGAGTATCACCTTCTTAACTAGTCCTCTTTCAAAACAACCTGCCAGAAAGGCCATTAGTAACATTTATTTTGCTGATTGCAAAAAAAAGCCTCTACATATCGCTACTGAACCTATTTTTTTTTTGACATCCATTCATGCTTCTTCTAATCTTTTGTGCTGAAGCTGAGAAAATAACCAAGGGAGACATTATCTTTGCTATTTATGATTTCAACACTGCTATTGTATTTTCCTCAATTTTCCTCATTTCACTGTAAAATGCATGGATTTTAAGACAGGTAAAAAACATTTATTTTAATCTGATTTTTTTTAATGCTCTCCATCTTCATTTCTTTACTTGGTAATAGAACAGAGTGGTGGAAATGAGGCAAGACCCTTCAAGATTTCATTTCACTCCAGTGTGAGTTCTGCCATTCACACCTTACCCTAAATCACCTAACAATTTTTCTTTCTGATCTTCTAGTGCCCTTCCATATTACCAAATTGTATCCACTATGGCTTTCAAAGTTTTGTTGGAGTTCTAATATTTTACTGCAGTCCATTCTTGGGAGGAGGGAGGTATTTTTGGGAAGAACGATATGTTTCTTTTACAATAAGATGCTTTAATCATGGAAGTACAGCAACAAAATAATATACTGTGGCTCTCAAATGGCGTATATTCTCTTTTTCTATTCTATTTTTATTTCATGGCATTTTCCCTTATTTGGTTACTACCAAGTGGCATTTAAAATGACTTTGATTTATTTCACCAATGTTCCCAATTCAAGGCTGGGAAACCACTAGATTCCCCAGAGCAAGAAATTCCTCTGGGGCAAGACTAGTGAGAGAAGATAGGGGAATACAACTAGAATGCTTTGGTCTCCAGAGCAGGTTCCAGAACTCAAAAGGTTCAAAAGTGGCACACAGTTGACTTAGACACTCTTTTCCAAGCAATACCTCCTGAGCTGAGCCTCTCAGCTCATTGTCAGGGCTCGTGTACGCCTATCAATCAATGCTTTACTGCATTGTAGTTGTCTTCTCTGTTCAAGACACTGATGTATATTACAGATAGCCAGAGTTCTGGCCGCTACAGTGTGTGGGATCAACAAAATAGACTGAATGGGCTAAAAAAAATGTTGAGTGCTTTTTGACAGTTGTTCCATAGATTGGATGGTATTTTGCGCCCTTAATATTGTCAAACAGTGTGACTCATCTGTTAGGTTTTTTAAATTATTCCCTGAAAGGTCACCATCCCTCAAGCAATATAGATCAATTATACTATTTCTGTTCTATATTATTCCCACTTTACAAATGAATATCATACAGAAGAGTAGAGTGACTTCCAAAAGTCATATTTCTAGTCAATGGCAGCGTTTGGAATATAACTAGCAGTAGACATGGGTAACTTTTTTCAGATGAATAGTTTATTTGCCGAAAAATGCAGTTTTTGATGATCAGAAACTATTCATGACTTTGAGCCAATTAGTTTTGTCTGGTAAAAAGTTTTCAGGGCCACCTGAGGGAGTGTATGTCCATTAGAGACAAGGTGGGTGAGGTAATGCCTTTTATTGGAGACAGACTTTCAAGCTTACACATTTCTTCTTCAGGACCTGAAGAAGAGCTTTGTGTAAGCTCTAATGCTTGTCTGTTTCACCAACAGAATTCAGTCTAATAAAAGATATTACCCCACCCACCTTATCTCTCTATTATCCTGGAACCAACATGGCTACAATAACACTGCATCCATCCATCCTTATCGTATTTAATCTAGTGATTAGGGCACTAACCATGAATGGAATGTGGGAGACCTGAATTGAATCCCTACTCTGGAGTAGGAACTTGAATTCTAATTGCCTCTCTCCCAGGTTAGCACCCTAACCACCAGGCTATTCTGGGATTGGTTGCTTTCAATCTCTCCTACTAGTAGAGCCCTGTGTGGACAGAAATTTATACCCGTGGATGCGGATATCCGTGGATATAAATTGGTATCCGCAGAATCGCAGGGCTCTCCCGGGAACCGCAGCTGTGAAAGGAGCAGAACGTGGGGTCACCGCTTCCAGGAGCCAGCGCCCCGCACTGACAGCTCCTCTGGCGCAGCTGTACCATCCCCGCCCCCATCCCTGCTCCCATCGCTTCCACCCTTCCGTGGGTATAAATTTATATCCACGCAGGGCTCTACCTATTGGAGCTATTCCACTTTGTATAAATAATTAAATATTCAGTGGAACAGATACTTGAACCCAACTCTCCTACATCCCAGGTGAGTGCCCTAACTATTGGGTTATACATTCTCTCTCTCCCTAGCCCACTTAATATTTAATTATTTGTACACAATGGGGAACAGCTCCAAAAGGAGAGATTGAGAGAGAGAGAGAGAGAGAGAGAGAGACCTACCCCAAAATAGTCAATAGGTTCAAGTGAGTTACTCAAGATCACTCTGGCCGGGGTGGGAAATAAACCCAGATCTCCTAAGCTCCAGTCTAGTACCTTAAACACAAGGCCATACTTCCACTTTGAACCAAAAACACCTAAAAATAACATCACATAAATATAAATAATTCTCAACTATTGCTCTATTATAACTAAGGCCCTGTTTTCCTGAAGAGATAATTAGCAGCATTGCATTCTATAAAGGCTACTTATGCTTTCACAGTTCTATTTGGTATTCTTCAAAGTTTCTGAGGAAGAATGGATTTAGATAGTAATAGGATGCCAAGATTCCTTGAATTTAAAAAAATCTCTCCACTTATTTTGTGTACACTTAGCTAGCAACTGAAATTGGTTAATTATTTTTCTGATTTCATGATAGTTTTTTGTTGTTCACATGTGTCACGCTGTGCATATTTTCTTTGGAAATTAGAAGGTTTTAAGCATTTATTTCAGAAACAATAAAAACTATGTACAATAGATATTGCAAACACAAGCAAAGGGTAAATTAAAGTTTAGGCTGGCCTCCCTTGACCTTGTCCCTAGAGACGTTCACGCTCTGGTAGGAGAGGAGTTAAATCTATTATAACTCTAGTGACTTTGTGGTTGGCCTCGGTTTTTTAAATCATCCATTTTATTGAGTGAACAGCAATTTCTCATTTTCAGCAGAAAGAATACTGCTGACTTAAGAAAGTGGAAAGAGTGAAATGCATTCTTTCACAATCTATTGTTTGTTTGTTTGTAAATGAGACAATATTAGTGAAAAAAAACAAAACAGAGGTAAGCTCAATGCTCAGTTAAACCATCATAAATCTGGAACAACTCTATTGACTGCTCTCTCCACTGCACCATGGTAAACCTGGAAGAACTCCACTGAAATGGAGCTATTCCAGATTTACCCTGCTGTAACTGAGAGCAAATATGACCCTGTGTTTTCAAAAGTGTAGTCTGATTTACAAATAAACAACAACTGATTGTGGACGAGTACATTTGACTTTCCACTTCGAGTCAGCAATATTATTCCTGCCAAAAAATGAGAAACTGCTGTTCATTCAATAAAACTGATGGTATAAACAGTTGAAATCAAATATGTCTTGCATTGATGAAGGTGCATCAGCTTCAACAGTAGGATACAAACAAGATTAAAGATCTCACGGTTTGCATGAGAGAGAGATTCAGTACAGTGCTCCTTTTTTTTTTTTTTTTTTTACAATTTTAATTTTGGAAAATAGGGGACACTAAAACAGTAAACTGCTCCTTGTCCATCAACATAATCTAAGGTACAACAGATAAATAAAGGTTATGAAAATAAGGGGTCTCAGAATACTCTGTGTTCTGCAGAGAAACTTACTTATCAAATAACTGCTATTAGGACAAGACCTAACGACCTAGTTTGAATATATTACAGTCAAACTTCTACGTTCTTCAAATTTCTCATGTCCTCATTTTAAAAAAGTGTTTACTGAATTTTATACATGAAAGTTACAAATACTAAGTATTTGCATTAGTACTAAGCAGAACTCTCAATAAACAAGACCAGCAGACTATGTGCTGATATTGAGCATTGACAAAGAAATGGCATAATCAAATCAAGGATTTTTCCCGTAACAAACTAAACTATAATAACCAAAGTACAAAACAACTAGTATCAGCTTCTAAATAAAGTTTGTATTTTCCCTGTTCAATTATTTATTTTATTGATATCCTGTTTGGATTAAAATAAGGGAAATAAAAAAGTCAGTTACACCAAAATTTCACTACTTTATGCTACTGTTTAGACCTTACATTATCCAATGAATGTCCCACTGATTTTTACTGGACTGTTCACAGGCTAAGGCGGCAGTATTTAACCCTAAGGAGTATATTATTGTTTTATTAACAGTCTTGTTGGGTGTTGGGACAATGTCCCGGAAGCAACCCAGGGAAGAAATTGTGCATCAGAGACTCACAATTCCCGCTATGCTCCATCCCTTACCCAGGGGTGAAGAAGCTACCATACCAGCATAACTGAGCTGGTGAATTGGGGGTGCGTGTGAATCCAAAGGCTCCTCCCATTCCCCACCCCTCCATGCCACCTGCGTGTGGGAGAAAGAAAGAGTAGACATGCAGCAGCAACTCCTTACTCCCAAAGTCCAAGTAGCCTGTGCAGAGATGTAAGGGGCAGTTCTCCTTCCTCTACAGGACTACACAGTCCAGAGTACAATGCAGCCTGAAGTAACTGTGACAAGGAAGGCATTGTCAACTATTGATGATGCTATTTATGATGCAATTCACTGATTGCCATTGACTGATTTAATGGATGGGAAACTTGACTGGATGTACAAGGTGCTGGATGGCTTTATAATAAAAGGGGGAGTGCATACAGAGGTAGGCTCTCCTCCCCTGGGGTGCTCTGCTGCTCTGTATTTGGCCAGCCAGAGAGATACAAGCCAGTTGGCTTTTGCTTTCCATAATCATTTATTTAAACACTGGCCTGGGGTTTCTCAAGCCTCTTGCTCCATTTTTAGCTGAACCTAGCCTCATTCCCTGTTGTCATATAGCATAGGAACTGTGTTTTTACCTTGCTGTGGGTCTGACTGATCACCTGTTTAAGTGGACAGGAAGGAATATTTCCTATCAGGGCCAAATGGACTGTGGCCTAGTGGGTTTTTTCACCTTCCTCATAGCATCATGGCGACACAGTTAGGTTAAGTAGGTGTAGGATTTAGGAATGTAATGTTGGGGATTGTGTCAATGTTAGTTTATCACAACTTGTGGCCAGTGCCCATTGCAGATAAAAGGCCAAAGGGCCAGTGACCAAAAAGAAAGACATGGGATTTCACTGATGGACCCCGGGTCTATAGAAAAAAGAGAAACTTGAAGTCCTTGCAGCCCTGGGTCCCTCTTTGATACCTTCCATCACTTTCGCAGAAGGGAAGCATAGCAAGCTGAATCCTTGAGGTAGGAAGCAGAGAGTCTACCCTGAGTTATGGGTTATGTGATAGAGACACCCTATAAAGCCTCCACTGGACCCAACTAAATGCTTGGTATGGGGAGTAGGCCAGACAACACCTATTTCCAATGTTAAATTTAATAATGCTGTGGCCGGCCACTTAAAATCCATCCCTGTGTCTGTCCTCATTCAGTTGTGTGTCCTGATCAATCTGCTCATTGTTTGCTCACTCATCAATATGCAGGTTTCAGAGTTTACTGTGAATTTGGTGTGTGTGTTTGGGGGAAGGGCTTTAAGTTTATGGCCATATTTAATTGAGCCACCAGAGCTCAGCAGACTGATACCAATGTTTCATACCATGGAAACACCAACAAAACACATCACAGATTCAAAGCTTTTTGAGGATACTCTGAAACAGGCATTTAAGTCACTTGACTACAGGTTTATATTTTTCTTACTGTTTGGATTATCAACATGCAGTGTTAAAATTAAAAGAAACCAAATCAAATGGCAAGCTACTACTAAAACAAATGGGGCTTCTGGTACCAGGAGCAACTATCAGCCAGTGTCAAAGCTGTCTCAACATACACTCTAATTAAGCTCTCACCAGGAATCAACTCTCCTCACAACTCTCCCATTAACTTCCAAAGTGAACTGGCTTGAAAGCTAGGTTTTTATTTTGAGATGAATCAGGCATCACATCATGATCACCTGATGCCTGGCTCTTGATTAGACACGCATTTGTTTTAATTATCCACCTGCTTTCAATTAAGTACCAGGAAATACATCCTATTAGCAGTACAAAGCTAATCATCCTTGTACATAAAATAAAGTCCTTTTTCTCTCTGGCCACTTTTCAAGGATAGAATGGGTAGATCAGTTCCAAATATAGTTTAGTTTAAAACTTCGACACCTCAGAAGTTAACAGCAGTAATGAGACATCTGTTTTATATTCCATCGGATAAAAGGCTATTCTGAGCCAAAAAGTAGCACTGTATCTTACAATAAGGGTCAGTTGAGAGAAATGCATCATGGGCATTAAGAACTCCATTTTCAAAGCAATGCACTGGAGGCATGTGCACAAATCCTTTAAAAATGGGATTTGCATTTCTTTATCACATATGCTGCTTTGAAAATGTACCCTTTAATGACCATAAGATCAGCTGCTAAAGGCAGCTGTCTGAGCAGCCGCTGATGTTCTCCAGATGTGTAAGATGATACTGAATATCTGCCAGCTACATTTTAGAATCTGAAAATAAAATATTTATGAGAGAATGAACTCTAAAAGCCTTCGTAGAAACGTAAAGCACATTGAATTATTTTCCACAGTCCCAAGTTTAGAGTTTCTACTGTAACCCCATTGTGAATGTGGAAATCCAAACAGTATAGTTCCAGTGATTTTATTTCCTGACTCAATTTAGTGACAAGAAACAAACCATGCAGTGTGTTTAAAACTCTAATGAGAAAATGAAGAAAGATTGAAGGTAACATTATATGTTCAGAGCCCAGGATGAGTATATCTTTAACAAAACTAAACTTATACTTAAATAATAGCTCTTGTACATTTTACAGCAGCAATCTTGACTAAAATTTTTACATAATCCATTATACATTTATATTTAGATGATCAGATTAGCTTTCTTCGTGTAAAAATTCCAGTAGTAATAAATGAAACAACATATAGCACAAGATGGATACTGAACTGTAGCAAGGATGTCTGGTTTTTACTGTAACGCTGGTCAAAATGCAAAGCACAATCAGATCATATGTAAAATAGTTTTAGTCACTGATCCTCCTGAAAAATCGTGTTTGGAATTTTCTCTCTATTGGAAAATAATTTCAGAGAAAGAGGGTTATATTATTCATTTCCTACATTCAGAGAATGTTTACAGGACAGAGTAGAAGATGATGACATATAGCAGGAAGATATTTCACCTGATAGTTCTTACATACTGGATATCAGAAAGCACCAGCTACATGCCATAAGATCTAATTATCAAGAATTGCCTTTTCTGCCCCAAAGCAATCATTTTGATGACAGTCTTCTATGCACTGTAAAACAAAATGGGAAGCCTGTGCTATATAAACTGGCTCAGTGCTTCCTTTTACTTCCTCTGATATCAGCGTCCTCATCTCATTTATTTTCCACACATTAATGGTAGCAGTCACCTTGAGCTGGTGATGCAGAGTAATTTTCACAGAAACCTTGATCAGAAACCATAAATCAGCCTGATGTGCTTTTATGGTCTAATAACATTCTGTCTGCTCCTGCAGGCCCTTATGTAAAGCTGCACTGCAGAGAACTCCTTGGATTAGATTTTTCATAGATACTAGAGTATACATTATACATCTGTATCTATAACACACAACGCCTACATTATAATGTCATTAAGAGATTTTGCTTAAACTCATAAACATGAGAAAATTCAGAAGGAAATCTGAAAACTCCTCCTTAGAGCTTTTTAATCTTAGGCATTGCTGTACATAGAATATGTGATAATAATTGTTAGTTTGATCTACCCAGGAGCAACAGGGCCGCCCAGAGGAAGGGGGGGGGGGGGGCAAGTGGGGCAATTTGCCCCAGGCCCCAGTCCCCACAGGGGCCCCCACGAGAATATAGTATTCTATAGTATTGCAACTTTTTTTTTATGGAAGGGGTCCCCAAAATTGTTTTGCCCCAGGCCCCCTGAATCCTCTGGGCAGCCCTGAGGAGCAAACCAGATATCAACAGGCATTATGGGGTGCATCTGAATGCCTTGTTTGCAGTAGAAAAGGTTTGTGGATATAGCTAGTGTAGACCCCATTTATACCAGCAAAAGAGTGCTTTTCTAGTATAGCTTATACCAATTTACCGAATGAAAGACGATATAAGGGCAAAAGCACTCTTTTGCTATTATAACTGTGTCTACACTAGTGCTTTTGCTAGTGTAAAAATGTTAAAATCATACACCTCTAAGCAACATTATTACACAAGCAACAGTTTCCAGTGTAAAACATGATGAAGAGAGAAGCCCTGGTTCTGACCGTATATAGGTGTAAAACCTTGGAAGCCATTAAAATAACACTGGATGTGAGATCAGAATTGGGCCCACAACAACTTCTTAATTCTTTGCAATGTTATGTTGAGTCTGGTTATAAAAAGGTATTTGTCTAAACATCAAGCTTTGTTGATGGGCCAGATTAGCTGGTGTAAATCAGTCTCTCTCCATTAAAGTCAATGGAGATATGCTAGTTTATGACAGTAAGGACCTAGCCCCAAAAGAGCAGCTGATTTATACTGCCTCAGCAAAATTCAACATACTGGGACGAGAGGCTGGTGGTGGTGGTGGGGAGACTGAGACTGGCTGGGCAAGGAACTAGTGAATAGGAGGAGGCCTGGAAATAGTTAGGCAAGAAGACTGAGACTGGGATGGGGAGTCTAGCATGATGAGACTAGGAAATTGCTGGGCAAGGAGATTGGAACTGGGATAAGAATTCTGAGGAGTGGAAACTGGACTGATCAGATGAGGAGAATGAGACTAGGATGAGGACCCAGGGATTGGGAAAATCCAAGGGTGGAACAGGGACAGTTTGAAGAGGATTGGGCAGAAGGTGTCATGTTTGGGGAATATGGGCAGAAGAGTCTTTGCCCACTAGCATATACTCCCCTCCAAAGCCTGGAATGGAACACAAGGTCCCTGAGCCTCACCATTCCTCTGCTGTTAGCAAATATCTGTGAAACTCACTGGCAAAGTTGCCTAGCCCCCTCTAGTTCTGCTTCACTGTATAACCTAGTACTATAAGTTACTTCAGCTCAAGTGGCAAAGTTCTGCACAGTGGATCTTAAGGTTACAGTCCTAGTGTGATGATCCTTGTGGGTGTCATTATGAGGTCACATGATGGAATTTCTGTTTTTTTTTTTTCATTTTGCTCTTTTGAGAACAAATGTTAGAAGAACATTATTAAGGTTACAAAGTCAAGGAAATGTCAAAAGTCAACAGTTAGGAAATGCCAGAATTAAGGTTTCCTGTGCAAGTTAAATTTGGCCCCCTTGTGCTTATGCATTATGATACAATTATTAATTGCATGATCACTGTGATGGTGCATCCACCCCACATAAGTCCTGAAGGGGGTTAAGGTGGCTAAGTAGGCCAGTTAACTGCCCAGGCTGCACCTGGAGAAGGAGCCAGGGAGCAGGGATTAATTATAGATGAGGCTCATCTGGAGAGGAACAGGCAGGCTTGTATAAAGCCAAGGAGCCAAGAGCAGAAAGGGACTGCAGGAAAGTAGTCTACAGTCACTAAGAGAATGGAAGTGTGTTTGGGGCTGTAGAGGCAAATGGCCTACAGTTACTCCTTAGGCAGAGGGAGTTTGGTCTGGCACACCCAGAGAGGGTGGAAAGCCAGAAAGATAGGAAAGGCTCAGGGAAATAGCAGCAAGGCATGGGATAGTGTGGGCCGTCACAACTGAAGAGAGGCCCCCGATGTTGGAACCCAGAGTAGAGGGCAGGCCTAGGTTCCCCTACCAGTCACTGGAGAAGTGGTACAGACCAGGCAGTGGAGAGTGAGTGGACTGCCTGGGACGTTTTTCCCTGAAAGACTTTGATATCCTGGAAGGGGAGAATTAATGTGTCCCAGCTGGAAGGCCAAGTCATGAACAGGAAGCTGCAACTCCTGGAGTGAGAGGGGCAGCAGAGTGAGAGAGGATGATGGGTGGACTGCCAGAGGAGGTGCAACACCTGGAAGGAGCTAATTCCCAGATCCGTTAGGAGGAGGTGCCCTAGTGGACCCCATGATAATGACATGCTATTTTTTTCCACAGGATCCCTGCCTCATTCAGTGCACAGTGCTTACTTAATGAGCAGCTTTTACATGTTTTGTTTTCTCCTCCATGTTCAGTGTTGGCCTCATGCCTTATTTATTGCTCATCATACAAACCCAGCACTCTGTGTAATATATATATATATATATATATATATATATATATATATATAACCACAATGTACCTAGATTATGCTAAACATTTGTTTTCCTTTTAAACTAAATGGACCATTTGCTAATTTCAGACTCTAATCACATAGTCCTCAGTTATCATGTTTGACATTTGACAATAGTTTAATTTTTACATTTGTGACTCATTTTCTGCAGAGTTTCTGAATCTCCCCTTCAAACAAAGTGTACAGCAGGGAGCTACAATCAGCTCACTACCAAATATCCACAGCTCACCATGTCTTTCATGTTAGGGCTCACTGATGAGTCTCCAATACTCCATGGGAAATTTCCATCTTGAATCTCTTTCCAACGTTTCAGGACCTGGAACAGCAGAAGCAGAGTACAAAAGAGGAAGTGTGAGTGTCCTGCCCCTCTCTTGCTCTGATACCCCCTGCTGTTTGATTCACAACCTGACATTTGCTGTCTGTCTGAGGAAGCTATTTGCAAACCCTCCTGGTTGGAAGCAATGTAAACAGGACAGTGGGGAAGTACACTGAAGGGAAATGAAGTAAAGAACACATCCCTTTCATATTTGCTTATTTGCAGTTGTGAATAATGCAGCTTTAGCACTAAAGCAAACAAAAATAATTCAGCCTTGGCACTCAGCTGCAAATCTTTTTGTCAATGATAATGTTTTTCTCTTTCAAACAGTTGCAATTCCTTGTGGCCCAGGCTTCAGTACACAAAGGCAAAAGTAAGGAAGGAAATGCCAATTTAAAATGACCCTGATGTCAAGGAAAATTGCAGTGTTACAGTAGCAATGCTACACTGATGGTTCAGGATGCATTTTCATTGTATGTATCCAGAAAAAAAAAAGGTATTTATAAGCATATTGTATCTTGCAAATCATGCTTGCCTTTAGGAGAATTCACATTAGTTTTGCCTAACCCAGGAAGTAAAGCTTGTGATGGGACTACCTGCTCCCTAGATGCAGGCTGCTGCCCCCTCAGTCTGACTGAGATGTTCTCACTCTAGCCCCTCTACGGCAGACTCCGCCCCAGCAACCTGTTTACCTTATTGGCTGGATGCTGATAGATGAGCTTCTGATCAATTGATGGTCTTCAGGTGAGAATGACTAATAGTGGAGGGAAATGCCAAAAGCAAATGTGGGATTGGAAATCAGGAGATAACAGGCTGACAGACTCTCCCCCTCCCCACCAAGAAGATAACAATAGAAACAGGGAATGTAGTTGTATGGGAAGGGAGGGTCAGGGGCTTATTGAAGAAGGGTATGGGTAGTGGGCAGAAGGAAAGGAGGGCTGAATGTTTTGGTGAGCAGCTTCCAGAGGCATGGATAATTCTGACTGAAGAACTGAAATGAATCTGAACTCTGAACCTTTAGAAATCAACCCATCACTAATGCAGATGTAGCTCTTTGGAAGGAGTTAGTACCCTGGTTTCAGTTAATTATATTCAAAAGCACTGAGCAAAACTCAGACTCACTCCAGCATTCCACATATCTATAATGGTTTGAACTGAATTTAAATGCCTTGAAGGTCCCTTGTGAATTGTTGAGCTCACAGAATTCTGTCTCCAATAACCTCTCTTTTATTTCTTTGAAGTGTCATCATTTATGGGTAAAGTTTTGTCTATCCCCTATTGTGCAGGTCATGCTCTAATTAGTTCAGGCACTTTATAACTGGAACATAGATACGTTTCAGGACACCCAAGAGAACCTCATTTAGTAGTTTTTCTGAAAAAAAAAAAAAATTGAAGTTGAAGAATATTGTTTTCAATGCTAAGAAAAACATTGACTTTCAAGACAGACATAATTTCTGCTAATTACAAGAAAAATACTGCTGCCTTCAGTGCTTTTTCTTCATGTGTACAGCAGGAGATATTTCCTTCATAAGAGAATAATTGTTTCATTTTTGACCTGAATTAAGATCCTTCTTTTCCCCATCCTCTGATTTCTGCTCCCCTTTTAGTTCTTTATAGAAGTGTAGAAGGACGCTTTGAAAGGTTTCAAATCTTGCATCTCACAATGTTTGAACTAATGAATTAAGAGGCTGACAATTTAGAATTGTTTGTCTCACTTTAGAGTGGTAAAATTGATCCGATTTCATTCCTGTAGGAAGGAGTAGATTTTTTTTTTTCCATTTTGTGTATTTAAACCCTTTACTTGCTTGAAACAGGCTATATACACTTTTTAAAAACAAAATTAAAAGTAGAAAAATCTGTGGTAGGCTTTTTCTTAGGAAACATCTGTGAAATCTCAAATTTCAAGAGCATGGGGTATTTAGGATGGGATTTTCAAAAAAACACTAAGGGAAGTATGTGTCCAAATCCCATTGTAATTCAATGGGATTTGGGTGCCTAATTCCCTTAGGATCATTTGAAATTGCCTGCGTTGGTGTTCATCTCATTTAAACATTAGAAAAGACACAAACAATGGCTTTTCTGTTCACAAAGATGAAAGGCATAGACCACATCGGGGTACTGTGTAAGAAAAGAGAAATAAAATTTAAGTTTTTTTTCTTCTATGTATGAATGTGTAGTGCTTCCATTAAAGTTCACAGGAGAGATCATATATAGTCACATTGAAAGACGATATCCACCACTGAGACATATATCTCAGGTGATTTTTTTAAATTTTCTTTTGCCCCTATTTAATCAACTTTAACCCTAAATGGTGCTGTGGTACTTTCCCTCTTCCTTTAAGAGAGGATAAAGTAGTGTTGTTTGAAGCAATTGCCAATGTAAAGCTAAGAATAGTGGAATGTGATGTGTGGAAGGGAACATAGCCAACATCCTTCTAATGTAAATGGAATGCCAAGTGTGCTCTCGAATCAGTTTTCAGGGATTGGCAAGACTCTCAAAACCCGTAGCTGGCACAGACTGCAATGTTCCTCAAAGTCCTCTGCCCACAGCTGTACACCTTTTAATGAATCCAGATTAAAAAATAGCATTTGATAGAGGAGCTTTAGCGAACACCCAACATTTATAACTGTATATAGTATTATGTATTTCTTCTAACCCTCTTAAATTTGATTATCCGCCTCCTCACGTAAATGCACCAGCTCAGGCTCTAGAGTAATGGTAGCTTTTGGAACAATTACTCTCTGTACTGGACTCTACTGTTTCCTGGAGGGGGATTAAAAGAGGCTTTGTTAAAATCCCAGTCTAGCAGGTTAATAAGAATTAAGACTGTAACATATAAAGACATTGGGCCAAATTCAGAGGTGAGTCTAAAACAATCTATGGAAGTCTAGTGGGAGTATCATTTACATCCTCTTCTGGCTGTCTCAACATGCATGTTACCTGACACCAATTAGATGGCCTGTAGACTGTTTCTATACTCCCTTAGACACAGGGGACAGGCTGCACCTAGGCCATCCCATGCTGCTACACTTTCAGGGCCCCTTCATTGGGACCCAGTGGAGTGGGAGGGCCCAGTTCTCCCTATCCCACCCCAGAACCCCAACTCTGGACCACAAGAAGGGAAGGGGGATACTGGCATAGAATATGGTCCAGCACAGACCTCATCCAGAAGGCCCAAGACACATGAACTAAGAGAGCGCCTAAGATCAGAGGCCCAGACCACTAGGCCTGCTGACTGTTCAAACCACTCTGCTACAGCAACCTAGGTACTATATTAATATACATTTTGCAGCATGGATTTAAAGGTGCAGCCCATAATGGGTAAAAGTTGAGGCAGGAATTTTCTCCTGTGAAAATGTAGTCAATAAAAGTGAATTTCAGCATTTTGTATTTTTGTTAATTTTCTTGCAATCCTTATTTTACTCTGGAAATGAGCAACTAATTCTTTTTAATGCCCACTGACCCCCACACCATAGAACTGTAAAGTCTCACAAGGAAATCCACACATAATGAAACAGTAAGTTCCAGTTGAAGTCTCCCCTATAATACCTAGTTACCACTTTCAACAAGTATTGCATCCGGTCCCAATTATGGGTTCTTCTGATTTCCATGATAAAGATTTGATACAAGTGTTCAGTTTATATCTTGCATGTGAAATTGCTATAAGGTGGGTTGAACAGCTGGTTGAAAGACCATGCTCAAAGAGTAGTTATCGATGGGTTTCTGTCAAATTGGGAGGTGATCCCTAGAGGGGTCCCACAGGGGATAGTCTTGGATCTGGTACTAGTCAATATTTTCATTAATGACTTGGATAATGGAGTGCAGAGTATGCTTATAAAATTTGCAGATAACACCAAGCTGGGAGGAGTTGCAAGCACTTTGGAGGACAGGGTTAGAATTCAAAATGATATCTTTATTCCTCCACAGTTTCTACATTCCCTTCTTATGTATTGGGACCAGAATAGACTTGTACCAGTCTTTGGGAATTCTCTTGTCTCACAACATGGTTTTAAACAATCTGCCCAACCATTTTATGCCTCTCTCACCCAAGACTTTCACTAGGTCTGCCGGCACTTCATTAGGTCCCACTGCCTTACCGTTCTTTATTTCCTGCACTGCACTTCTTACCTCCTCCTCCGTTAAGTCAGGTTCAGGCACCACATTAGGACCACATATTGACAACTCCACCCTTAATGGTTTGCCACAGTTAAGAGACTCTCAAGGTATTGTTCCCACCTCTCCTTCACTGGTTCAGGTGTTACTAGCAGTTTCCCCTGATTGTGTACAAATGGTATTGCAATACCATGCTCCTTCCCTTTGTGTCTTATCTTGTACTGCTTGCACAAACTTCTCCGCCACACTTCCCCTTAACTTCCCATACTTCCCTTCATGTCCAACACTCTACTGCACTCTTCGACACAAGAGGTTTGTGTTGCAGCTATACTGTCTCACTAGGTATCACATTGTAGTCCATAACTCAACTCCACTGAGATTTACTCACCAACATCCTATCAATCTGGCTTTTGTTTCCACCATTGATGCACATAACCAATTGACTCACCCTCTTTTGGAAGTATGTATTGGCTATCATCCATTGGTTGGCAATATACTTGTGTAATAGCACTTTCCCTTCCCCATTCATAGTGCCTACACTGCCTTTCCCTAAACACATTTCATATCCCCTTCTGTTTTTTGCCTCTATGTACATTCTTTGTTATAGACCATAGTAATTATGACGGATATTAAAGGGCATTCTAAGGGGCAGATTTTGCCTTATGTTTCTGGATTATGTTGACTTTCTCAAATAAGTTCTCACTATTTTTATAATACAAAACATTATTAGGCCACTCACTTAGAGCTCAGTCGTGCCATTTAGACACAACTGAGTTGGGGTTAGGACCGAGCAGTTCTGCTCCACATGGAGGCCTGTGAAGGAAAGAGACACAGTTCTTCCCCTAGTTTCTTGGTGAAAATACACCAACTTTTAGGATGGTGCAGCTGGTTCTCCTCAGTATACCTGGACCACTCTCTTAGATAGTCCAGATATGGGGTGGAAGTAGGACCTCACCAGTGGCTAATGGCTCTGGGTACATCAATGTCTGTGGTTCCTGCAACAGTGCAAGTTACAGAACTAGGTCAAGTTTGACAAAGACTTCTTACTTGATTTAGGTTTGGTTGACATTATTCAATAGGCTAGGTAATAAAAGCTGCAGCCAACTATAGGTCTGTCTTTATTTTCTGGCCTAGCACTTGACATTGGTAGAGCAATGTGGGGAAGCTGTTTATATAGAATCTATTCTATAATTAAAGAAAAGACTTCAATGACCAGTGCCATTGCCCCAATGCTCCAGGGATTGTTGTCAGTGATACCAGTGGTAAAGGTGTCCAGGGAACAAAGTTGGTTAATGTGGGCATCTTTATCACCAGTAGTTCTCTCATCCTTAGCCCCTACTACTGATCCAGCCACCACCACCACCACCCTTCCCCCTTCTCTCTGTACTGAATGTCAGATACCCAAAAGGCCAATGGGAAGGCATGTGATTTTAAAATAGAAGTGAATGTGAGGCTAACATCACGAATGTGCTGTGCCATATATGTGGTGCAGAAGACAGAGAATACTGACCCATAACAAGCATTAACAAAATAACAGGGTACTGTAGCTTCAGCAATGTACCACAGCTATCTCAGTAACTTGTGTTAACTTACCACTGCGTGGATTACCTTTGCAACCAACAAAATGCAAAGGAGTTTAACTTCTGCTGTTTGAAAGGCCTTGCAGCCAGCAACATGCAGAATTTTGCAGTTACCTGGGTTATTTCTTCTCCCTATGTTTTTAACATTGAATCCAATTATAACATTACATCCCAAGACAGGAAGGAAGGTGCTTTGATCACAGGCAGAAGCATTTCTCGACTGCGACACACACACACACACACACATAGAGGATACAGATGTTTATGTGGCAATAAACCAAACCCTAACCAAGCCTTAAGACCTGTAGACATACTTCCATATTTTTTTTTAATTCCAAACACTGCAGCATTATACTGCTGCATGAGAACCTGAAAGCAAAATTGACTAGCTTATTTTCATTGTCCTTTCTGAGAGAATTGCAAAAAGTATATAAATAATAAATCTATTTTAACATAATTTAACTTTATATTCTATAGTTATTAGGATCAAAAAAGGATTTTTAAAAAATGCTATTACAGTGTCCCTTTAAGAATTGTCCCTGATCTGTGTGATTCACTTCTTTATTTTTAATTAATGTGCTGAAAAGTTGGATTCAGACTTGTTCCTGTGGGAACTTCAATTTTTCTGTGTTTATATGTGAGTAATAATTTAATTATATATAAAAATAATATTGATTTCAAGAATGATTTGCCATACTCATGTCAGACTTCAGTATTTAAAAAATGTTCTTTGTATCTTCTGAAATAATAGAACTTCTCTAAATTTTCAGGCAACACTGCTATCCCAGCATTTTGATTCTTATGTTGCTCTGCTAACTCCTTTCACATACTAATTATAATTGTCAATCAGCAATAAAAACCTCAGTAAGAAATACTTTTTTGGAGGAGTGAATGATTTTCCTTACAACATCATGATCACATACATATACGTATGGAAGGGGCGTTTTGTACATGACATAGTGCCAGGTAATTTTACTCCAGAATTACTAAACCTGTGTTCTAAGAAAGCAGAGCTCAAGTCAGCTGAATTATTAATAATTTTTCATGATCTAATTGTTCTATAAAGGTTCTTTCCATGCCTTAGGAGATGCCGTGGCTCAGATAAACAAGAGAACAAAAGTTTATTAATTTATTTTGCTTAGAAAATACTAAACCAAAACAAGTAAACTAAAAATCTCCCATATGTTAGTTCAGTTACAATTACTTCTCTTGTGTTCCTTTTGTGGAGAGCTTACAACAGAAATTGAACCTTATAGGGGCTTGATCCTGAAACACTGAAATCAATGGGAGTTTTAGCATTTACTTCAGTGGGAGCAGCACCAAGGTCTATAAGGGTGAGGTCCACTTACTCAAGGGTATATACCCTTTTCTATGCACAGTGAAACAGAAATCAGCTACAGTTGAAAATGAATAGATGGATCCTATGCCCAGATTATCTAGATCAGTCAAAGCATGCTTTCAGGATGCTCTAGTCTGCATGGGAAGACTGGCCCAGCACAGAGCCAGAAAATGATCTGCAAGGCACAAAAGCTATCATTGAAACTCCACTCCTGAATAGAGCCAATGACTTCTCAATTGATGTTTAACATCTTGGGCCAGATCCTGTGTTTGGCACTGCCAGGCAACCCTTCATTGTTGGCCTATATAATGTAGTTGCATTCACCCTGACTCCGCCGCCACCCTCAGATAAAATTGAAGATCATGCTTTGTTTCTCTACTGGAGTTCTACTTGCGATTTTTATTGGGAGAAATTGCAACAGTAACAATGGTAATCTGGGCAAAATGCTCATTTTAATAGTAGTAATTCTCCCTGCCCATAGGATTGTGTATATATTCCAAATCTTTTAAGATTTTTATATTTGCTGCATCAGTGGATTAAAATTAAAGTAATACACTTTTCCTAAATCCTATAAGATCTACGTTCCTATTTAAAAAGGAACATACTGCCAACTGAAAGCAAAACTTTCTCTATGAGCATGTTTCTGTTCTGATTCAAGGACATTGGATGTCATAGTTTCTAAGTTATTATAGTTCACCATGAACTCAGATACTTTCTCAAATTGTTTGGATTACTTTGGTTACCCAGGATCAGTGAAAAATATCATATTCACATACAATATAGTCCAGTGATACATACATTGTCTTTTACTGTTTGAGAAGAAGTTCCATAATTGGCAAAAAATGGTAACAATGAAAGCAGATACCCCTGCCTCGTTCCTAGGTATAAAGCAAAAACACTCATGGAATCCATTTCTATTTACTTGGGCTTTTGCTTGGAGACCACTAAAGGGAGCCAATAGCCACATGTATCAGAACATTTATTAATAAGTTTCACTCTTTGCAGTCAAACTTTTCTGTATATCAAGTGAATGGAGCCCTCTTGGGCTATTTCCTGACTGAGAGAGTGGAGAATTTCAAGTAATAGTCTGACATCTGTCTATCACTAATAAATCCTGAGGATGGACACATACAGACAACATGTATATAATCTTTTGCTAAAATTTTGGCACTCGCAAAATATGTCAAGAGAAGCTGAAAGATGAGTTCCCCCCCACCCCCATTCCTTAGAAAGTATTTTAATGGCAGCTTTGTAGTGGTTTGGCTACTTAGTGCTTCTCAAACGCCTTCTTATGGAAGGAGGTTGCTTTATGGAACCTTGCTTCTGTAGCCATCTCATCTTTTCAGGGGCCCTTTAAGAAGTCACAGAGTCACAGAGTTCTTCAAACAGTCCCCAGAAGGGATCCTATTTATTGAGCCCTCTGGTGCGCATGGACCCAAACCTGGTTCAGTGGCCCTCTCCCAGTAGTCGAACATAACAGCCCTACTGGGTCAAACCTAAGGTGACCAGATGTCCAAGATCTTTCTTGAGTGTTAACAGCTAATGTAGATCCCATCATTTTGTATGTGTAGCTGGGACTATGTTTTCCAATGTGCATTACTTTGCATTTATCAACATTGAATTTCGTCTGCTATTTTGTTGCCCAGTCATCCAGTTTTGTGAAATACCTTTGTAACTCTTTGTAGTCTGCTCTGGACTTAACTATCTTGAGTAATTTTCTATTATCTACAAATTTTGCCACCTCACTGTTTTTCCAGATCATTTATGAAGGGACACAAAGGCTTTCCAAAACAAAACACAAAGTAATGCAATCTTCTCCCCAGTTTCAACTGGGCACAGCCCCCTCCTCCCTGAGGGTCTTCTGAAGTCCCTCCCAGGCAGAGCTTTCTGCTGCTTCTTGCAGTCTCGATTACTGTCATTTCCCCCCCCCCCTTTCCTGTTGCCTTTAACCTGGGGACACTCAATTCCCCTCAGGTGGGGCTCATCATGTAATCAGAGCTGGTTTAGCCCCAGGCTCCTCAGCCCAAGGGCAATCAACCCTGTTACAAGCATCTTTTGTAGATAAAGGGAGTTTTTCAACCAGCAGTGTAATATTGAAAATACCTGTTAGGAGTTCCTTGAATGTCTTATAAAATTGTACTGGGGATGAAGCCCATTCCACTTCTCATCCTCACTATTGCTGCTAGAGCTTAGCAAAAATCTGTCAGTTGCATTGGGATGCACTCAGTGAATATAAAGTTCACTTACTAGAAACAATCTCATATTTTAGCAGACTGTATTTTAACACACCCAAATTATATTTGTGAGAATATGAAGAATATTATAGCAGTCAGTTTATTTCTGAAAGTAGGAATAATATGCTGTCCTGCATTCCTTGAAATTTTCTCACCAACATTTTTCACTTTTATTTCTTTTTTCATAAATCTTTTTTCTTGTGGAAGACAGACTTTTTCCAGGAGAAGCTGCCACCAGGCATTTAGTTTTCTGTTTTATTTATCAAATGTTTAAGAACCTTTTATCCCTTTATAAATTTGTTCTAATCTTTGAATTTCTTGGTCCAACTAGTTCTTTTCTATTTTTTCAAGTAAGAGGCTGTAGTGTTAAGTTGTCCTCTAATCACTGCTTACTATCCATCTAACAATCCTACTTTCAGTGTCACTTTTGTAATACATTTGGAAGTACTGAGTGATATTCTTGTACACTGCTTTAACTTGCTCAGAATCCTGTAAAAGCTGTTTAATTCCATAAATGTTGTATCTGTTTTTGAGTCCCCCCGTGCCTCACAAATAGTTCTAAGGGTACAGGATCAGACCAGGTATGAATCCTTATTTGAGCAAATCTCATCCCCCTGCACTGAATTGTTAATAACATATCTATATGAGAATATAATTCATGCATATGGGAATGAAATTAGTCACTTATATTTAGGTGTAAGATTACAGGTTTGATTTCATGTCCAAAACTACATTTCACACTTCTTTTTCTATACTTCTTTCTGTATCAGACCAATCTATATAAGGTATAGGAGTATAGTTAATCAATATTTTCCCCTTCTCTTCCAATTCTCTGAAACAAGGTTTCTATGACACCTATTTAACCCAAGTTGGAAGTATGGTATGTTAATCTACCATTGCAGTCTTTGAACCGTTCCTTCATTTGAAATGGTGCATTTCTAGCCAGTTACATAATGATATTTTTCTAATAATACAAACAAGTGTTATTGGATCCACGTTCCCTTCATGCCAGTTTCTTGATCATCACAGAAGTATGTTTCTTGATGGAATAAAAATTGAGATAATCTCTTTTGTTTAAATTCAGTGAGGTCTTTACACCATTAAACAACACTCTTTAGCCCTTTAACATTAATACACATTTTAAGAATGCCATTATTTTTGTCCAAGAATATTTTTACAATCTTTTGTGAGATGTGGCTCCACTTAGTTTAAGCTATTCAAAGTATACTTTCCCAGCCTATTAGGGCTATATATATTTCCCTATGGCCTGAGCCAAAGCCCACTGAAGCCAGTGGGAATCTTTACACTGAATGGCCCATATTCCACATTTCAGTTTTTCCACAGACACAAGTAATAAGCAGGACTTGGTACTGTATGACATTTTAATTAAAAAAACTTGAATGATATAAAATTAACATGGCACAGATTAAAATCTATTAACTGATAGGTGTCAAAATTTAGTTATAAACACAGAATGATCATAGGGTGGATGTGTGTCCAATGGTGTCTTGCAGGGGTCTGTTCTTGACCCTATGCTATTTAACATTTTTATTAATGACATGGAAGAAAACATTAAATCATTAATAATGTTTGCAGATGACCCACAAATTGGGGGAGTGGTTAAATAATGAAGAGGACAAGTCACTAATATAGAGCGATCTGGATTTCTTGGTAAACTGAGTTCAAGCAAACAATATGCATTTTAATATGGCTAACTGTAAATGTATAAACCTAGGAAAAAAGAATGAAAGCCATATTTGGAGGATGGGGGATTCAATCCCAGGAAGTTTTGACTCTGAAAAAGATTTGGGGGTCATAGTGGATAATCAGCTGAACATGAGCTTCCAGTATGGCACTGCAGCTAAAAGGGTTAATGTGATCCTTGGATGCATAAACAGGGGAATTGATTCCCTTCCAAGGGACTGTTTCATGTCTGTAGTTGGCACTGGTGTGACTGTTGCTGGAATACTGTATCCAGTTCTAGTGTTCACAATTAAAGGATGTTGAAAAATTGGAGAAGATTCAGACAAGAGCTAAAAAGATTAGAAAACATACCTTATAGTAAATCTATTTAGTTGAACAAAGAGAAGGTTAAGGCTGACTTGATTACAGTCTATGAGAACCTACAAGGGAACAAATATTTAATAATAGACTGTTTAGTCTGGCAGTCAAAGATATTACACAATCCAATGGCTGGAAATTGAAGCTAGACAAATTCAGACTGGAAAATGTTTTAACAGTGAGAGTAATTGTTCCAGCATTTAATTTACCAAGGGTGTGGTGGATTATCCCTCACTGACCATTTTAAAATCAAGATTGGGATGCTTTTCTAAAAGATATGCTCTAGGAATTATTTTGGGGAAGTTCTATGGCCTGTATTATACAGGAGGTGAGACTACATGATCACAGTGGTCCCTTCTGGCCTTGGAATTTATGAATCTATGAATAAGAACAGGATTATGCCAGCTCATATTAATCTTGTAAACCAATTCCATGCTCTCACACAGTGAGTGTTACAGCAAAAAATAAGATAAGCAATTCAGCGCATGGCTGTACAAGTGCAATGCAACATCTTACAATAATTATGATTAACCAGTTCACAAGAATGCTTGCTATAACAAATGGTAAGATACATACTATGCTTTGAATTTTCTTATTTAAATGATTAAACCAACACATAGACAGTTCCTTCAGAAAATACCAACCAATATTCTGTAATCTAAATCTTGTATGGTGCTTTATGTTTATTAATGAAACATACTCAAAGAAGATCATTCAGGCTGATATGTCCTTATGGGTGCTCCACATTGTGTGTAGATGTGCCCGTGCACCTTTGTTCAGATATTTCTTCTTCATCAGTGTCTGCTGGGCCACACCTCTTCCCTACAGAGCCTTGTGCTCCAGGGTAAATACTAGGGTGGGGCAGGGCCGGCTCCAGGCACCAGGCACCCAAGCTGGTGCTTGGGGCGGCACCTGGAGGGGGGCGGCGCGGCGCTCTGGCCGCCGGGGGGAGAGCCGAGCCGAGCCCCAGCCGGGGCTCGCCGCCCTCTCGCCGCCCTGCCCCCGGTGCTCTGGCCGCCGGGG